>NC_089783.1:14281781-14426781 GCF_040412425.1 Macrobrachium rosenbergii | reverse complement strand
TTAATCAAATGCTTTCCCCTGTTTTCTTCCAAAAGTGAGGGTGGCAGCCCTCTTGTGGGCCTTGATTGCCTCAGCTCTCGGGGCTAAGCTGGACACGCTGCAGAGGGACCATTCAGGCTGTTCGCACGTGAAGTCTAAAAACCCTGTCGGCAGTTTCTTCGTCGCTGCCTTACCTTCAGGAGGAACGCACACTGCTTTTGCCGGGTGAGATCATCGTAGATTGCTTGGGATATAATTTGCAACGAGAGAGAGAGAGAGAGAGAGAGAGAGAGAGAGAGAGAGAGAGAGAGAGAGAGAGAGAGAGATGTCTATTAGTCTTTTTCGGTGGGCAATTTGGATTTTATGACTGTCATCCGATGGGAGCAAATGGGCTTAATTTGTGTACGCTTGCATATGCATCTCCTTTGTGTTAGCAGGCGTGACCTTCATATTTTATTTAAATGTATAAGTCGTAGGCATGATCATTTAGTGCACAAACAAGACTAGAATAACTGAAACAAAAATTTTTGTAAGTATAAACGTGCGCGAGTGATTGCCTGCTCATATACAAAGAGGACAAAGACCGACTGAAAACTGGCGATTGTTTAGGCAAGATCCTTATCCATTTCTCGTTCCAGCAACTCACTTTCCCTTTCCTTCTTTCCCAGCTTTGGCACCGCCTCTCAGGCTGGGAAGGGCGAGGGCGTCGTTGGCTCTGCCTTCTCGTCGGGTCAGGCAGGCCAAGCAGGCCATGCGACGAGGCATTCTTCCCTTGGAAGTCATAACGCCTTCGCAGGGTGAGTCATCTTTGGTTATTTAGTGTGGAGCAATAGGAAAGTTGCGAACATAAGGTCAAGAAAATGAGATGTTAGTATTTAGTCATATTTCAAACATAACCACGCTGGCGTTCCTACTTTAAAAAATAATATATATATACATTAATACATACACACACACACACACACATATATATATATATATATATATATATATATATATATATATATATATATATATATATATATATATATATATATATATATATATGTATATATATATATTTATATCTCGCATTCATCAATAGGCAGTTACCCCTACTAATAACTAGTGGATCTTGATAAACAAGACAACCTTAAGTAGCCATTTCCATTCCGTAAACTGTGAATTAAAGATGAAAACTAGGTAACAAAAACTTAACAGCATTAGCCACATTGCATAGGCTCATCAGTGGCAATCCGAATGCCACACCTTCATACACAACTATCTTGCATGTCCAGTTACTCTATGAAGGCATGAAAGTGTTCCCATTCTCCCACACAATGTATTCAGCACTTTCTCGTTCTCTCTTCTTCTGTCCTTCCTCATAGACACTCTTCATTACATGTACTTTTAATCAGCCCATCGTTCTCTATTTTCATTTTATGCCCAAACCACTCCCAAACATTGTGATCGCAAACTATCTCCCATCTCGGGCGCACCTGTCAGTCACCTTTATACAGGAGGGTTGATCTTACTTTCATACATCTTAATAGTTGCATATTTAGAAACTCCTCTTCTCTTCCAGATATTTTGCAGAGCTCGTGCTCCATTTTTACTTCACCTATTCTGAAAATGGTTATTGCTGTAGGCTATACTTAAACATTTATGAATTACCCATATTCATTCTTTCATTATCAATACCAGCAACCAGTGCTCCAGCTTCTGGCTTCTTCAGTAGCAGTCCATCTCTGCTTTTTTGCTTGCACCTGCAAATTCTTTCGCAGATCTCTTCAGCTTCTTTCCCCCATCATAAATTTGTATCACCTGTAAATATCAACCGCTCCAAAGTCGATTTCCTAATCCATTCAAACAACAATGGAAACATACTCTTGTCTGAGATCCATTTTTATGCAAAGCCATTTACTGCCCTATATACTTCCTTTTCCTGACGCAAGGCCCTCTTCCATCACAAAAATTTCTAATCACTTTAATAACCAGTGCAACTTCTATGCTAAATATCTTTAATACCTTCACATTACATCTATGTCATTCCTGTTATTATCATGCCCTTGTTCCGTAAACACGTCACTCAAGTTTTTCCTTTTTCCCAAGCTTCTCAGGAAAATAAATTTTTTTTAATGAAGGTTTGATCTATACTCACTTTTCCTTGCCTAATGCCTCTGTGCTTTTACCCTTTCAAGCTTTCTGTTATCTCTCTAATTTAACCAAAACCCTATCATGCCCCTCCCAAGGTACACTAAAGCTATGCCATGATGCTGTAATTCTGACAATCACTTCTTTGACCTTTCCCCCGAAATAAAGACGCAATCACTACTCTCCCATTCTTCCAAAACGTTGTCCTAATAAGACCTCCTGCCACACACACAGGCTCAGCTACTCCGTTATGCTATCAAAACCAGGCCACAGCATCTCACTTGCATTCAATAAAATCCCGGTCCCTTTTCGACCTCCATACAGTGTTGAGCAGTCATTTCAATATGTGTTTTTAATTTCAAATGATTCTATATGTGTACATATATATATATATATATATATATATATATATATATATATATATATATATATATATATATATATATATACATATTATATATGTACACACATACGTACATACTTTATTATTATTATTATTATTATTATTATTATTATTATTATTATTATTATTCAGTAGATAAAACCTATTCATATGGAACAAGCCCACAGGGGCCATTGGCTTGAAATTCAAGCTTCCAAAGAATATGGTGTTTATTAGGAAGAAGCAAGAGGAAGTAAAGGGAAATACCCAAAGAAGAGATACCACTTATTAAAAAAAAAAAATAAATTAGTAAATAGATAGAAATGTGTTAGAATGCAAGAAGAATAGTGTTAGGGTAGCAAATGCATTGCATTTTCGCTTGAACTTTTAAGGTTCCAATTGAGCGACATCCTCTGGGAGGCTGTTCACACACACACACACATATATATATATATATATATATATATATATATATATATATATATATATGTATATATATTACCGTCATTTTTAAGAAGCAATTGGCAAGCTTTCCTTATCTAGACGAGCAGTATTTTGCCAGCATAAACGGTGTTTGTGATTGCTGTTCAGAATTAGGGATTTAATTACTAAGTGCAACATCTCAAACTATGGGCATCGATTAATTTTCCAATAAATACTCGTGCTGATATCCCATCAAAAGTATCTTTATGTAATTTGTAAGTAATTCACAGTTTCATAGCGCAATTCACTGATCTTCACGCCACTCTTAACCCATGAAAACCATAGTATACTTATCTATAGCAGTTGCCAGGTACATTCAAGCACTGGAGACACGCAAAACATCGTGTGTGAAACTTGAATCAATGAAATCATTATCCAGTGTCAGCCCATTTTCTAAGTTCCGATGGTCGCGTACTGGCAATAGGCGCCTCTACAATTATTCTCTACGTGCATGCTTTTTAATGGCTATGTATAAAAGTGCAATGCATCATCCATGTATCTGCGCATCAGATAACTAATCATTAGAAAAGGTTTCGGTCACCGAGCTATACACGAAATCATTCTCAAGTTATTGGTCGCAGCATGAAAGACAGAGAGAGATAATACCACTGGTGGTCAAATCGTCATAATCAGTCCTGCTCTAGAAATCTCTCACGAAGTTGATTAAACTGACGCTAAGGTAATGGAATGCTCAGTTTATGGTGAGAGAAGTAGATCATAAGATTAGGTGCCTTATTGTCCTAACATTGAATGGCATGCAAGCGCTTAATTACTGTACACTCCGTGATGTGGCCGAATAGACGACCGAACAAATTTTTAGTTTCGTTTGTAACTGCTACTTTTTTTTAAAGTTTGTTTTATTTCTTCTCTGTAATGCCGTTGGTATCTTTATTCCTTCCTCGTAACCACCTTATAAAAACAAACCATAAAAAATTATAAAATGCTAAATTCACTGCATGATAGCATAATTTTCGTTATACAATTACTAAATGATAAAAACGTCATTGTTTTATTGAAATTGCAGTAGAAAATTAAAGATTCCTAAACATTTGAAGATTTTGGCCAAACACTCTCAGGAAATCAATGCCGGGGCATCGCTGTTGTGTTTAATATCCGGCCTTCAGTTCCAGTCCTCATGCTGCCAACTCAGCTGTCAACTTCTTTTTCGGCAGTTCATTTCTGTGTTAAAACTGGAAGCTAAACAGTGAGGCTCTTCTTTCATGTATGTACTGCTTTCAATATAAGTTGTTTTGTTAGACAGCAGCTCCCCCACCCCTACGTACACACACACACACACACACACATCCATTCCTCTGCGTTCATATCACCAGTATGTTACAAGACTCTTTTCATTACCAACGAAGTAGGCGTAGCCGTCAAGCTAAAGCGTTAATCCTCTTACTGTAGGAATGAATTCCATATTCTTAAGACTAACAAGAACTCTGAACAGCAACTGCATCAACGTCTAGGTAGGTAGACTAACGCTGGTCTGGTCTGAGGAGTGTGCGAAAAGTTCAAACAAATAAGGTACAACTAATTAGAGGGGTATTGGAGAAAATATTGCCGGTTGTTTTCAAGTAAGGAAGATCATCAGCCCCAAGCAAACAAGTGTGATACATCATTACAATTGCCAGTTGTATATTCAGTCGTTTACTTTCCGAGCAAGTGTTTATTGTGGTACATAGTCCACAATTTTGATGAAAATCGATTCATGAAAGTATTCGTCAGCCAAAATCTTTGGCAATCTTTCCGGGAGCCACTTATAGATATACAATACAAGAGAAAACAGTAACTACTGTTTTCTTTTGTATTCTTAGGTATCTAGCAGCAGAAAGTTTGCAGTTATGGCATACACACAACATACAAAAAATTTTCATTATCTGTTGAATTGCAACTTTTAGTTAGTTTTTAAAGATTTGTTAGCTAGGCTATAAAGAATTCAGTAGTTATACAAACCAAAAATATTCATTATCTGTTGAACTGCAACTTTTAGTTGGTTTTTAAAGGTTTGTTAGCTAGGGTATAAAGAATTCAGTAGTTATACAAACCAGTTTTTTTTTTAGGCACCAAGAGCAAATGTATCTACCTACCAGAAAGGAAAACTGCATGTATTTTTCTTTTTCAGGTTCAATTCACCCACTGGCACTCATCACAGCAGTGGCTCTTTTATCTCTAGTAGTGGTATACCCGTAGGTTCAGCTGCATATACTGCAAGTAGCTCAAGTTTAGGTAGTTTAAGTTCCGGGTCAAAACCTGGGTCAGGACTTGCTTCAGGCAGTATATCCAGTCGAGGAGGACAGTCAGCCCTTGGAGTAAGGTCATCCTCTGGTGTTAGTGGTGTTTCAGGCTCCAGAAGTACATCATCTTTTGGAAGTGGAAGTGGAACTTTCTCACAGTCTAGTGGATCATCAAGTACAAGTAATCAGTATTCTTCATCTGGTGCAGATGGTACATCATCAGGAAGTAGGTTTTCCTCAGGAGGTAGTTTTGTCTCATCCAGTTCCCCTACACATGGAACAGGATCATTTGGTGTAGGAAGCCCCTCCACACACGGGGCTGCAGGTTTTGGTAGTACTCTTTCAGTAGTTGGTGGTGTAGGCAGTGCTGGTTCTAGAGGTTCATCAACTACTGGAGGCCAATTCTCGTCATTAGGTGGACGTGGTACACCAGGAAGTAGTAATTTGTCCACTGGAAACAGGCCCTCCTCATTCACTGGTACTAAACCAGGTGTGTCAGGCACCTCTAGCCAGTTAATATCTGGTAGTGGTTCAGGCACAAAGTTTCATTCAGGATCAACTTCTTCCTCTGGTAGTCAGTCTGGATCTGCAGGTGGATCAGGATTTTCTTCAGGAGGTATATCCAGTCATGGAGGAGAGACTACCCGTAAGGTAGGGTCATCCTCCAGTGTTGGTGTTCCAGGTTCTGGATCTACATCATCTGGAAGTGGAAGTGGTACATTTTCAGGGTCTGGTTCATCAAGTGCAGGTAATCAGTACTCCTCATCTGGTGCTTATGGAACATCATCAGGAAGTAGACCTTCTACTGGAGGTAGTTCTTTCTCATCCAGCTCTGAAAACAGACATTCCTTTGCACAAGGAACAGGATCATTTGGAGTAGGAAGCTCCTCTACTTCAGTAGGTAGGCCAGGATTTTCAACTGGAGCTTCAGGATTTGGTAGCACTCTTTCAGCTGGTGGTGGTGTAGGTACTGCAGGTTCTAGAGGTTCATCAACTACTGGGAGCCAATTCTCGTCTGTAGGTGGACATGGGACATCAGGAAGCAGTAGTTTTTCCACTGGAAATAGAGTCTCTTCATTCACTGGTACAAAACCAGGTGTATCAACCACTTCTAGCCAATTAACATCTGGTTCTAGGCCCTCTTTTGGTGCTGGTAGTGGTTCAGGCACAAAGTTTACTACAGGAACATCATCTAGCTCTGGTAGTCAATTTGGTTCTGCTGCTGGATCAGATGATGTAAAAAGTTCAGGATTTTCTTCAGGAGGTACATTTAGTAGTGGTGGACAATCAACCCATGGGGTAGGGTCATCCTCTAGTGTTAGAGGTGTTTCAGGTTCAGGATCTACATCATCTGGAATTGGAAGTGGAAGTGGAACATTTTCAGGGTCTGGTTCATTATCAAGTACAGGTAATAAGTACCCCTCATCTAGTGCTTATGGAACTTCATCAGGAAGTAAGCCTTCCACTGGAAGTAGTTCTTTCTCATCCAGCTCTGGTAATAGACATTTCTCTGCGCATGGAACAGGATCATTTGGAGTAGGAAGCTCCTCTTCTTCAGTAGGTAGGCCAGGATCTTCGCCTGGGGCTACAGGATTTGGTAGTACACTTTCAGTAGGTGGTGGTGTAGGTACTGCAGGTCCTAGAGGTTCATCAGCTACTGGGAGCCAGTTCTCATCATTAGGTGGACATGGGTCATCAGGAAGCAGTAGTTTTTCCACAGGAAATAAAGTCTCTTCATTTACTGGTACTAAACCAGGCGTATCTACCACTTCTAGCCAATTAACATCTGGTTCTCAGCCCTCTTTTGGTGCTGGTAGTGGTTCAGGAACAAAGTTTTCTTCAGGAACATCATCTAGCTCTGGTAGCCAATTTGGTTCTGTTACTGGATCAGATAATGAAATAAAAGGTTCAGGATTTTCTTCAGGAGGTATAACCAGTCATGGAGGACAGTCAACTCATGGGGTAGGGTCACCCTCTAGTGTTAGAGGCATTTCAAGTTCAGGATCTACATCATCTGGAATTGGAAGTGGAAGTGGAAGTGGAACATTTTCAGGGTCTGGTGGTTCATCAAGTACAGGTAATCAGTACTCCTCATCTAGTGCTTATGGAGCATCATCAGGAAGTAAACCTTCTACTGGAAGTAGTTCTTTCTCATCCAGTCCTGGAAATAGACATTCCTCGGCACACGGAACAGGATCACTTGGAGTAGGAAGCTCTGCTACTGCAATAGGTAGGCCAGGATCTTCAGCTGGGGCTACAGGATTTGGTAGTACTCTTTCAGCAGGTGGTGGTGTAGGTACTGCAGGTTCTAGAGGTTCATCAACTACTGGGAGCCAAACCTCGTCATTAGGTGGACATGGGACATCAGGAAGCAGTAGTTTTTCCACTGGAAATATAGTTTCTTCATTGACTGGCTCTAAACCAGGTGTATCAACCACTTCTAGCCAAATAACATCTGGTACTGGATCTTCTTTTGGTGCTGGTAGTGGTTCAAGCACAAAGTATTCTTCAGGAACATCATCTAGCTCTGGTAGTCAATTTGGTTCTGCATCTGGATCAGATGATGGTGTAAAAAGGTTCAGAATTTTCTTCAGGAGGTACATTTAGTAGTGGTGGACAGTCAATCCAAGGGGTAGGGTCATCCTCTAGTGTTAGAGGTGTTTCAGGCTCTGGATCTACAACATCATCTGGAACTGGAAGTGGAAGTGGAAGTGGAAGTGGGACATTTTCAGGGTCAGGTGGATTATCTAGCGCTTCTGGAACATCGTCAGGAAGTAAACCTTCTACTGGAAGTAGCTCTTTCTCATCCAGCTCTGGAAATAGACTTTCCTCTGCACAAGGAACAGGTTCATTTGGAGTAGGAAGCTCCTCTACTTCAGTAGGTAGGCCAGGATCTTCAGCTGGGGCTACAGGATTTGGTGGTACTCTTTCAGCAGGTGGTGGTGTAGGTACTGTAGGTTCATCAGCTCCTGGGAGCCAATTCTCGCCATTAGGTGGACATGGGACATCAGGAAGCAGTAGTTTTTCCACTGGAGACAGAGTTTCTTCATTGACTGGCTCTAAACCAGGTGTATCTACCACTTCTAGCCAAATAACATCTGGTACTGGATCTTCTTTTGGTGCTAGTCGCGGTTCAGGCACAAAGTATTCTTCAGGAACATCATCTAGCTCTGGTAGTCAATTTGGTTCTGCATCTGGATCAGATGATGGTGTAAAAGGTTCAGAATTTTCTTCAGGAGGTACATTTAGTAGTGGTGGACAGTCAACCCATGGGGTAGGGTCATCCTCTAGTGTTAGAGGTGTTTCAGGCTCTGGATCTACAACATCATCTGGAACTGGAAGTGGAAGTGGAAGTGGAAGTGGGACATTTTCAGGGTCAGGTGGATTATCTAGCGCTTCTGGAACATCGTCAGGAAGTAAACCTTCTACTGGAAGTAGCTCTTTCTCATCCAGCTCTGGAAATAGACTTTCCTCTGCACAAGGAACAGGTTCATTTGGAGTAGGAAGCTCCTCTACTTCAGCAGGTAGGCCAGGATCTTCAGCTGGGGCTACAGGATTTGGTAGTACTCTTTCAGCAGGTGGTGGTGTAGGTACTGTAGGTTCATCAGCTCCTGGGAGCCAATTCTCGCCATTAGGTGGACATGGGACATCAGGAAGCAGTAGTTTTTCCACTGGAGATAGAGTTTCTTCATTCACTGGCTCTAAACCAGGTGTATCTACCACTTCTAGCCAATTAACATCTGGTACTGGATCTTCTTTTGGTGCTAGTAGCGGTTCAGGCACAAAGTATTCTTCAGGAACATCATCTAGCTCTGGTAGTCAATTTGGTTCTGGTACTGGATTAGATGATGATGTAAAAGGTTCAGGATTTTCTTCAGGAAGTATATCCAGTCATGGAGGACAGTCAACCCATGGAGTAGGGTCATCCTCTAGTGTTAGAGGTGTTTCAAGTTCAGGATCTACAGCATCATCTGGAAGTGGAAGTGGAAGTGGAACTTTTTCAGGGTTTGGTAGTTCATCAAGTACAGGAGATCAGTACTCCTCATCTGGTGCTTATGGAACATCATCAGGAAGTAAGCCTTCTATTGGAGGTAGCTCTTTCTCATCCGGCTCTGGTATTAGACATTCCTCTGCACAAGGAACAGGATCAACTGGAGTAGGAAGCTCCTCTACTTCAGTAGGTAGGCCAGGATCTTCAGCTGGGGCTACAGGATTTGGTAGTACACTTTCAGCAGGTGGTGGTCTAGGTACTGTAGGTTCTAGAGGTTCATTAACTACTGGGAGCCAAACCTCGTCATTAGGTGGACATGGGACATCAGGAAGCAGTAGTTTTTCCACTGGAAATATAGTTTCTTCATTGACTGGCTCTAAACCAGGTGTATCAACCACTTCTAGCCAAATAACATCTGGTACTGGATCTTCTTTTGGTGCTGGTAGTGGTTCAAGCACAAAGTATTCTTCAGGAACATCATCTAGCTCTGGTAGTCAATTTGGTTCTGCATCTGGATCAGATGATGGTGTAAAAGGTTCAGAATTTTCTTCAGGAGGTACATTTAGTAGTGGTGGACAGTCAATCCAAGGGGTAGGGTCATCCTCTAGTGTTAGAGGTGTTTCAGGCTCTGGATCTACAACATCATCTGGAACTGGAAGTGGAAGTGGAAGTGGAAGTGGGGCATTTTCAGGGTCAGGTGGATTATCTAGTGCATCTGGAACATTGTCAGGAAGTAAACCTTCTACTGGAAGTAGCTCTTTCTCATCCAGCTCTGGAAATAGACTTTCCTCTGCACAAGGAACAGGATCATTTGGAGTAGGAAGTTCCTCTACTTCAGTAGGTAGGCCAGGATCTTCAGCTGGGGCTACAGGATTTGGTAGTACTCTTTCAGCAGGTGGTGGTGTAGGTACTGTAGGTTCATCAGCTCCTGGGAGCCAATTCTCGCCATTAGGTGGACATGGGACATCAGGAAGCAGTAGTTTTTCCACTGGAGATAGAGTTTCTTCATTCACTGGCTCTAAACCAGGTGTATCTACCACTTCTAGCCAATTAACATTTGGTACTGGATCTTCTTTTGGTGCTAGTAGTGGTTCAGGCACAAAGTATTCTTCAGGAACATCATCTAGCTCTGGTAGTCAATTTGGTTCTGGTACTGGATTAAATGATGATGTAAAAGGTTCAGGATTTTCTTCAGGAAGTATATCCAGTCATGGAGGACAGTCAGCCCATGGAGTAAGGTCATCCTCTAGTGTCAGAGGTGTTTCAAGTTCAGGATCTACAGCATCATCTGGAATTGGAAGTGGAAGTGGAACTTTTTCAGGGTTTGGTAGTTCATCAAGTACAGGAGATCAGTACTCCTCATCTGGTGCTTATGGAACATCATCAGGAAGTAAGCCTTCTATTGGAGGTAGCTCTTTCTCATCCGGCTCTGGTATTAGACATTCCTCTGCACAAGGAACAGGATCAATTGGAGTAGGAAGCTCCTCTACTTCAGTAGGTAGGCCAGGATCTTCGCCTGGGGCTACAGGATTTGGTAGTACACTTTCAGTAGGTGGTGGTGTAGGTACTGTAGGTTCTAGAGGTTCATTAACTACTGGGAGCCAAACCTCGTCATTAGGTGGACATGGGACATCAGGAAGCAGTAGTTTTTCCACTGGAAATATAGTTTCTTCATTGACTGGCTCTAAACCAGGTGTATCAACCACTTCTAGCCAAATAACATCTGGTACTGGATCTTCTTTTGGTGCTGGTAGTGGTTCAAGCACAAAGTATTCTTCAGGAACATCATCTAGCTCTGGTAGTCAATTTGGTTCTGCATCTGGATCAGATGATGGTGTAAAAGGTTCAGAATTTTCTTCAGGAGGTACATTTAGTAGTGGTGGACAGTCAATCCAAGGGGTAGGGTCATCCTCTAGTGTTAGAGGTGTTTCAGGCTCTGGATCTACAACATCATCTGGAACTGGAAGTGGAAGTGGAAGTGGAAGTGGGACATTTTCAGGGTCAGGTGGATTATCTAGCGCTTCTGGAACATTGTCAGGAAGTAAACCTTTTACTGGAAGTAGCTCTTTCTCATCCAGCTCTGGAAATAGACTTTCCTCTGCACAAGGAACAGGATCATTTGGAATAGGAAGTTCCTCTACTTCAGCAGGTAGGCCAGGATCTTCAGCTGGGGCTACAGGATTTGGTAGTACTCTTTCAGCAGGTGGTGGTGTAGGTACTGTAGGTTCATCAGCTCCTGGGAGCCAATTCTCGCCATTAGGTGGACATGGGACATCAGGAAGCAGTAGTTTTTCCACTGGAGATAGAGTTTCTTCATTCACTGGCTCTAAACCAGGTGTATCTACCACTTCTAGCCAATTAACATCTGGTACTGGATCTTCTTTTGGTGCTAGTAGTGGTTCAGGCACAAAGTATTCTTCAGGAACATCATCTAGTTCTGGTAGTCAATTTGGTTCTGGTACTAGATTAGACGATGATGTAAAAGGTTCAGAATTTTCTTCAGGAAGTATATCCAGTCATGGAGGACAGTCAACCCATGGAGTAGGGTCATCCTCTAGTGTCAGAGGTGTTTCAGGTTTAGGATTTACAGCATCATCTGGAATTGGAAGTGGAAGTGGAAGTGGAACGTTTTCAGGGTCTGGTTCATTATCAAGTACAGGTAATCAGTACTCCACATCTAGTGGTGATGGAACATCATCAGGAAGTAGACCTTCTACTGGAAGTAGTTCTTTCTCATCCAGCTCTGGTAATACACATTCCTCTGTGCAAGGAATAGGGTCATTTGGAACAGGAAGCTCCTCTACTTCAGTAGGCAGGCCAGGATCTTCAGCTGGGGCTACAGGATTTGGTAGTACACTTTCAGTAGGTGGTGGTGTAGGTACTGTAGGTTCTAGAGGTTCATTAACTACTGGGAGCCAAACCTCGTCATTAGGTGGACATGGGACATCAGGAAGCAGTAGTTTTTCCACTGGAAATAGAGTCTCTTCATTCACTGGTACTAAACCAGGTGTATCTACCGGCTCTAGCCAACTAACACCTGGTACTGGATCTTCCTTAGGTGTTGGTAGTGGTTCAAGTACAAAGTTTTCTTCAGGGACATCTAGCTCTGGTAGTCAATTTGGTTCTGCATCTGGATCAGATGGTGATGGAAAAGGTTCAGGATTTTCTTCAGGAGGTACATTTAGTAGTGGTGGACAATCAACCCACGGGGTAGGGCCGTCCTCTAGTGTTGGTGGTATTTCAGGGTCTGGAGGTACATCATCTACTGTAAGAGGAAGTGGAAGTGGGGCTACAGGTTTTGGCAGCACTTCTTCAGTAGGTGGTGGTGTAGCTAGTGTAGGTTCTAAGGGTACATCTAGTATTGGTGGTGTTTCAGGTTCTGGCTCACTCTCTTCTGGGAGCCAAATAGGTACATCCAGCTCTTCCGGACAGTTTGGATCCAGTCCTGAATCATCTTTTGGTACTGGTGGTGTCCCAGCTACAGCATTTGCTGCCGGAGCAGGCACTTTTAGTGGAAAATTATCTTCAGAAACAGGAGCAATAGGGCGACCTGGCTTTGGTGCAAGTAGGCCTGGTTTCAGTGCACAAAGACCTGTATCATTTGCATCACCCACTTTAGGTGCTAGACCTTCAGCTGCTGGGTCTGCTGGTGTTGGAATTGGTGATTCTAATTTTGGAACTCGTGGTAGCTCTTTATTTAGTGGTGATTCTCCTAGATTCGGCGTTAGTGGCATTGGTGCTGATGCTTTTGTAAGTAGGCCTGGGGTGTATAAGATCACCCATAGTGGTGTAGGAAGTGGTCATGGGGGACATGGAGTGTCTGCAATCACAAAATCTAGCGGTATTACAAGCGCTGCAGGCTCTGGCACTGGCTCCTTCAGCTCATCATCCTTTTCTACAAGCTCAAAGTCGGAAGGTTCCTTCACTTTCAAGTCATCAACCTCTTCATCTGGAACCATCCTGACTAAAGGACCAGGTAAGATAATTGCAAAGTGGAATCGTAATAACTTAAATACCTGGAAATTTGTCAAGTGTAATTTTTTTCTGTCAGCTTTTAAAATCTTGCAAAGATAAATTTGTGAGGCAAAAAGTGAGAAGTTCTATAGTCATCCTTAGAAGAAAATTCTATGATTTATGTAAATTATACATCCATCTAATCAAAGTAACTTTGTTGACTAAATATGTAACCTCAGAAAGTGAATACGAATAAGGACAAGTTAATTTCCTTGTTGGAACATAAAAGAAGCACTCTGATCGTAGTTAGTGGATGATACAATTGATAGTGATCACATCATAAAAAAGTTAATGATTACCCTGAAAGTAGTTAATGGATGATACAGTTAAGTAATTGCAGAATATGGGAAACTGACACGTTAATCAGTATCATAATCATTGTTCCTTAATTTACATTTTCACATAGTTTGCTGCAACGATTTCAAGTGGTAGTAATAGAACTTCCTTGACTATAAAACACATCTATGGTTCTAGAGTTTTAGTTCTGGTTTGTTTGCATACAACTTACATTAGTTCTGAAAATCCTTGAAATTTACAAAGAAAAAGGAATAAACAAAAATCTTTTGAGGGCCATGTTAGTCGTTTGTTGCAAGATCTCATTTCTGCTCTGTAATGGAAAAATAGGAAATTGTTGTAAATGGGTATGATAATTTTTAGGCTTCGGAGTAGGACGAAACTGAATAAAGTAAAAGGAAAGCCTTAATTTCTTCTGTACATTATAGATATGTTACATCCATTAAAAGCAACACACTATAAAGAAACAGAATGCCTGTGTAAATGAAATAAAGGAGCAATGGGACAGTCCTATTGCTCTTAGTCAGAATTAGATGGCAGGCCAGTGAAGACCTTATTGAATACTTAATGATGCGGTTACATATGTGTGTGTATATATATATATATATATATATATATATATATATATATATATATATATATATATATATATATATATATATATATATATATATATATATATATATATATACATATAATGGTTTCTTCTATTACAGCCAACCCTGGGTTCTGTCCAGCTCTGACAAACAAGTGTGAGAGGCCAAAGGGATCAGAGAAGAAATGTGTCGACGACAGCTCCTGCAAGTCAACGGAGAAATGTTGTTTCGACGCCTGCAATCAGACAGACCACTTTGTTTGCAAACCGGCAGTTGATCAGCCTCCTTACTGATAATCCCACTGGCCAGAACAATCCACAGGCGAATAGTAATTTCATCTTTCGCTTCACAGAAGAACTTCGAATGGAAGAGAGGGAGGAGTTACTTCTTCCCGGAAGACGCCATAGACGCGAAATGAGTTGATTGTTTTGTCAAAAGGAAAATGGTTCTCTGCTGCATTCACTTCTACGATGAGAAGCAGTACTCTTGTATAGTATGAAACTAGGACTGTGTTTGGGACCTCCCGCGTGTTGTCAACAAAAAAATATTTCAGAGGGCATATTATGTCAATAAAAGCAATGTATAACAACCCTTGTTAGATTATTCATCCTTGAAATAAGTCCTTCAGTGGAACTTTAATTTCATCAGCCAATAAGGACAGGCGATCATGATTTGTCTTCGTTCTCATATCTTTGCGAAACATTTTTCTAAAAGCGATTTTTCATAGTCAGTTCCGTGTTGCTTAAAACAAATGACCAATGACTTAACAGCAAGAGCAACTCATAACAGCAAATTTATGAAGAAATATTTCTCAGCGTAAGAAAAACAATTAGATGTGTGAAACTCAGCCCCGAAGAAAAAAAAAATCGTAAAATAAAAAAGAGGAAATAAAAAAAACTCGTGATCTAGCCCTAAAGAGAGATTATCCTCTTATTAATGAAGGTTATACGAATAAATGGTAATAGCATGAAGGTAGGAGTAAGTAAATAGTCACTGAGCCTGGCATTCTGGGAACCCTTAACCTATA
This sequence comes from Macrobrachium rosenbergii, assembly GCF_040412425.1. Lineage (NCBI taxonomy): Eukaryota > Metazoa > Arthropoda > Malacostraca > Decapoda > Palaemonidae > Macrobrachium > Macrobrachium rosenbergii. The sequence goes on along the minus strand of NC_089783.1, from coordinate 14,411,645 downwards.
CCTTGATCTTGCTTCATGCCTGACATCCGTAATTTTATAAATTAAGTTTGAATGCAATGATTATTCCACGTAGCATTTTTGTTGTTTCGTCAAGTGTGGATGCAAAGTGCACATATGACTGGAGGGAAAAATCACACGTATTGTACAAAATGTCCCAGAAGAAAGAACATTTTGATATATTCTAAATTCTAACCAATAATTTCCCCGGCCTATTTGCAAGCCAATATTATCTGTTCACTGAAAAATAAAAACAAAGACAAACAATTGCTTTTAAGCAATAGGTTTGAAATCTGTTCTTGGAACCCGAGATGAACCCATTTTCCATACCTGAATATTTATGAAACTGCGACGGTAGATCTTCCTTGTGGGAGGGCTTACATAATGTTAAGATGAGGGTCGACCTTTAACCCCAGAATTATTTTTCCCGGCTGAACGCCTCCCAAAAAATGACCAGGGAATTAAGTCAAGTCACCAACCTTTACGAAAGCAACTAAAACCATAAGAAGCTGAAATAAATCAGACGACATTAAACGAAGTTTTTCACTTGTGAATTTCAAAGACAAACTATCTAAAATTTTAAGAGAAACAACAGCAATCTCTTGGCAACATGTCCAAAACCCTACCTTCGAGGAACAGCGTCAAATCTACTCTATGGACATGGTTGCAACGCACTTCGTGATCGTCTAGAAGTGATTTTTAAATCCGTAATATTAGGTGCCATCGAAATTTAGATGAAAGTTACAGGGAACCGATGATCAACCGCTTCACATAGGGCTGCATAAGATAACATCAGCACTTTGCCGCTGTTGCCAAACCCTTGATTTTCGTTTGTCCCAAGAACTCAGTCATGGCAGAGCCCAAGGCTGTTTTGTGATGGTCGGTTCCTTCCTTGTTAACCCCCAGGGGTCAGTCGTGTCACGCAGTCGCGTAATGATGTTATCAGTTTCAAGATTTCGATTGTTCAGGGTCTCAAAAAGAGATAAAGAGGAGAGTTTTTTATTTGAATGGTATGAGGATGGGCGTTGGTTTGATCAAGTTTCAAATGTTATTGACTTCTGATCGCTAGCATCAAGATTGTAAAGATTATACTTAATTGTGATACATTTTCATATTTTCATTCATTTCCACATTTCCTTTTTTCATTTTCCATGTAAATGAGAAATTTTCTTATAAAGTTGTGAATGCATCTTCACAGATTACTTCACAGCTACATCGTGCCATTACATCAGAATTTCTTTTATGAGGATATGAAGATTAAGTTACAGAGGTTCATCCTTTCATGGGGAGGCGTTTTGCAAGTGATGGAGAATACTCAATATTTAGTACCTGTGCTTAAAAATAGGCAAACGGCATCCTTAGCTCTTTCTCTCTCTCTTTTCTCTTTCTCTCTGTTGCGTACAAACGTACACACGCATGCATACAAACACTCGCACACCAAGCAGGAAGAAATTATATTATAATGGAAGGGCAGGAAAAATCCAAAATGACCCTCAGCAGTTTTAATATTTTATTTATTTTTTCCATGATAACAAATACAATAATAACGAAACATGTTCTAAAACTTGTTAACAAATACTGAGAAACTGACAGTTAGACAAATCGATAAATAGACACAGCGGAAGGGAAATCAGATTGAGAGTAACAGACGAAGGACATAGAAAGCAGTTCCATTACCGCTTTACCACCCACCAAGAGCAGACTGCTGAGGCGTCTGACAGCAGTGGTATTGTCCCGAATAACCCTTGCACCAGTACTTGCATCCGCCTCCTGTGCCATACCCACCAGATGAAAACCCTCCGTGCCCTCCGGAGACAAATCCTCCAGATCCGTGCCCATGAACTCCAGATCCATATCCTCCAGAAGCAAAACCACCACCGTGCCCTCCAGATACAAAGCCTCCGGAACTGTGCCCGGATCCATACCCTCCGGAAGAGAAGCCACCGTGTCCTCCTGACGCGAATCCTCCGGAGCCATGTCCACCAAAACCACCGGATATGCCGTGACCACCGAAACCTCCACTTGACCCGTGCCCATGGAGTCCACCTCCAGAACTTCCATACCCTCCTCCACCTCCTCCCAGGTGGCCTCCACCGATATGGCCACCTCCGATGTGGCCTCCTCCAAGGTGGCCTCCTCCGAGATGGCCTCCTCCGAGATGGCCTCCTCCAAGGTGGCCTCCTCCAAGGTGGCCTCCTCCTCCTCCAGAACTTACGGTGCCTGAAATGATGTTCCCGCCAGTAACGAATCCACCAGCAGCGAACCTGTTGAGAAGAAACGAAAAAGATGTTTTTTATCATAGACTTATAATATTTCAACACTGTTTACCCAAGGCGAGTCTAAATGTGACAGATTCCAACACTCTTGCTCCTAAAAGGACTTGGACCACAAGATTCCCCACAATCTACTCCAAGAGAATGAATAATGGTAGAGAGATGAAGGTATGGAGCTGCCTTTGTAACAGCTCTCTGTTTTGCTCTCTTTTGCTTGTGGCTTGTGCTTGTGCATGCTTCAGCTTTACTTTCTGTAGTTCCAAAATTCTGTAAAGAGCTTTTACTCCTTTCATATCGTCCTTCATATCGTTCCTAGCATGGTCGGCATCGATGCCCATGGTACGCGTGACAACTTATCTAACCAGTCATTCCATTCAGGCATGATTGTTATGCAACCGGATAATCACTTCTTTTCTCGTAATTTTTCTAATGAATGGAGACAGTTTTTCATCTTCTCTTTCATTCTCTTTCTGATATAAAGTGTTTGTATGTTCAGACTGCCGCTAACAGTGAATTTTTTTTTTCTTTATTGCCAAACCAAGTTTCATGCGTAAAAGTTCCCTTCATACCTTCTCTAAATATATGGCTTTGCGTTTCGCTTATTTCACTTTTCCATGTTAGTGTGTCCCACGCCTTTCTAAACAACTAGAATTATTCCCTACAGAAAACTATTATCTTTTTTGTAGAAATTATGCTCTAAGCATAACAGTTTATTTACAATTTCTGTTGATATGTTGGATGCCGCCCCTATTTCGAACATGTATTATAATATGAAGATTTAAAACTGCCCTACCTATTTGGCTATTTTTGTAATTTTTTGTAAATCTTAATCTATTTTCTATTTCGTCTTTTCGTAGAGCACATTAATCTAAGCAGTGCCAAGTCTTTCAATTTATTCTTTAGTGTACTGCTATTGGTGCTCTAACCTATCAAAAATTTATCATATTTGATTACTCTTCTCTGCTTTAACAAGCACTTCTTCAAATGAGATCGGAAGCGTGTGTTTTCTTTGCTACCGTTGAAGAATTTATTTCTTCGAAATCTTCTGTCTATTACATTCTGTACCTTAATTTGAACATTTACCTTGTTAAGTATAAGTCGATATTTGGAAAACATTTAAATGAATACTCTAGTCTACCATTTATATTTCAGTAAACAAGATGCAGTTGTAGCATTGTTATCTACCCTGATGCCATTGGTTACTGCGGTTTAATCTCTTACATTGTTTCAGCATAGCGTGGCGCTTTAAGTTTTGTACAGTTTGTGCTCGCTGCTATGGTTTCTGTGAATTCAGTAATTCATCATGACTGATATTACTTCTATCTTGCTACATACTAAAATACTTTCGTAAGTCTATTAACACTACGTAAGACAGTATCAATAAGGTATTCTTATTCTATAGCCTTCCTCTATACAATAATGCAGAATGGAAAGGCTATTCAGTCACATTCTTTGTGGGGTCAAATCAAATTATAATAGTATATGCGTTTTGTCCCTATTATCCACATAAAAAGTGTTGTACGATATGGTACCTAAGGCCATAGGCCTGCGGTCTTTTACTGTTAGTAAAATCGTGTTAGGAGTGGGCGTTGTTTTGACGCAAACCAGTTTTTCTTTTCTTCTGTCGATCTATAGGTTATCATCTTGCCAAGGTCGCCTACGTATTTTCATGACCAAGGCGCTTTGTGTCAGGTATTTGAAAAGTGTCGGCTTTAGTCCATCTACATCTGGTACTTGCATAAGTGCATCTTTTTTCATTTGTTTTTTTATCCTCTTCAGTTATAGTTCTGTCTCTCACAGGGCCTGTCACTGAAAGGTTCAAGTCTAATGCAATGCTCGAGTGTTATTGTATATTCTATTTAAACACCTTTTGTGGGTCAATGATTTACTTGAGTTGAATATTTGTTCTGTTTCTGCAAAACACCTTTTCAACAGCACTCCCATATTTATCTAATTTCTTCATCATGACCCTTATATACTTTTCTTATACCTTGGTATATTTATTTCCAACGTTATGCCATCTCTAGAGGCACATTTTATGCTAAAATCGTATCTTTTTTTATCATTTACGCGTATCCAGCTTCTCTGACTTAACTTCTTTGTTTGTCTGTGCAGTTTCATTGCTTTTTTTACTTCTATTTCAGTGTTCCACTAATCCTCTTTTTCTCTCGTTCGTTTCTTCAAATCATATTTCGCTACCCTATGCCTCAAGGAAAATTTAACTCACCCTGAGCTAGATGTGAAAGATGAGGTAGATCCATATCCTTTTCCGTGTGCCAAGCCACCCGGTTTGCTCACTATCCTAGTGTCCCCCGCTGACACTGATGCTATCACCGTCGCCGTTAACAGAAGCAGCGCCTTAGAAAACATCCCTGAAAGTGTGAAGAGTTGTTTTTAACGTAGATCTTTAGTCATCAAGCTGGAATAATAATAAAAATAAAAAGAAAATACCAACCATACCTACCTGTATGCGCATCCGTTCATTAATCCTTACATAATCAAAATTTGCATATATACGTAGGTTAAAAGAATAGAATATATTTTAAGTTGAGTTATCGGTCTATTATGAGCGCATCTATATAAGGATCCCGTTATTTAGTTAAATTCAGTGCCTCTGAGACGGTCACTAGTTTTCCATTGCCCTCTCCCGTCTTCAATACTGTTTCTCAATTCATTTTGTTAGAAAGCTAACTAATCCCTCACTTCTAACAGCATTCTGGACGTCCAAGTTACTTAATATTGTCTGAGAGAGATCACATAATTTAAATCGCACCCATTTCTAAAAGACTCGGTGCTTTGTTTCGTCTTTTTCTTAAGCTTCATATATATAATTTAACGTCAGCCTTTTTTCCCCTAGAAGGAAAATAAAACGAAAAGTATAAAAAACCGCAACTGCCACATTCATACTTGGAAAACTAAGTCGCGGATGAACACCTTATGGACAAAACTTCCACATTAATGGGGAGTCGATCTCTAAAGGCTCCTAGGGTAGTTTTGAGAACGACGGGAGCAGACTTTATTTCCTTACCCACGCCTCCAGATAAAAAAAAAGTAGAGAATAACAGTTGTTCAACGTGTTCTAATGCACCCAAAACAGTATTAACCAACCCATTTTCAGTCAAATCATTGACAGCCAGTTTTACAGTGACAAAGAAAATTTTTCTTAGTCCGAAGTTGCCATGATCCCTTGCACCTTGCTCCCATAGTTCTTAAGACAGCCGAACGGTGGCGCTTCGATCGCGGGAAATTTTAACCCAGTTTTTTTGTTTTGTTTTTTGTTTTTGAGTTTGTGTGTTACAAGTGATGAATTCGATGCCGTAGAAACCAATAGATACCAACACCTACTTACCCGTAAACTGTGTATTGTTCGGAAGCGGTATAAGAAAGGTATTCCGTGTAAATTTATGTTGTTTCTTGCAATAATGAAACATGTTCATTTGCTCAAGAGCCATCAAGCACTGCCTCCCGGCCCAGTTTAGCACTTCCACAATAAACCCCAAATACTCGAAGAAGACTAAAAGATAGCCTGAAACCCGACGATTTTAATTTAATCTCGACGATTTAGAATAAGGTAGGACATATTTGTTTTATATATATTAGTATCAATAAACCAAGGAAATTGGGCCTACTACCACAAAGGGTTAGGCCTAGCCTAGGCCACCTCACATGTTCGATTGTCATTGTTATTTGGGAAGGAGCGGGGAGACCCTCCAGGCTAGGTCAGGGCACGGCACCCTAAGTCAAGCAAGGCAGGTAAGGTCTAGTCAGGTCAGGGCACAACAAAATAGAAAAAATGTCGCAGCAAGTATCGGTCAGTGTGTCCGAATGGAAACTTAGTCCCACCTATCTGTATTCCACCGCTATGATCAAGATCACAGAACGCCCGGACCTACAGTAGGCCTGGCCAGTACCCCCAAAAACACGATATCTATAAGCCCATCGTGCCATTTCATAAACATACATTATTTTACGTTTTGTGGCTCTTGGCCGGGCTTTCTTCATTCCCCCGTATAGGCCAAGAATGCAAAACGGCAAGTCAAGGCCATAAGTCAGTGACGGCAACATTACTAATAGCCTGTCGTTTCGGTATTATTTTATAAGTTGCCAATACACGGTATGAAATTGTGACTTACATTTTTGAAAAGAGCTCTTCATTCTCATTATTCTGAACCCCATAAACACTATGCGCAAATGATAAATAAAAAATCAGAAAATTTACGACTTATAAGGCAAGAATACCCCCCCTCCATAGCTAATACGGCAAAATTGTAACCAGTCAATACCCGTAGGTGAAGTTATATTGGTATTTTAAGGTTCTTTTAGTGCCCTATTATTTCCTAGTCATTTTTGCATGAAAAACTCAAAATGGTTTTTCGTGCAAAAATGGCTGGCTGGAGTCTTATTGGCAACTTATAAAATTTTACCTTATACCAAGCAGTGTTAACGTGTTTTGAGGGTTTTCAGGGGCGTTCCTAGACATTTTGGCGCCCGCGGGGCACAGTCCCATTTGGGGCCTCTCTTATGGGGTGGGAGGCCAGCAAAGGGAGTCAAAGCAGAGGGGGGGGCGGGGGTTCAGTGGGCGGAGGCGTTGTAAGCCCCCCAGGGAAAATTTTTAGAATATGAGCAATTGTAGGATCATTTTAAAGGCAATTGTAAATGCAAATTTCAGACATTTTATTTCTTAAATCTAGCATTTTGGGGCCCCCACTCACTTTGGGGCCCGGAGCGATGTCAAACAGCCGCCCCCCCCTCAAGAACGCCACTGAGAGTTTTACCGATTTTTCTCTTCGCCGGCGCAAGCTAGTCTAGTCGATTTAAAAGGTTTCACACACAAACATAAATATATGTATATATATATATATATATATATATATATATATATATATATATATATATATATATATATATATATATATATATATACTATATATATGTATATGTAACTATATTTTTATTTATATTATAGTAAGTGGGGGTGGGGGTGCGCGCGACGACGTCTAAATACTTGCTTTCCATTTTTAGTGTATTTGAAGGACCTGTTTGTAGGGTTGATTCATCTTGCCAATACCTTCCACTTCAGCAAGATACAAAGTTGCACCCCGACGCTCATATGCCAACCCACGTTCTGGTCCACAGAGGAAAACTTACATCCAGCGTTCTTATAAGATTTTATCCTGCCTCATTGGTAGGCCTGACATCAGTTTGGTCTGTTGAACACTTTTCCAGTTTATCAGGTATAGCTTAATTTGCGTTTTTCTGTGATTACATTTGTCCACGCACATTCCCATTGCGCAAATTTTCTCGGTGATGTGCTCATCTCCATAGCCAATGGATTATAGTAATTCTAGATATACCTTGAGAACTCCAGACATGAATTATGCAACGCAAAGACATACCGCATGATAAGCTGCTCAAAAAATTCATTTAGTCAGATTAAAAGTATAAGATCTCGTTATCCTTGAGTGGTGCGGAATCTACAGTAGTCAGTTGTCCGTCCGCCTGAGTCCTGCACATTGCCTTACGTGTAAAGAATACCTCATCGAGACAACCCCCTTTGCCTCATATACAGTATCTCTTCCTGTTCCCAGTTGCAACCACAATAGAGGAATAACAACCAGGTGCTTACTTTACAGGTTAAGTCAGCAGTGCATGCTAGATTTTGAATTGAATGCACCCATACCGTACTATTCCCACACCACCCACCCTCCGAAGAAGTCGACTGACAGTTCCTTGGTAACTGGTTGTGAGTCTAAATGCTGCCATTGCACCATGACGAGCAGAGAGAGAGAGAGAGAGAGAGAGAGAGAGAGAGAGAGAGAGAGAGAGAGAGAGAGAGAGATTGGTACGTATAATATAATGAGACAAACAAAAATTCGCGGCATTACATTCTGGTTTAATTTGTTTGTTTGTTTGTTTGTTAGTACGATTACCCCAAGAGCTATGTCTGCTTTACGAAAACTTTACCAAGGTGGCTCTCGTGAATGTCAACAAGTGATTCAAATGCTTCAGGCATAAGAAACCAAACACCCAAGGCTTTGTAGTGACAGGTGTACCCAAAAAGTGTTTAGAATTCAAAAAGTTAAGCAGGTATTATGGTTATTACAATTTCATATGTATCCGATAGAAAGTGACCGGTAGATTCTATATATATACCATTACCGTAAATTTTGGTGACCAGATTTTATCATTATCATTTTTGTCATTTCTCCAAAGACAGTTGGACTAAAGTTATATTGTCTCTGAATTTGTAAAATTTCCTTTGGATCTCGACAGCTAACCATTTCTGGACGATAAAAACACGAGCTCCTAGGGATTTAAAGTTAGCTGGGGTGTGTGCGTTTGAGTTTTTAAAATTTTTATTTTAACTGCTCTACATTCGTTATCGCGACTGAACACAAATCGTATGACACTGGCGTACTGAACTGGTATTAGTGCGGATAGCGCAATCGCTCCTAACATTACTATCGTGCTATTGTGCAGCATGACAAAATACCCACTTTAGCTTCTCTCTCTCTCTCTCTCTCTCTCTCTCTCTCTCTCTCTCTCTCTCTCTCTCTCTCTCTCTCTCGAGCGAGCGAGCGAGCGAGCGAGCGAAAGGCAGTTCTCCCAAGTATACATTTCACTTATGAAAGAAAGATACCTGGAATACAAAAATCTTTGATACAATGTTAAAATACAGGTAGACCTCTCTCTCTCTCTCTCTCCCCCTCTCACTCTCTCATAAGAGACATGTATCTATGTTTATGCCAGCCGCAGTGTCTAATGAATGGCAAATATCCCGAACCACCTCTCATGAATTTTCACCTTCCCCATCTCTCTCTCTCTCTCTCTCAAGAATGAAAATGTGCTGTCTTTTGAAATGTCTCTATCAATATAATATTATATACAGTATATATATATATATATATATATATATATATATATATATATATATATATATATATATATATATTAACTTTATCACATACACAATTGTTCTGTGCGTTAGTAGAATTATTAAAAGGACCTCATTCAACCCATTAGATACCATCCAGTTTGAATGAGGTCCTTTTTAGTAATATATATATATATATATATATATATATATATATATATATATATATATATATATATATATATATATATATGCATCTATAAAAACTCTGTATTTCATGGAAACACCAGATGCTCATCATCGTTAACAATTATCATACCGTTGTTCCAAGGAATGAATAAAGGAGCTTCTTCCTCTCTCCCAAGATGGGTCACATGATAACGTAACGTCGTTATAGAAGCACTAGCGCAGCCATATCTCGCGTCATTCCTTCAAGTAATAACTGAGGGCGGCCAGGGATACTCAGATTTCCGTCCTCGCGATATAAGTTGACCTTCACCTCTGCTAGGCTCTGGCTTTAACGCAGCCCGGTTTCAGGGTGCCCTTGAAAAAGGAACCGGCGTAGCTATGAGCTCGTTCGCTGAGGTCAGTTCTGTTTCCAAGCGATTTTAGGAGCGTATGAAAGAAAATTGGCAGGAATATTGTATATTTTTTATATGTTTATGATGAGTTCTTTTGATGCTAAGCAAATTTTTATTGAGTACTTGGCGTTAACAGGATCGCAAAAATGGCGTTATGAACGAATGATATATAAAAAAAAAAATGGTAGAAATGTAAATCTGGCGTCATTGTCAAGTAATAAGCGCTGTCATCTTTGGTGGAAGACATGAGCACAGGATACAGGCTGTAAAAATTCGATCTGTTGAACAAGAATATTATTCAAACTCATTTTGACAACTGACTAACTGAGATAGAGACGGCTCACAAAGAAAATAACACGCACGGGCACGAACAAATTTCATGGTTAGAAATTTGTTCGTGGTACTAAGGTTGTAACCAAGGGTCCCCGGCCCTTGTGAAAGCTGTTGACCTTCGATTAGGTAACACCAGGTCACTATGCAGGCAAATGACTAAACGATTACTGCTAAGAAGAGGGGATCACTCACCGAGACTTGGTTTATGTGTTCCAGACGAGTTCAGGATGTGGCCTCGAAGGGAGTACTGGATACAACAGTGGCTTAGCCTAGACATTTATACCCCCTTCCTCTGGTGAACCTAACCTCCTTCTCTCCCTCCTTCTCTCCACCTCAATTACCCTCCTTTTTCGTTCTTTCATAGCTGCTGGATCACTTCCTCACATCCTCTTCAGCCCCACCTTTTTCCTCACTCCTGTAGCTGGAAAACCCACCTTTTTCTCTCACTCACGTAGCCGGAAACTCCCACCTACGCCTCTCACTCACGCTCCCAAATTCACGTATTGCCTCTCATAAAAAGTCCAGCTGGCAACCCTGTCCCCTGGGATTCCTGGATAACGGAGTCTTAGGTAACGATCAGAGCCGAATCGTGATGCCAAGGTGCTAAAAGAAACCATAGATAGAGTAAGAATGTGTTCTGAAATCGAAATACCGCGAAATATATTTCCATACCGGAGAACAGGACAATGCAGGGTAACTATATCTATTGCAATAAAGGCACGAGAATGGCAGACAGATGGTGATATCCAGTGTAAATATAATCACGATTTGAATTTATAAAATTTCTGCAAACGAATATATGGAACTAGAAAAAACTTAAGGCAATTCACAGACCAAAATGTCGGTAAGCAGAGGTGGCTCACGTCCAGACTATAATTTTATTTCCTGATAATCTCCGTATCGATCTCGGTTACATAATTTTCTAAGAGGTTTGACTCTAGCCAAGAAAAGTTTTGCATACCACATCTTAAGCAATATCTGCTACCTGAAATGGTTCTGAGAAGAATTATAAGGTTACATTCAAAACCTACTCCCAAGATATACATTCCATAGCAAGTGGCTAACACTACACTCCCTTCGATAACTCGACTCTTTTTCCGCAGCAGATTTTCTTCAAACGTGACTTGACACCGACAAAGATTAATTATGCGCTCCCCAACTGACGCGTGGGTCACCCTGGAGCATGAAGCCCACCCTGAGGAACCTCAGGATCCCGGGACTTCCCTTCAGTCATCATTTTCTCCCAACCGCACGAGATGATTAGTACCATTCATAATTCATCAGGGTCAACCTCACTTCCCTCTTTCTTACGATACCAAAACCTCTTCTCTCTCTCTCTCTCTCTCTCTCTCTCTCTCTCTCTCTCTCTCTCTCTACGATTCTAGAACTTATTCTGTAAGTGAGAAGGCCTCCACAAGCATTCGTCATCCCACAGCGTATAACCTTTAAAAAATACTTCTTTGCACTCTCCTTCCTTAAGACGCGGGGGGACTTTAAATAACCCACCCACCCTTCTCTCTCTCTCTCTCTCTCTCTCTCTCTCTCTCTACGATTCTAGAACTTATTCTGTAAGTGAGAAGGCCTCCAAAAGCATTCCTCATCTCAGCGTATAACCTTTATAAAATACCTCTTTTCACTCTCCTTCCTTAAGACGCGGGGGGACTTTAAATAACCCACCCACCCTTCTCTCTCTCTCTCTCTCTCTCTCTCTCTCTCTCTCTCTCTCTCTCTCTCTCTCTCTCTAAAGGTATGCCATTTGTTAACACTCACTCGCTACAAGCAAGGCTTTGAGTAACGATCAAGTAAATTGATTATGCTTTCATAATGTTAGTTACTGAATTAAAAAAAACAAATATCCTGCTGTCGAGCAACTAATGTTATTGCATTCCTCTTTCATTTATGAATGCCGTGAATATTAACAATAATGTAAAAAAAGTGTGAGTAATGCCGGCGGATTTTGATGATGTCATGGGGGGCCATCAAGCTGTGATTGGGAGGAGGGCGAATCTTCCTTTGGACTGCTGGTCATTTAGTTTGAGTTGCCAATCAGTTGATATTTCTACAAGTGAAATCATATGAGTTCAAATATCCCTACGCAAAGAACATGAGCCTAAACCGATCCTTGGTCTTAAAAGACAAATAAGTCTCTCTCTCTCTCTCTCTCTCTCTCTCTCTCTCTCTCTCTCTCTCTCTCTCTCTCTCATTTAGCCGATTGGCTCTATTCTATTACACTGAATCCAAAATTAAAGCGTTCATGTTTGTTGAACTGAACTTGATAGAAGTAACTATGACAGTGAGATAGAGTTACGCTTGATCAATATTTATTTCAACTGATAAATGCGGCAATTTTAATGTGACCCTCGGTCGACGTTGGTTGATCATACAAATCGTATTTGTTCCTGTCTGCAGTCACCAAATGTCAAAAATAATAATAGATCAAAAATAATAATAGATCAACTGTTATGACTGCGCAGCAGTCATCCTCTTCAGTTCATTGCTGTTCTGGGTTTCCCGATCTTAGGAGACAGACAGAGGTAGGAGCTCTCTGGAATTCACTTCCGCGACAACCTCTTCGTGTGTAGGCTGATAAATAAGGCTTGGTTTTTGTTTTGATCGTCGTTTGTTTTCATTTTGTCCTTTCTTTACACGGCCTCGCATGTTCTAATGATAATCATTTCAAGTCCATGGTATTTGGAAAACAAGGAAAGGATGAAAAAGAAGTTAAAGAGAAGCATCGTTAATAGTAAATAATCCATAATAATAAAATCGAGTGGATCTTGTTTGTCCTCATCCGGGTGACAGTAGGGGAGACATGACAGCCACCCACCCCCTGCAAATCTGTTTGTCCGCCCCGGGTGGGGGCGGGGTCGGTAGGCGGTCGGGAGGGTAGGGGAGACAGCAGCGCTGGGTTCCTGCGCGCGTGGTTGGTATGTAATATGTCTCTATCGTCTTCACTTTACTACTTAGTTTTTCGTGATGTTTTGTAATGTCAATCTGATATCTTGTCTGTAGTTTTCACTTGCGTTCGATAACCACCAACAAGTACCAAAATGTTTCCCACAATTCCAAGGTGATAATACAAGGGTCCACAGTTCCTTAGGTATTGCATGAGACGTTTCGAAATAGTGTTAGTGACGAGTCATTGCCAGCATTAACAAGATAAATGTATTGCAGTCCGCCGCGCCTCTTCTTCTCATGTGATGCGTCGATGGGACAAAACAGACCGAAAAAATGATGATCTGATTCTCCGTTTTATTTGTATCCTCAGCAGCTTAACGTCCCTTTAAGTACTGTGCTCTTCATTCCCATATGTTCCGTTTTGGCCATATCTTTCTTTGGTAAAATGTACTCTATATATATCAAATAAATTGCTTCATTTTAGTATTAGGCACTTTCCTGTATCTATGACCATTATTATTATTATTATTATTATTATTATTATTATTATTATTATTATTATTATTATTATTACTATTATTATTATTATTATTATTATTATTATTATTATTATTATTATTATTAGCAGTAGTAGTAGTAGTAGTAGCAGAAGCAAAATTTACGCTTCAGAAGCAAAATTTAGGCATTCAGTTACCCGCCTGGTTGGCCTCTATATGAGTGTCTACGTGAAAATGAAGTCAGTTGAATTAATCCAGTCTCTCAAACGTTTAAACATACAGGTGAAGGAATAGCCTGAAAAATTTTAAGAAATAAATTCTTTGTTTTGATGTAGAATATCCACCCCTATTCTTAACAGTAGCAATTGAAAGAAATCTTGAGACAGAGAGTAGATGGACGGATGAGAAATGACAGTGAAACCGACAAGAGGAAGAATTACAAGTTTCTTTCAGACATATTTGGATGGTTCAGACTGCATATCGCTGAAGTTTTCCGATCTGGGGGGAAGGGTTGGTCAAATACATTCTCAAAATAGTGGAATTGCTTCACCCTTTAGAGTTAGGTTAGATCTCGTGGATTACTTTGTACAGTAGTACTTTACTCCAAAGCTTCGTAAAATACGCTTTTTCATTCTTTTCCATGAAGCTACTAACTTAAGCTGCTAAAGTTAGGTCTTAATATGATTTAACTCTGTTTCAGTCGGTCTGAGGGGACACATGATATCAGATTGTGATTTTTTATCATGTAGGTCATTTAATTTACAAACTTTCAGACAGCGGTCTGGGGTATTTTTCTAACTATTGTTTAACGTTGAACTGAGTATCTCTGTAAAACATATACGGTTACAAAGCTTGCACATATGATGGGAATCATACATACGTATATTCGAATTTTCATTTAAGGATTTATAAAGATATTATACAGCTTTTGTTTAATACACTTACACAAATATATAAATATATCTACCCGTATATATATATATATATGTGTGTGTGTATATTATATAAACGCATATATATAAATACATACATATATATTATACATATGTGTGTGTCTGCTTGCGCGTGTGTGCTTGCGGTGATAAAGCAGGAATTACCCTGAGCCTTCAACGGAAAAGGAATTCGCCTAAAGATCTGTGATTTAACCGCTGGACTTCCTGTTGTGGTTTGCTATCAGATGATGACATGAGGAAAAAAAAAGTCTCTAACACAAAGTTGAAGAGTCCTCTGGAATTCGTATAAAAGTGACTATATACATGTAAATGCATGCGTGTGTATATAAAGTATATGTAAATACCAGTATAAATATATATATATGCATGCATATATATAGTCACTTTTATACGAATTGTATAAAAGTGACTATATATATGCATGTTTATATATATATTTATATATATACTGTATATATGTGTGTAGACATACATATATATATATATATATATATATATATACATATATTTATTTATGTATACATATGCATGCACAAATATACACATATATACGTGTATATATACAGTTATATATATATATTTATATGTATATATATAGGCATATATATACATATATATATATGTGTGTGTGTGTGTATTACTCCTTAGTAGGGAAAAGAGACTACTGTATACACGATTTTTTCCACACTCGTATTGGTAGGGAAGGAAGGTGCAGCATTGCGGTTTCTCAAGACGTCATTAGGAATGATGTTCTTATCCGAAAGCTTTTTCTTGACTCTAGCAGACGGTGGTGCCTCATTCACAGTCGCGCTGGAATGGAAGCCGGAAGTGATTCACGGACCTAGCAAGCATGAGCTGAGTGTTACTCCACTTAGTCAAGGCGCCCTATTTTATAGCTAAAACTAAACCTTATGGGTTTAGTTTTGGCCTCGTGGTGAACCATTAACTTGCTCCCCTCAATAGTGAGAGGCAGGGGATTAAAATCGCACAGAGGCCAAGGCGATCTGGGCTGGTTGTATTAAGTCAAACTGTAACACTGTTGACCTAAGCTGAGAATTATATACATTGAAATTAGCTGGCTATAGTGGATATAGGAAGAGGTGAAGAGAAGCATACCGTTTGTGGCCCTATCACCTAATAATAACTGAATACTCTTGAATATGAATGACTGGCTCAGCTGAACATGAATGTTGAAGATTTACATTCAGCTTGATTGTTCCTGCAGACAGCAGTACAAAACAACCATCACACTGAGGCCTGTAGCGCACTGGCTTAGGGGAAGTTCCGTGGAGTACCCCAGATGTCATGGACTATCAGGTCCCTCTTTTCTTTCGAGGGGAAATCCCTTAGCCTTTGAAAAGCTCTATCACAGGTCAGCAAAGTTGCACCCTAGCGAGAGAAGTTTACAAGTTGAACACCTCCGTGTTGGTGACCTTTAGGTGACTGCAACACAACGTAACCTGATTCCTTACGAAAGACAAGGCTTTGCAACCGGATGCAATTTATTTTCATGTCCAGGAGTGAGAATATTTATATTATATATATATATATATATATATATATATATATATATATATATATATATATATATATATATATATATATATATATATATGTGTGTGTGTGTGTGTGTGTGTGTGTGTGTGTGTGTGAATATGTATTTACAAATATACATTATGTCTATGTGTTTGATATTATACGTGTTGCGATATTTTTATGCGTTATTCGATATTTATGGGCAATTTTTGTGTAAATATTGACACATAATATAAGTATACAACATTTTCTTTCGTCTGAAACACAGTTTATAATAATTTCGGCGTGCCTCAATTAACAGAAAAAAGAAGGCTCATCAGAGCGCACTTCAAATAACGACTGTGAGTTGGAACAGAAAAATGTGAAAATAAACCAACATATCTCATGACTTCAGGATTAGAAACCAAGAAGGATGTATTTCATAAAGAAGACCTCTGCAATTCAACGGTAATCTAAAGAAAAAGTTAAGTATATCTTTGTTTAACCAGACCACTGAGTTGGTTAACAGCTCTCCTAGGGCAGGCCCGAAGGATTAGATTTGATTTATTTTACGTGGCTAAGAACCAACTGGTTACCTAGCAACGGGACCTACAGCTTATTGTGGAATCCAAACCACATTATGACGAGAAGTGAATTTCTATCACCAGAAATAAATTCCTCTAATTCTTCATTGGCCGGTCGGAGAGTCGAACGCTGGGCCAACAGCGTGCTAGCCGAGAGCTCTACCCACCCCTCCAATGAAGAACTAAATCCTTACCGTACCGCAACGGAGCATTAAAAATGAAAGCTTACCTAAAGAACAAACGGTTATGTAATAAATCCACCAATAAAAGTATAGGGAAATTGTTAACGAAGCAGTTCTCGTGATAAGCAAACCACAAAGAGCTTGCGGTGCACTGACGGCATTACCTCCCTATAGGAGAACTTATAATAAGCTATACTTCATAACGAGAAACAACTGACAAAGTATTAGCAATTCCCTTTGAAAGCAAATAATCGCAGAATCTGAGCGAAGACCATTTTTAGTTAATGTCCCCATCCGCGACTGAACTTTTGGCTACATCCATCGAATCATCACTTTAGCTTTATCCCACTGTGAGTCATTACTTCAATTTCCGACAATACAACGTATTTACGTAACGTTTCTGAATTAGGAAAGCGTGTTGGAGCCTACTGGCCTTGGAGAACTCCTTTGGGGGCACTGAATCCTGTCTAACGGAATTTTGGCATTGTCTGTTCAATGGTATATACTGATGAATAAGCCTGTTTGTATACTTAAATTTCGTTGCAAAATTTTTTAGTTAGTTTTTACTGCTAGCTGTCGGCGGAATTAACATTTTCATGTTTTCGGCTAAAGTATTACCCGTTACTACTTACTAAATTATGCAGGCATATACATTTGGATCTGGACAAGCACATAAGATTTTGAACTCGTAAAGCAGGTTTCTGCAGAATGCCACAATAAAAAAAAGTGAGGACCAAACTGAATATAATAACAAATGAGGAACACAGGTGACTTCGGATTATTATTGAGAGCATATCATCATTTTAAGCATTAGATTCAATGGAAACACCCGAATATTAGTTACGAACTAGTAAGCAAGTATTTTGTTTTTTTTTTATTCAAGAGGTGTGTGGTAGGTGTAATTTTCATGCGATGACCAAACATTTTAATTTTCTTTCCTCTCTTATTATTATTATTATTATTATTATTATTATTATTATTATTATTATTATTATTATTATTATTATTAAATGATGGTTTCATGAGTTTGTATGAGATTCATAATAGAAACCTATGTAAACGTTTTTTTTTTTCGGAACACTTTTAGAAAGTCGTCAACCAATAGATGACCGATTAAATGGATTAAATAAAAAGATTCCTTGGCACTGAGACAAGGCATTCTGCTCTGAGTGAGTACAAATTTCTATGACAACAAAAAACGGAGATTGGAATCTTACTTTTCGAATGGTGATATTTCTCTTTTTTAGAAAACTTTTCCTTTTTAATTATTTAGCCGATTTGAAAGTTGATAAGGGTTGCCTTTACAGTGCTTGGATGACGCTTAGCACTGATGAATATATTCCTTGATCAAGTTACACATATTTCCTTCAATTTTGCACAGACATCTGACTCCCAGGAGGAAAAATCATTCACAATTTTCCAGTGATTTGGTGAGAATCTTTTCAAAAAGGACACGAAAATGTTACAGAGTCATACAGTAATTACAAGCATTAGAGAAAATTTATACTACATTTTTATGAGAATTACGGATCATATTTCTAGATATCGTCAATCAAAGGCATTGAAGTGACAATGAACTTTCACATGTAATGGACCAGAGTAAAAATAATGGCGATTT
Source organism: Macrobrachium rosenbergii (assembly GCF_040412425.1). NCBI lineage: Eukaryota > Metazoa > Arthropoda > Malacostraca > Decapoda > Palaemonidae > Macrobrachium > Macrobrachium rosenbergii. The sequence continues at coordinate 14,393,340 of NC_089783.1, read as the reverse complement.
AATTTCCGTTAACCAATTGAGTTTGCATGCATTTTTGATACATGCTTATTCCAACGTAAAATTTTACCGAAAAATTTCACGACTCCAAAACATCAATGGAGCCCATTATGCAATTACCGAAGTGTTATATCGTATGCATTGTAGTTTTTCGTAAATAGATTTCCATCTTCAGTATAACTAACGCCTCTACGACCATCTAATAATCATCTTCAGATACATCTGTTTCCTTTGTGTTTCAAGAATCATTTGTGTGTGTAGTGATAAGTTCTATATATATATATATATATATATATATATATATATATATATATATATATATATACATATACAGGTATTTATAACATAAAATATATATATATATTATATATATATATATATATATATATATATATATATATATATATATATATATATATATATATATATATATATCAGAACTTATCACTACACACACAAATGATTCTTGAAACACAAAGGAAACAGATGTACCTGAAGATGATTAATAGATGGTCGTAGAGGCGTTAGCTATACCGAGGATGGAAATCTATTTACGAAAAACTACAATGCATACGATATAACTCTTCGACAATTGCATAAATAATGGGCTCCATTGGTGTTTTTGAGTCGTGAATTTTTCGGTAAGATTTTACGGTGGAATAAGCATGTATCAAAAATGCATGCAAACTCAATTGGTCAACTGAAATGAAAGCCTTCCTTTGAAAAGTCGTAGGATTTATGATTTTATACTGTCTCTCTTTGTCTCAGCCTACCTTTCTGTCACTCCTTCTCTCTCCTTTTTATCAGCTTTTGTCCTGATGGCTTCAATAAAACAGAACAGTGACTTATAAGAACACAATAGAATCTCATTTTTAGAAGATTTTCTAATGTATATCCGACGTATTGAATCAAGTTATGAATTTTTGTAAGGTTATTTATTTTTGAAATAGTGGCACACGAATTATATTGTGTATATATATATATATATATATATATATATATATATATATATATATATATATATATATATATATATATATATATATATATATATATGTTATATATATATATATATATGAACACAATAAAATCTAATTTTAGAAGATTTTCTAACGTATATCCTGACATACCCTTTATTTGTATTGACTCAAGTTATGAATTTTTGTAAGGTTAATCATTTTTGAAATAGTGGTACATGAATTATATATATATATGTATATATACATATATATATATATATATATATATATATATATATATATATATACATATATACATAATTCGTGGGCCACTATTTAAAAAAATAAATAACCTTACAAAAATTCATAACTTGAGAGTCAGCACAAATAAAGGGTATGTCGGATATACGTTAGAAAATCTTCTAAAAATGAGATTCTATTGTGTTCTTACAAGTCATTGTTCTGTTTTATTGAAGCCATCAGGACAAAAGCTGATAAAAAGGAGAGAGAAGGAGTGACAGAAAGGTAGGCTGAGACAAAGAGAGACAGAGAGAAAGAGAGAGAGAGAGAGACTTACCATGCATTATCATAACTCGTTTGCATTAAGCGCGCAAGAATAGGTCCGTTTGCAACGCTCCGAGAATCCGTGATGTTCCCAGGCAGAGGAAAGCCGGGGGCGGGGGTTTGTCGAGGTGAATCCTGGGAGGGAGAGAGAGAGAGAGAGAGAGAGAGAGAGAGAGAGAGAGAGAGAGAGAGAGAGGGAGGGCCTGAGTCCGGCCGTAATGGAAAGCATCCTCTTCACTCACTTGTGGGTTTTTCCCAACCCGGATCTCACCTGGTCTTCTTCTTCCTTTGAAAAGTCGTAGGATTTATGATTTTATACTGTAGTGTTCAGGGAGGGAGTGTTGACTCTCGGTAATCTCGGCCTCTACTTGCACGAACTGTTGCTTTTGTTGGTGGCCAATAAAAATCTGGATGAGTCTATGTAATCGTTTAGTTATCTTGCAGTTAATAGTTTGGTTTCTTTCTTCCAGTTATTCCATTTGAAACAAAACCACTTCCCATCATATTTTTCGAATGTAGAGACCATTTTTCTTTAACAACAATATTAAGTTAATATATACTGACGAAAGAAAAGCCATGAGGTTTATGGATATGAATCTTTCCATGATCGCAGGAACCTTCGTCTTCAGTTGACACCTCCTAGATATAACGGATATATTAAGACACTGGTCACGTTGATAGAACAGACCCTTTGTTTTATACAAGAATTCTTATGCTGATACGGTTAAGCCTATTTCTTGTTAGTGATTTGTTTTTCTTGACATTATTTTAAAAACAAGAGGTCTAGATTTTCTATAATTACGCTAAATATTTAAACTTTCGCTGAAAATTCGCAAAAATAAGCAGAGCAATTTGTTTCTCAATGAATTTTGTGATATAATAAAGTTGTGCATATGATATTAGCTTAATAACGTAAAATGCCTGAGAGTCCTTCGCGCAGCGAAAAGTACTGATTTATTTTTTTTTTTTTACCATGCTTCTGAATTAACTTCAAATTGCTGGATACAGACAAGTGTGGTCATTCTTTTGTCATACAAATTTGTTCCATCAATCAAGGAAACAGTCTACGTCTTCTGTACCACGTTTTAAAGTTGTTATTATCAGTCAAGATTTAATTTAGTTATTGTGAATTTCTTTACAGATTGGAATATGGCATTATCAGTCTATAAAAAAGTCTGAAATTTTTAGAATACTTGAAACTAATCGTGTGTAAAATTATCGAGTCACATGCCGAAGAGCTAAAAAGTATTTTTTATTAGTTCAACAAATCCTCTTATAATGAAAGATGAAAGTTCAAAACGACGTAAACCATCCCAGAACTGTATTTGGGGGTGCTTTACATAACCAGCTTCTTGCACAGACCATTCCATTTCACAACCAGAAACTCAAAGAGTATTCCTGCATTCCAACACTGAGGTTCTCTGTGGGAGAACGGTACCGAGTTTCGGGAAAGTAAGGAAATCGATAGGCCTACCTGGTATTTTCGTAACTAAGAACTCAGCTTTAAGTTCTAAAGACGATTTTCTGAACAGATGGTAACTACAATCTGTATATGAAGATAAATATTTATAACAATCATAATTATACAGTAAAGCTTTAATCCAAAAATAAACTGGTGATAAATCTTCGATCTCATACAAAAGTTACGGACTGCTCTTCAAAGGTGAATTCTAGTCTCATCCAGGAAAAGTGGCTATAAACAGAAAAACTCTAAAGAAACTAAAGCTATGATATTCCTGATCCTGTTCCTGCTTAGGATAATTATATCGAAGAACCTGTATTTTATTCTCGTGGTTCACGTGACCTTGAATTGATAATTCGTCTTGTTACCTTGCCAAGGATATCATGCAACGATATCAATCAATAGTAGTACTATCACAAAACCTGTGATTACTGGAGGGTACGTAAAATTACTCATATATATATATATATATATATATATATATATATATATATATATATATATATATATATATATATATTATTAGTCGTTTTACATACCTTCAAGTAATCATAGGTTTGGTGATAGTACTATTATTGATTGACAATAGTTGCATGAAATCTTAACAAAATAACTAGACGAATTAGTAATTCGCTATGCATACACATGCATACATACACACATTATATATATATATATATATATATATATATATATTTATGTATATATATATATATGTGTGTGTGTGTATGTATGTATATCCTAGATTACCCGTGACCCAATCCCGTGACCCATTGGGTCACTTTTTTATTTACTACATTTTTATCAAAAGGTCCATACCCATGCCCAAACCCATAGCCATACTGATACCATACCTATACCCATACCCATACTTATACCCATATCCATTCCATATCCATACCTATATCCATACCCATACCATACCCATACTCATACCCATATCTGTACCATACCCATACCCATATCTGTACCATACCCATATCCATACCATACCATACCCATATCCATACCATACCCATGTCCATTCCATACCCATACCCAAACTCTTATCTGTACCATACCCATACCAGTTCCCATATCCATACCATACCCATACCAGTACCCATACCCATACCCATACCCATACCCATACCACACCCATACCCATAGTCATACACATACCCATATCCTTACCATACCATTCTCATACCCATATCCGTCCGACACCCATACCCAAATCCGTACCATACCCACAGCTAAATTAACCCTACTAATAACAGTCAGCAAAAGTCTACGTGCAGCACCAGCCCCGTTTACCTTCCTGTGTGTAAACAAACAAACAAACAAACGATTCAGAGTTTTAGTGTCTTATAGATATATAGAAATATACATTATATATATATACTATATATATATATATTTATATATATAGATATATATATATATATATATATATATATATATATATATATATTATATATATATATGGGTTTGACACATACACCAGAACTATTTCTTATATTCACATTTATTAAGCAACAAATTTCGTATTTTTCGGTGGCCGTAGTCACTGTATTTTCGTTGTTTCCCCACCAGATGGCAGATCGAATCCCAATGGTGATGAAGCACTTATCTTTTATAATTCCCAGAGTGTAGTGAATTGGATATTGAATGAAATTTGTGGCTTAATATTAGCAAATACTATATATATACATATATATTTATATTATATAATATATATATATATATATATATATATATATATATATATATATATATATATATATATATATATTCATCACAAAGGGAAAAGGACGCACACAGATGTACCAGGGTCATTAAAAAAATTCTTTTTAAAATTGTAAAACCAAAATTTTAAAAATCAGAATTATTTTGAGAGTTAGACAAAAGAAAAATGCATATTCAAAATTAACAGAATATGCAGTAAAATAAAAATGGCAGTAAACAGAGCAACGGCTCAAAAGATTAAAGACCGACCAAGATGAGGGACGCCTGAAACTTAAAGCAAACAAAAATGAAAGCAACACAAGTCGGGGCAAATACAGAGGAGAGGAGGACGTCTGTGAGTTTATCGACGAAACAAGTTGTTTTATAAAAGTGATTTCAGAATAGGAAGGCCTTCAGGGTCCGTGGTTTGGCTTATCATGCAGAATTCTTTGTTGTCAATATATGCTTTACAAGTTTTCGAGCGATTGCTGATATTCGAATGTTCTGATTTGAAATTCTGCCACCAGTACGAAAAGTTACTTCACGATGAGAATCGATACACACCTAAAGTAGCCTGCTGGTGGATCCCACATAGGTCCCTGTTTAACACTCGGGGCAAGTATACTTACACACACGTGCCACAAACCCTACCCGTTGGCTGATCTGTTGCCTGTAGACATTGAACATACGCATAATTATATCCATTACAGAGTGAGTTTTTAACCATATCAACATATTCAAGTGTCTAGTCTTGCACTGAACCGGAGAGTGGTGAACAAGCAATCAGTGACAGCCTCTCTATGTTCTCTGAGAGCAGTATCCCATCTCTCAGATAGTGGCGGGACGAGGAGATTCCTTAGTACAGTACTTCAGACACAGATAACACTTGTCAGCACTTTTTCTTTTTTTATTTCATTTCTTGGCTATGACTGAAAACTTAGGTATTTTTTGATGTTTCAGTCATAATTGAACAAAAACAAACTATTACCGTATAGACTATTGTTTATAAAAAAGTAAGAATACAGACACCAGTGTTCAGACATGAACACAGAAAATTGCTCGAAATTTAACCCTGAATCACACGTAAAGGATGAGAAAATGACGCGAAATCTGTATTACATCGGCTTTAAATATTCGCACATTATATAAGAAGATAGTAATTAGAGTTTGTTTTTTTGCTACATGACTTAGCCTTTTTTTTGTGGTGGGGCGCGGGGTGGGTGTTGGAAAAAACCATTGATAAAAGTAGTATTATTATTCTTACATCATGTCTTAAACCCTATAAGCTTACCAAAGAGTTTATGATAATGTTTCAAAGTTTGCATTTCAGTGCATCATACTTTAGCTTATGTGCTTACACTACTCATACCTTCGTATGTTGCACATGAATATATATATATATATATATATATATATATATATATATATATATATATATATATATATATATTATATATATATATATATATATATATATATATAAATGAAAAACATATATTATTAATCTTATAATGATATGCTTATAGATAAAAAAACAAATGTTGCTCCACATCGTAGGCTTACTTACTTTACATCATTCATGTTACACATAAAGGAAATTCTGATGGAAACAAATAGAAAAAAACGCAAATTTAAATCGTTTACTTACCAAATCTTTTTTTTTTTTTCTTAAATGAACCACTAGAAAATCAGTTGTTGGGTTGTAAGGACTATGAAGAGAATAAAATAAATCGTAACCGACACAAACGAGGTCGGTCAATATATCGCTAAAGGTAAAATTTAATTTTATTTTTTCTAACCTTTCACATTTTATGGTTATGGGCGTTGACTGTATGCGTGTGTGTGTGTGAGAGAGAGACTAAGAGATAAGGGCTTATGTAGCGTGTCGTAGGGCGTATGATGTCATGTGCAATATTGGACTAAATTGCCCTACTTCCTGCCTTATAAGTTATGTAGACTTTGGGCAGGTCTTTGCATAAAACGAGTTCTTCCAAAAGACAGAAGAACCGCTATGAAAACAATTCAAAACTTTTGAATTGTTTTCATAACGGACTTATAAGCCAGGAAGTAGGGCAATTTAGTTCAATATTGTACATGACATCATACGTCCTATGACATGCTACTCAAGTCCTTATCTCTCTCTCTCTCTCTCTCTCTCTCTCTCTCTCTCTCTCTCTCACACACACACACACACACACACATTCAGCGCACATAACCATAAAATACATGCAAAGAATTATTATCACTGTATGTTGAGATATCCAGCCTTATAATTGCTATAACACTGAAAGTAACGGATGAGCCCGACATATTTCCTATGACAAATAAATGAAAGGATAATAGCCATTGAAAAGTAAGGTATAGGTCGTTTACACTTGCTTAATTACTTAGTAAATAATTCTCTATTTTTCTGTGAAATTTAAAGCATAAGCAAAACTAATTTAGCTCTTTAAATTGTCTATGGTTAAATATTCATCCAATATTTGTAGCCTAAATTTCATAAAACATTAAACTATGATAAACGGATTTTTGTACTAATGCTAAAAAAAAAATGAGCTTATTTCCTTTACAGAAAAGCGAGGAAGCAAACAGACGCTTTGAGTTTAAAGAAACTGGAAAATCAAGTTTATTCTGTTCGGAAGTTTAGGTCGTAAAGTGAAAAGATGTGACATTTACCCATTGGTAAGCCAGATAACTGACGTTATAGTCTAGCTGGTAGTGTAAGCAGGAGAACTGCCACGAATACAGTACACTGCATGGGTCAGGTTAAAAGAAAAATGTCTTAGCCACTTGAAATTCTTAGGGCCGGCTATTTTTCAAGATGGCAGCCATGTGGCATGTAAACTAATTGATTGGTTCGATTAATATTTTTTACCCATTATTTATGTTTTGGCCATGATGAAAATAGGTATGTCAAAAGAATCTTAAAGTTCCAAGAAGGCGTCCGTTTCCCAATATGGCGGGCATATCAGTTTAAATGTCTACTTTTTTGCTAGGAAGTCTACGACAGAAAATATTTATGTCTATTTCATTTATGCCAAAAGTACCAAATTAGATTAAATGCTGGCAACATAATGTCTGAAACATCGATCGTATTGTCCATCTGACAGGTAGGTGTTATGGTAATTGGTAATTTATTCAGGCAGTCAGTCACAGCCTTTGGATGGATGAACTAGATTCACATTGGTCCTGGCTACTCTCCCAAATTCTTAATTCTCCCTTAGACTTCTGAGAGCCACAAGTGTTCAGTAAGATTGGCAAATCAGTTATTTCACAGCGTAAGTCAGAAAGGGCAACATATTGAACATCGCTGAGTGTGTGATGAAGTACATTTAAGTATAATGTTATTGTGCTCCAAGCATTGCATCGTGCTCTTAGAAATTTAGACTCGAGAAAGTGACAAAACCAGAACGGGATTAAGCTATGGAGTGAATCACAAGAGAGAGAATAATTGCCCTACATGGGCGCATTGGTGATATCAACTTTTGCCATACTCAAATTGGGTTTTAGGTCAGATAATAGAAGATTAGTATTCCAGATGCTAGCTGGCTACAGCTGGCTGACTGGAGAACCGAGACGGTATTAAAGGTGTCCATTATTTTCTGGATGGTATACATAATGCACAAGATTCAAATGGCATTGCAGGAGCACCTGGGATAAGCATAGGAATTAGGTATGATCCTAGTTTTACACCCTTTACGACCTAAGTGCTTGAAAAAGATAATAAAAGGACAATATTAGATCTTCAAACTTTTAATATCTACAAAAATGGTTGCGAAAGTCTACCAGAGTTGGAAATCTATTTAGGGGCAAATCCTGCCTTTACCGGGAAGACAAAGAAAATCCCTTTCCTGATGTGCCCTTTTTAACTAAGGCAGTGCCCATTTTCCAAATGGTGGAAATGTTGGAAATTTAAATACATTTGCTGAACACGTTTGGTTTCAGTGTGGTCTAAACCATAATGAATAGGGTAGAAACTTTTTTTAAGCGGACAATTAAGCCATTTTCGATGACTAAACGCCAGTTCTACGAAACGAACGGAGACCGTCTTTAAAGTTAGCTACCATGCTGAAATTTCAGGAGACTAACGCATTTTAGTTTTACAATGATCCATAGTGGTCATTCATTCCAACTTTCATTTTCGTATCGCCATCTTACTAGTTCTGCGTAAATATCTTTTTTAACTATTCCACCGCAGCCAACACGAGAGCCGTCACTTATCCTCAGTACCCGTAAAATGAGCAGCCTTCGCTGGCTGTATGTATGTACAGTAATCTTTGAGTTTCATAATTCATTCATATCACGTATCTTTCGCGGTAGCGACGACATCCATCACGAGCAAGTAGATTTTTGCGCAGCTGCAAGGTACCTGTTGTTCATAAAATCGAACACAACGCGAAAACCAAGGCTTTAGAGGCAGAAAAGGCTGTGGACGACATTCTTATTTTGTTTTGTCTGGGTTTTGCTGTGTGGAGTTTCTTTACTTATTTGAATACTATCCGCTTATGTTTGATTTGACAGTTCTTGTAGAAAGGAAATAGGTGACGAATATGGGGTAGGATTTACCACTGATCAAAGTCGCTTTGTTTACGGTGCATATACAGGATTTCCCTTCGCATCAAGTAAAATGATGAAAATAATAATTTAATTTCCAATTTATCCCTCGTCACCTGACATTTCAATATAATCACCCGGAGCAAATTTTAACGATGACATTGCATTTACACCCAAGATGTTATCCGGGTGCACGAGTCTAACTATGGCCGTTTACATTGAATATACTGTCCTCCGTTTCTGATGTTATATTAGGTGGTAATTTCAACAGGAAAATGACAAATGAGATAAATACTGACTTCAAACGTAAACGCCTTTAATGGTAATGCATCCTGTGCATGAGATTAAAGCATTAAAAAAATTTCGGGACCACTGCGGGACTACTCGCCAAACATGCCAATGAAAATACACGTCTCTTGTTTAACAACATCTCAGGAAAGTGGGAAAACTGAAACTCGGCAACAAAAGGTTTTATTTTTAGTGAAACCGGATGTGTGTGTGGTCCTCGGAGAGCTGGGCGATACAAGCCTAATGATTTTGGCATCTTATGTACCTCCATTTCGAGATGCCCAGATCGTGGTGATTCCTTAAGACAGGAATTTCTCTCTCTCTCTCTCTCTCTCTCTCTCTCTCTCTCTCTCTCTCTCTCTCTCTCTCTCTCTCTCTCCCTTATCAGCTTGAACACAAAATCTACTCCATTCTTCTCTCAGTTTCTTACCTTTGAAATTTTTCTAGTTTTTCAGAAATATCTTTGTTCTCCGACCCTGTCTTGTAACATTTATTCGATTTCTAAATCCTTTTTTCTTTCCATATTTCGCTTGAGTCATAAATCTCATTTTTCATAATTCAGTTTTTCTTTTCTCTTGCTTTCCAACTTCTGTCTTGTTTTCTTGTATCTCCACATTGCCAGACTGGTGTAATGTAACATCGTGAGTTAGCTGCCCTTCATGTACTTTCATAGAGCTGACTATTTCTCTCATGATAAAGATTCAATCATTTGTAGAAAACAGCTGCGAAATTTTCATGAAATATCAAAACGTCAGTAAAGCCAATGTACTGGTACATCATAAATGATAATTCTTCAGCATATAGAGCGGCGAAACGAACACCAAGTAAAATAGAATAAAACAGAAAAACCGCCGAAAAGAATGAGAGAAATGTTAACTGACATCGTAAACGTACAGTTTTGGGCGTATCAGAAATGTGAAGCGAGGCGGCTAAAGGGGAGACCGAAGTCAGCGGTAATTCTGCCACGGGTGTTGAGATGAAATTAAACCCAACCCAAATGTTACGTGTTCCTAGTCATTCCCATTGTTCCTTTGCCATTTTGTTCCCCCGCCCCCTTTGGATTTTGGCGTAGGTGCGTGCGGGCTGTGGGTCAAGGCGATTCAAAATTACCTCATACTTAAACCGGCTTGACTTGCCTGACATCGTCATTTGGAAACAACCCACGCACTCAGATAACCAGACGACAGACAAGACAATTTACGATTGTCTATTTTTACCCTTTATATATATATATATATATATATATATATATATATATATATATATATATATATATATATATATATATATATATATATATATATATATATATATGTGTGTGTGTGTGTGTATTTGTACATACATATATATTATACAAAAATGATTGTGTATATACAGGATAAGAGACAGAGAGAGGAAACTTTACTGTTCTATTGAGTTACTGATTTTTAAATCACTACAGTGTATTCATTCTATATTTTCATTCGTACGATATTTTTCACCTGCCGTATTTTCTTAAATAATTTGTTGAGATAACGTATATGTCAACAGACATGACCTTCCATGCCTGATATTTTCAAATATTTTCCATCCTAGTTTGCTTTTATGAATTAATATATATATAATATATATATATATATATATATATATATATAAATATATATATATATATATATATATATATATATATATATATATATATATATATATATATATATATATATATATATATATATAAATGACTTTTTTATCACATCACCGTGATTCATATACAATCAGTAAGCTACAAACGTCCTTTAATATCCAATTCGCTCTACCTCGGAAATAATATATTTTCATATGTTACCGAAGGGGAATTTTTAGTTGGTAATAAGTTCGTCGTCCCGTGGGCTCGAACCAGCGAAGGACAAGAACTCAGGACTACAGTGGACGCATTAACCCATGCTGAGACGAACTTATTATCAACTAAAAATTCCCTTCGGTAACATATATGAAAATATATTATTTCGAGGTAGAGCGAATTGATATTAAAGGACGTTTAGAAGCATTGATTATATATATATATATATATATATATATATATATATATATATATATATATATATATATATATATATATATATATATATATATATATATATATATAATTTCTAAGGAAATTATGTATTATATGGATCTGGTTAGAAGAATCTTAATAGGATTGTGTATTACCAAAAAATTGATGAATTAAAATATCAAGCTGGGTTTGTAAAAAGTAGGTGAAATATTGATGAAGAGTATTTTGAACAGGTGGGGTATTAGGTATTATCAGTGCTTGACAATTGTATGTAATATTTATTGTACTACGGGCTGAAATTATTATTATTATTGTTATTATTATTATTATTATTATTATTATTATTATTATTATTATTATTATTATTATTATTATTATTATTATTATTCCAAGTGTTTTAAGTGACATTAATACCCAAGTAACAAAAATGAAGACATCTAAAAGATAGGTCGTATTTATCCTAAGATAAAGTGTAATTCTTCCCCTATGCTAAAAATTATGGTAACATTCTTATTTACCACTCAAAGTTGAATTTAACTCATCCAGTCATTTGGTCATAGGTGATTTACTTAAAGGTAGACACTTATTTATATTAAAAACAAGGCTACCTATTTGCATTCAGTCATTAAGAATCAGCAAAATAGGTAAGAATGTGTTCCACACCTATTTCTTCTTATCATGCTGCGAGATCACATATTTTTGATAAATACAGCACTTTTTTTTTTATAAAGGTAAGCACAGCAATATCCCTTAGCCTTGTATGAAATGGACTTTTAGGGGACTAGGAAACCTTTGGCTGTATTTTCGCCACAAATTACAGTCTTCTTTATAATCACACTTCTAATCCAAGCATACTTTTTCTTCCCCTTCCCACCCAACTTCCAAAACAGTCTTTATTCTTTTTCAGCTGGCAACTGGTTCCTTTCTACCCCTAGTGAGCCAAAGCATGTTCTGAATTTATGTGTGTAATGGGCGTAAATGTAACCGTCGATTTCTCAAATCTCGTACCTATTAAAAGGGATGTTAGAAAAATACACTCGCTTTGACGTAACCGGAAAATACTTTGAAAGCAAGTAAATCGCGAAACTGACTTCTGATAGCATGTGCAGAGTCGCTATAAGTGGGCTAAAACTGACCCACAAGACGAAAATTCTTTGTGAGAAAGTTCAGTGCGTGTCATATATAAATAGTTTCAAAATTTGATTTCTTGAAACTTAAGAAGTTGTTAAAAGATCTACGAGAGCTACTCAAATCTACTAGATTTATTGTGATCGGATAATGTATTCTTATAAAGCATTATTTAAGAGGAAACTCACACGAATTGATGCCTTCTGTGAAAAATCTCACCAGACCGAAGACACAGTAATTGTTTTCCACGTATTTTCATACTCTGGAGATGTGTTTCGGATAGTTATTTCATGATCAAAATATCAATAACGTAACCAATAAAACTTCGTGTCATAATTGAACAGTGACTGTGAATTCAGTCAAGCCTTTTCTCTCTAACATCCCAGGGCAAAGTCTCGCAGAAGTAAGTTTACGAAACATTAAATCATTCATTTATTAATTTTATTATTTATCATCAAATTGATTTTGCAAGTGCCAAAGGAAATTTGAAACTTGCCGGACTGATACTTTCCCTGTATTTTTTCTTGTAAATTTCTATAACACATAATGGATACGTCTACGGAGAGCCAAATAAAGATATCATGTTTATGTTAGTTTATTTTTAAGTCAACCAGAACACGTGTACATAACTTTATGAACTTGCATTATACGATACCCTTTGTTACTTGAAGTCAAATGAATATTTTGATAAATTCAAATGATCTAAGTGCTGTGAAAGTGAGTTTTTTTTCAATAGATTGTTATGGAGAGAAGATATTTTGTCCATTTTACACAAACACGAAGTTTCTTTCAGTAATGTGTCCGCAAGGTAAACCGTGGTATGTTCACACACGCACATATACACATACATATATATACATATATATATATATATATATATATATATATATATATATATACATATATATATATATATATATATATATATATATATATATATATATATAGAAATAATCAACACACAATCACGTGTGGAACAGAAATAAATTTCTTACATCAGGATCAACCCAGGTCTTTCAATTGAAAGGCAAGGGCGCTGCCCACTAGGCCATACAAGTCTAAAAAACCAGGTCTTTCAATTTGAAGGCTAGGGCGCTGCCCACTAGGCCATACAAGGCTCAGGTTCCAACTTCTTTTAGACTTGTATGACCTAGTGGGCAGCAGCCCTTGCCTTTTCAATTGAAAGACCTGGTTCTGATCCTGATGTGAGCCAGAAATTTATATATATATATATATATATATATATATATATATATATATATATATATATATATATATATATATATATATATATATATATATATATATAAAATCTTCACGTATATTTACAACTGCAGTTATTTAAAAGCGTGTGAATAAGACCTTCATTTCTAACCGAAAAATACCTTTGAATATCAGGGAATTTATTAATGTAGCACAAATCTTTGCACTGACCCTGAGAAAAAGGCCTTGACTCTGAAGACCTCTTCGTCACAGAGCTACAGCCGAGCGATTGTGAGGCGCAGCCCAGACACTATCCAAAGAATAGCCTACGTACCCTTTGGACATTAAGCCCAGAGAGGAGGATGCTTAATCACCAGAATTTCGAAACTGGCTCTCACAGCTTTTCCGACGTCCGGTATAAACCGGGAAAAACGTTTCCTGGTTGAAATGGATGTATTGTGTTCGTAATGCTGCCTTCGTTTGTAGTTCTTTTCTTCAGATTTATTGTGCCTTTTTTTTTCTTTGATGATTTCAGACCCAAACCATTACTCTATGAGACATTCGTTAAACGGTTGATGAATATTTTCCATCAATTATACGACACGAAGCAAAACTTAATTCCTTTACAGCAGCCTAAAATGAGTTTACAACACCGCTCTTCTGATTATCTTTCAAGCGCTCATGACTGACAAATGATTGAAGAAACTCAGCAACTTCCTGGGCGGCGACTTTTGTTTTTCATTGCCTTCAGGATTTTACTCAGTCCTTCAGGCTGTTGTGTCGTTAATGAAAATCTTATAAGGTAACGCGAGAGTTTCAGATGGTTTTCAAAAAATTAAACAAGAGAAAATTAAGCAAAATCACCTCGCCCATTAAAAAATGGACAGAAAAACAGTTAAAATGGTGGAATGGGCACGACAAAACAACAAACCTTATAGATAAAGAAACGGTAAACAGTGCCCAACAAGAAGGAAAACTATATCTTTCTTAGATGAGGAACATTGCGTTATTATCCTCGAATGGACTGTAATACTGGGCTGCAGATTTTAAACGGTTCCCAGTGAGATTCTGAGGACTGTATATATTAACAGCTTGAGGGCTTATAACCTAGCAGAACTTTGCTTCAGAAAGTCACAGGTGTACGGCCTACCACTAAGCCACAGATTTCGCCAGCGTAAAAAAAAAAAATACGAATCCTTTGAAAGCCGTGACAGGATCATTAAGGATATGAGTTGATCATCGTCATTGCTTCTTGCTGGTTTTTCCGACTTCGATCCGTGAGAACGGGATGCCAAGGGTTACCGAGATCACAAGAGGGTTCCAAACAGTCTCGTTTAGTTTTGTTTACAATTTTCAGTGCAAGAGATGAGCTTTTGAGGAATCAAAGAAAATGAAAAGAATGAAAAATTTAATCGTGTTCTCTTCCATCTGGCGTAGAAGGCATAGTTTCTTACACAGGCAATTATAAAGATATAAATGTCTGAAAATCTTTGTTCCTCAGATTCTAGTTGTCAAGAGCTGGCCGACCCACTCGTGCTCACACAAACACACACACACACATATATATATGTATGTATGTTTAAAAAATCACAGTAGATGCACGTGACTTCAGTGTACAAGCGAATCCCACAAGAAAATGACAGGCAGAAGTTCAGTACCATGCGCTTTCACGTTTAACGCATCGTCTGGGCACATATATATATTTATTTGTGTGTGTGTGCGTGTAAAATGTATACTGTATACATATATATATATATATATATATATAATATATATATATATATGTATATATATATATATATATATATATATATATATATATATATATATATATATATATATATATATATATACGTACACACATGTGTG
This sequence comes from Macrobrachium rosenbergii, assembly GCF_040412425.1. Taxonomy (NCBI): domain Eukaryota; kingdom Metazoa; phylum Arthropoda; class Malacostraca; order Decapoda; family Palaemonidae; genus Macrobrachium; species Macrobrachium rosenbergii. The sequence goes on along the minus strand of NC_089783.1, from coordinate 14,377,574 downwards.
TGCGTGTGTACAATTCACTTCATGTATTTTTCATATCCTTTAGGTTAACCATTTCGACGGGGAAAATTGAAACTCCTATTATACTTATCAGAAAGCCACACGGCATTTGGTTTTATGTGATTTTTATAGTGAGCCAGACGTATTTTGCAAAAAATTTGAGAAACGGGACGCGATTCAGTACAAGGGGAGAATGAAAGTTAAAGATTACTGAAAATGTTTTATTGGAATGTCTTTTACGTAATGCAATAATAATATTCAGCCTACTAGCTGTCATAATCGACGCATTTAGGATTCAAATACCAAAAGCAAATGAACAGAGTAATAATGGAACATAGAATTTTAAAAGTTTCATTAATTTCGTTTCGCATTTTAGACTTATAACAGTAACATGATTTGCAAAATTGTCAAACACCTCGCAAAGATGAAATAAGAACGTCTCATTATTTTTCTATATGATTGTACAAATTGGTAATTAAAACAATTTTTTCCATAAACATGTTTCTACAATTATTATTTTCACTATAAACTCTTTAGTTTCTGTAAACTAATGTAAAAAGACCTGTAGTTTAATACTGGCGACACTACACGAAATGCAATGTATGGACTCAGTACCAGCTGCCGGCAGCACTGACATGATCATCTTTCTAAAGAACCCTGTGCAAAGCAGTAACCCTTTAGACGACAGTACATTGCCATATAAAGACAGGCTGTTTTTCTTAGAAGCTGGCCTTATGCCAGACGTTGGCGTTTGCTCTTTCGAGTATCCCATAAAAGAACTTGATAATAAGACGATTTCTTACAAAAGACTTGTTTAAAATAATAAAAATGCGTTCAATATCTTTTCAATTCCTCGACGACATTACCCTGCTGCCCTGTACAGCTTCTTCTTTCAAGTTTCCACTTTGTGACTCGAATACTTTGAGCTATTCCAGTGGTGTATCCAGGTCTTCAGCGATCTTCCTTCATCCAGGGTTTCAGAATCCTGGAAGGTTTGGGGTAATGGTAGACCTATAGTTTCGGGCAGTGGCCATCCTATAAGGAGGCTGATCACCATGATGCCTATGATGAGGATGTATGGGAATAATCCGCCCAGCTCCGTCTGAAGGAGAACAAAAGTTATTAAGTAAATTAAGGCTATTCCGTAACAGGAATAATTGTAAAAAGTAGGTTTCAGGGATTATGCAACGATGTCATCTTCTAATAGAATGCCGCTTTTTTACCCATTACCTGAGTTTTAGAGGATTTTAGAAGTTAGGATTCAGAACCAAATGTTTTTCTGACATAACAGGATCGAGAATTCTGTTATGCTTTTATAAGGGAGTTGTGCTGATAGTATATAATCGCATAAAAATTTTAACTGGGCAGCGAAACGGTTAAAAAAATTTTTCATATTAAACGTTACTTTTTGACGGAACTCAATTTACAAGCAATATATTTTGCGGCAAGAAAATTTCCAACGTAACTGGTACTCAGAGAGACTTTTTGTTACAGATGTGTTTAAAGACGAAGGAAAATGCAAAATGCCCTTTGTTGATCCAACAAGTAGGGTACCGAAAAGCTAAGTTTTTTTTACCAAGCAAAGATAGCGGGAAACTTTTTACTATAACTAGACTCTTCCCATAAATATGTCTACAAAACTGAATTCTCGGTTTTTATGAGCACTTAAGTCAAGTCCCATAATTACTTTTAATTTTTCGTCTGTTTTTCAACCCACGAGGCATAGAACCTTGTTAATGAAAGATAATTTGTAACCTATAGTAAGCTGATCTGGATTACCAACCATTTCAGCTACTGATATCAGATGGCTCTTTAAAAGGAGAAAAAAATCATGTAACGTTTTACTGCATTATGAAGACAACCTATAAGCACTGAAATTGTGGCTGGTCTTGAATGAAATTTCAGATGCCAGAAAACTTTCTTCAGGCAAAATTGATGGAGATATCATTTGCTTACTAGAAGGAAATCGTTTTCTTCATTTTTGATTGCTGGAGGGGAAAGTCATCGAAAATATTTGTATGAGCTATAAACTATGATCTAATATCTCATAAATTTTGCTTCGATTTTATTTAAAAAAAAAAAAAAAAAAACCTACTGGAGCAAAATTGTGAGCTGATAATACTGAGAATTAAAGCAAATGAGGCATAATGACATCCATAAACAAGGATAAATAATGAATATTAGCGTACTCGGTTCAAGAAGCAAGTAAAAAAGTGAATGTAGTGAAAGACATTTAAGAATGCCCGATTAATGAAGAACGTATTTGAGCTTACCTTAAGAGGGTATGGGGCAATCATCATGGCAAAAAGTCCACAAACTGTCATCCAGGCGAAGCCAGTTGCCCGGACTGTGGTGGGCAGAATTTCCGTCATCATGACAATAAGGATATAGATATATTGTGTTGAAAATAACTTGATGAAGCCCACTGTGGTAAGTAACGCCCATTTATCTGGGAAGAAAATGAGAAGTAGATTAAGAGGTTTGACTACAAATATTTGAAACCTAAACAACAGTCATTTACTTTTTTCTTATAAACATTTTGTGGGGCAATTTTCTGAACTCCTTGCAACCTGTCCGGACGATTGATCCACATCAATGGCATGTGTGTGTGTATGTGTGTTTTTTAAATCAAGAGTCAGTCGTTTTACATTTAAAGAAGTAGTGACGTATACCCTTGTACCAATTTATCTCAGTATTAGAACGTTACACCAAAACTGTATCTCAATGTAGGAGCATGGTCCCATTTTAAAAAGGGTAAGATTATTAACACTCTTGATGCAATATTTTTTTTATTTTTTCCTTAAGAAATACCGAATTAGATTAGAGTTCTTCTGCCAATCTCGGTATCCTCAGCAGCATCATAAAAACGTGAAGTTAAGAGAGAGAGCGTTGGAGCAAATAATTGGTCCTCGTGTATCATGCTAGCTAAACAATTTGTTGGCATAAAAACAGCGAATTATGAGTATAAACGCTTTTAACACTTGTCTGTTCTTTGCGTCTAGAATAATAATATGACCAAGCAAATTTGGTCAACAATTACTTACTGATTTTATATGCAATACTGTTTTTTTTTTTACTGTAGAATCTGGATACTTCAAGGTAGTAGAAACCACTTTCCGGAAGTCTTTCGAAGAATAAAGCCCTGCCAAGGTATCCTTGCTCCGCAGTTAGCTTTAAGAAGCATTTCTCAAATTTCTGCAGGTGCATTCCACTTTTGGCCAATTTTTTTTCGTTTAATAAAAGAGTAAGTTTATGGCAATAAAGAATGCAACTGAATACACTGCATTTGAGACCTGCATTCTATAATTTATCATGGAAATAATCATACTGGCAGGGATGCATTAAAAGATATCAAAAAATGCTATTTAATATAAGTGTATTCCTAACGTATTTGCTTAACGAATAACCTTCTCTCTGGTAGAGAGAATAAACTGGACTGCGTCTTACCATGGATACAAAAACATGCGGCTAAGCTGAAGATGGCGGTGAGAAGGACAGTGGAAAGGAGGGTGAACCTGCGGCCCAGATAATGAGTGAGCAGCCACCCTATCAGATTGCTCGGAAGTTCAAACGCCGACAGAACGAAGTGACTAAGAAAGAAGTTGCTTGAGAGGACGTTGATGCTCAAGAGGGTGATGCCGTAGGTCAAGTAGCAAGCAAAGCTGCGGAAATGTGGGCTCCAGATGAAGGGAAAACATTGTGGAAAATGATTAATGAGATTATTCTGTGTATGGCATTCATAGAAATATGTATGGTTGGTATCTTACTTGCCCATTATTGATTCAAGCTAATTTTGAAGGCATTTTCCTTTTATACCTGGTATCATAATATAATCCTTAAGTTAAAAGTTAAGAACATCAGATGAAAGACCACTGGATCAATGATGTACAAGCATGATATCACTCATATAATGTTCCTAAGGTCTGGATGCACCAGCGACCAAACTGCAGGTGACAAGTTCTGGTCTGTAGGTAATTTATAATTAACTTCTGTTGCTGATCATTTTTCAAATATATTCAGAATCTATAGTCAGAAAACGCCAGTTTAAAGACTCCTACATTTGTGACACAGTACAAGGCAACTGCATACTATCAGTATGAATAAATTGCATATAAATACTACATCGTTGTCTTTTGTAACATGCAGGAGTAAATGCATTTTCACTTCAGAAGTTTAAAGACAGGTGCATCCGTAACACTTAACTTTTAAAAATGGCAAGAAATGAAAGTGATTCCTCTAATCCTGCAAAGGTATGCACATCTCACTGACGTTACTTTGTCGGTCACAATGAACTCACCTGTGGATGAAGAGGATTATGGTGTTGCGTCGTAGTTTAGGGTACTTGAATGCGTGGATGAGCGACAGGTCCTCTTTCTGGTTGTTCTTCAGCAACACAAGTTCTAACTCCAGGTCTGATCGAGATGGAACGGGGTTTCCATTCACTTTGGCTATCTGAAATCAAAGGTGTTGTCACTGAACAAGATCTGTACCACAGCGTTCCAACTTACAAGAATATCCACGGATAAACGGTAACGAAATGTAACTAGCAAATGACAGGAAAACAGTGAAGATGTGGCTTAAGTAGCAGAGGCAATGATGATAATAATGTGATGGTGAAGGGGAAAAACCCGAAATCCTTACACGGCAAAGATAAACTCTAAAAGCGACCTGCATTTAATTGGGGCAATTCCTTAAGACGAAGCGAGGGAGTGAATAATGTTTTGCATTTTAAAAATCCATAACTACTATCAGTTTCCAGTTTTAGCTAGCTAATTCATTAGATTAGGGCTTGAAAGGGCAATTTCAAGGCAATAAGCATTGATTTCCTTTGCATCACTCCTATTTATGCTTGTCATGTAGGTACTTCCAAAACCTGGCCCCCACCACTCATGTCATAATGAAGGCTCAGGCAACACAAGGCAGAAGTTACAATTATGCAATATAGTTATTACAAACTAGTCATAACTAACTTTACTTCATGGAAAGGATGAAATAACATAATGATGTCTGTAAACTAACTGATCATAAATTTGAGATTATGACAATGACCATTCCCCTTGGTGAAAATATGATGAAATTTATTGCCTGCGTAATGTCTCTCCAGTCTGACAGTTGCTACTAATAGCTGGTGTGCGAATCTGGATAGCATCTTTAAACAACACTCCCGAAATTTGCATCTTTCAAACGCGTCTAAGACAAAATTCTTTCCTGTTTTAAATTTGATACTCTCAGCTCTCAGCTTCTCCATATTTTTTATGATTTTAAAATGGATACGTCAAACCTATTTTCATTCCAGTTTTACACATAACACCATGTCTCTGAAAGATCAGCTTCGTGGATGCTGGATACTTTCTTAGATACCACATATGATTCTCTTCTTAGCAGGACTTTAGATTTTTTGAAAACCTTTCTTTTCTTGAATGAAGTAGTGTTATCATAAATCTGGGAACTGCTTTAGGCACTGTCCTTCCTGACTGGGTTGTATCGAAGGTATTCTGGGCTCAGTAACCCACCTGTTATTTTCAACTCTTAAACTCGCTTCAAGGTTTAAAATCTGTTTATTCTTTGATACCACTTTGGGCTTAGCTCTCAAAGGCTAAATGATCTATATCTTATTGGGCCATTTACTGTTGACCAGCATTTGGGAAGCTGAGCTGTCTCTTGTTCTATTTTCGAAATTCCATTCACACCTTTTTTTTAATAGACCGAAATTGTTTTGAGTCGCTTGTCCATCATATTCCCTTCACAAAAAAAAAAAAACTTAAAATATGGCAAAACAAAATTATCCCTCAAACGACAAGAAGTATTTACCTTAATGACAACATCTGCACACTCGGATATTTTCCCATGGGCTAAGAGCCATCTTGGGGACTCGGGCAAGTATCTGTAGAGTGGAAAGGATAAAAGCTTAGAAAAGTACTTTTAAAATCTTTGTTTTATATTTTCCTCTTAATCTTGGAATTTTCTCTACCATTTTCAAAGTTGGTTCGGCATAAGGATTGAAACAAAAGAGGCTAAACTATGGTGGAGATTACCGATGGTCTTATTTGTTTAATATTCATTTTGTAAACTAAGGTAGACCTACTCCGTAAAAGAATATCTGAAATATAGGTCAAGGTCTGGGAACAGACAAAGCCAAAGGAATAAAACGGACCCTTCAAAGTGTGATCGTCTCGAGATTTTAATGCCTCAGTATTTCACTCTTGAAGGGGCAATTAGATAAAACTGTAGGATTCCAGTCATTTTGAAAAAGATAGGAAGGTGAGTTAGCTTTTTGAAGGTCTCATATTGTAAATGAACTGTTTACAGTTAACCAGTAAACACTATAGCCTACTTTTTAACTTCCTAATTTATTAAAAATAGTTTTTGAATTAGAACTATCATCGAAATATTAACAAATAGCAAGTTTTGTTAGATCGGAAAGAAATAAACTCTAATTACACAGCAGGATACAAGATTCATTACTGTTCTGTTATAATCTATTTTGAATTTACGCCAACTTGTTCATGCTTTCATAAGAATTATCTATTTTTTCAGGTGATTTCAGTCAACTCTTCACTGAACACCAACGGCAGTTATGTCAAGCTGGACGGCGTTGTGAGTTTCCAATTTTGTCTTTATTACATATCTTGACTATTATTATTATTATTATTATTATTATTATTATTATTAGTAGTAGTAGTAGTAGTAGTAGTAGTAGTAGTAGTAGTAGTAGCAGCAGCAGTAGTAGTAGTAGTAGTAGTAGTAGTAGTAAGATTAGGTCATACTCTCATCGTTATTAAATTTGTGAACGTGATTTATCAACTGTCATCTCAAATCCTCTCACTTCCAGTACAAGCCGCAAATAAGGTAAGGCACGACAGAGATTAAGGCCAGGTAATCCCATCTGGGAACCAGCCAAGCTACGAGGGAGGTGAAGCACATCGCTACAGTCCAAGATACGAAGGACAAGCAGGCAGCCATCGCCCTCTTTTCGGGACACAGAACTTCCAGCACTGGAACAGATAAAAGATGACATTGGATAAATATCCGTTGGCAACGATTCTCAGAATTTGCTAGAAATTACCATATTGGATATCCCGTGGGTGTATGATTGTAAGGAGACGAGAAAGTGGTGTTTGTAAGTTTGTGGAGGAAGCTGCATCTCTCAAAAATAAACAATGTACAGTCAGTTTGACATAAATTTCTTATTAGAACGTAAAAATTATTTTATGGCTATGATGCACGTTAAAAACGAAGAAGAAGAAGAAGATGCGTCAGGGCATGAATTAAACGTGAGTGGATTTAGTGAATCTTTCAAGCTGAATTTTGTAAAAGATTTTTTAGTCTTAATCATTCAGATGTCGGTGATCACAGTTGTTGCTCCTTTAGTTTATTTGAATTAACAAATCAATACAAGGTAAATAAAATTCAAACTATAACTTCTAGCTCTAGGTGAGGACAAACTGTCCACATTTTGGGATAAAAACATGCTGGCCATTAACCTATTCATTCCCAGAACTAGGGTAAACACGTGTTGTTGACGGCGACATTCATGACTGACAGCAAAAATATTTTATCAAGGTAAATAGATTCATAACTGTTGGCTCGTTGCCAAAAATACGAAAAAAAACTTTTTACAAGACTATTACAACACTGGAAAAGTTGAAAATAACTGTCCTAAGAATAAAAAGTTTCGGAGGGTAATATAATGTTGGTTGTTACGCCTGTTACTAAAAATGTTACGAATAAAACTAGCAGCACTAGAAGAGATGAAACCGATCTTTCGTAAAATTACCATTCCTTAGCAACGAGAAACGTATTTTAGATCAGTTCTCTGTAATGTTGTTACACTCGCTGGCCTAGAAGAGTAAGCGCAATATGTCGTTGACTTTGTTTTTTTCTGTAATTAAGCATCATTTAATGTAAACATGACACTTGTTGTTGCATTCATTAATGAAAAGTATATAATTATATATATATATATATATATATATATATATATATATATATATATATATATATATTTATATACATATATTATATATATATATATATATATATATATATCTATTTATATACATATATAATATATATATATATATATATATATATATATATATATATATATATATATATATATATATGTGTGTGTGTGTGTGTGTGTGTGTGTGTGTAATTCTAATAGCCACAATGCCCTCTTAACTTCTCGAATTCTTCGCGCTTTTTTGGATATGCTTGTCGCGGTCAGGTCGGCAACGCGACCTCCCTGTGAATATGGTAATGCGGTTCGCTTCCCGCGACCGGCGTTCAGACTGTTCAATTTCTTCCGTTTGGATATTTTCGGCTTCGTAGTTACAAGCATATCCAGAAAAGCGCGAAGAATTCGAGAAGTTAAGAGGGCATTGTGGCTATTAGAATTACATATGTGTCTGGTAAAAGTGACCAGTAGATTCTACACACACACACACACACACACACACACACACACACACACACACACACACATATATATATATATATATATATATATATATATATATATATATATATATATATATATATATATATATATATGTATATATATCTTTTACCCGTGTATTCTTTATCAGCGATTTTTTTAAGACGAACACGTCTTTGTTATCAAGGTAAATGGAATGTTAATGATGAATCCACCGTCGAAGGGGCAACAATTTGTCAATTCATTATTGAAAACTAGTGTAAATAGGCCTGTCGCTGATTGTACCGTTAGTTACCAAATTAGTTACCAGATTATAGAATTAACAGATATAATTTTGAAATTATTACTGTAATTGTACCAATGGCCATCAAATCACTCATGCAAATACCTGTACATGCATATAATATTCTGTCTAAAACCAGGCAGCTAGTTTCAGCAAAAAGTTAATCCCAGTTCATCTCTCTCTCTCTCTCTCTCTCTCTCTCTCTCTCTCTCTCTCTCTCTCTCTCTCTCTCTCTCTCTCTCGCTTTCTCTTTTACTGCACACACACACACACCAAAACATCTGCAGCCAAGAGAATTTATTCTATACTAATTATGATGAAAATGACTAAATACATATAACAAAACATCGTGGGACGGAGCTAATTCTTAAAATTTCATTCTTTAAGAAAAAAGGAAAAGAAAGAAAGCGCTCTGCCTACCAATGAGATACGGCATTTGGTAGTTGGTTTCGAATGCCATCCCTGCCAAGAGACGAAGAATGATATGCGCGGTCAGGTCCCGGAACCAGATTACCGGCAGCGTGAAAACAATACCCAGAAGAACGGAGATGAAGAACATCGCTCGGCGACCTGTGCTGTTAATGAAGAGAGAGAGATTAAGAGTTTTGTGTGGAAGACATTTCACAGCTACAGTGAATAATCTATTCGACATAGTTTATTCTACTCATGACTTATCATCACTGTCTTTGCGGATGTAGACACAAATGCATATTCGTGTGTGTGTGTGTGTGTGCAAATAATATCCTATTTTGATTTTCATGTTAGTATTTATTCAGTTCGTTGCGCACCCGTGTTACGTGCGTACCTAAGTAAGCTCATTTCGACAAGAATTCTCTTCTATATATTTATATAATTGTTTTTATATGAATATATACAATAGCCTTTCTGTATTTACTGACGATGTTAAAACTCTAATAGTTAACAGAGGCTTCTCCATTTGTTTCCTTTTCAAGTGATAAGTTTTGTGTTTAATTTCGCTTCCTTTTTCTTCTCTGCAATTAGGCGGTTCTTTATTACATTTTGACTGGTTTCTTGAAAACATGTGCTCACTAGGACTTATTAAGGATCACTATCATTATCAAAAACGAGTTTGGTGCTAAAGGAGGAATTACAAAGTAGGCTACATTTATTTTTTTGTTGCTACAAGAACAAATGAATACAAGAAAATAAAGGCAAAGCTTGTTTCTATACAACCTGGACGCAAGACTCAGTAGAGCAAGTATTATAGTTCTCTGCAGCCTGACATGATTTGAATAAAAGCCAAGGAGGTAGTATAAGTTCCATAACTATAAAAGTAAAATCACATCAATAACAAATAGATAAGCAGAATTATCATTTAATATTTATAGATGATAGTGAAGATCATCGAATGCAGCTGAGTATTTTTATCCATAATTAACTTCGGAATTGCTTCTGACTATTCATTTTCTATTACAGTAGTACAGCAGTACTTGCAAAAAAATGGGGAGCAACTGAATGTAATCAAATATTTGTAGAGCAAAAAAAAAAAAAAAAAAACCTTCGAAACTGGTACTCACTACTTATCTGATATAGGAGGCAATATCAAAGTACCAATGCAGCTCCCGAAGACAGAGGCTGAATAAACATAATTCGAATATTCTTCTTTCTCACAAAACCAGCCATACTCAGTGGCCCAGGTGCTGGTGAATTCGGCCGTGCTGTAATCCCAGCTGTTTCCACATGCTGTACGAAGACAAGGAATGACATCTTTAGTTTGAATGGAACAGAAGACGAGCCCCTCGAGATGGGGGCTAGCGGTTAAAAATCATGAAAGGAAAACAGAGGGATTATGGTAACGCGGTTAAAATTGCCTCTCGGAAAATGACTAGTGGATTATGATTTTATAAGCTTATATTTAAAATGAAATCGCACAATGAAATAATATGAAATATGACTGCAGGCTGCACATTTAGAAATAATATCTGGGTTTTATCAGGAAAACAGACTATGAAAAAACAAAGTTTATTTGATAGTGGAAGGAATGATAAACCGAGCTACCGGAAAAAAACCCAGAAAAATCTAAATACGAATTCACAATTAATTCAGCAGAAAATAAAATGGAAAGAGAAATATATGGAGAATAAAAGACTTACCTAGGAAGGATTAGTTCACACTTTCGCAGAGACAGAGAGTTTAATACATGAGTAGAGGTTTACCTTGCGTGTCATTATGAATGATGAAAGGTGCATCTGCTTGGCTTGCGAGTCCCTTCCACTCGATGCTGTAACTCGAGCAGCTGGAAAACTCGCCTTTCTCGCTTCAAGAAATGGTTAGGATAGATTAGTTCGTGTATATATATATATATATATATATATATATATATATATATATATATATATATATATATATATATATATATATATATATATATATATATATATGCTTAAAAATCACAGTAGATGCACGTGACTTCAGTGTATAAGTGAATCCCACAGGAAGATGACAGGCAGAGTTCAGTACCAAGCGCTTTCACGTTCATTAACGCATCGTCTGGGCACAGATGAGACACAAATAAAAAGGAGGTCACAAAGTAAACAAAAAGAACAAGAATACCAGATGATCAGTTGTCAAAGGGTAATAAACAGAAAGATAACCCAGGATAATCCGGGATCGAGTTGTCACCAACTGGAACCATGGGCCAAACAACAAGACATACGGAAGTTTAAACTTACAAAATCCAAAAACATGTATAACCTTGAATACTAGATGGTTAATTGCCAGGGGGTGAAAAACAAAATGATAATCCACAGCAAATCCAGGATCACTCCGTCAAAAACTAAATCCATATATATACTTAACCATAAGAGAAACGGAATCTTACCTATTCAAATTGCAGAAATATGTTCAAAAATTAATATTAATTTTGCATATATTTATCAACAACTTTTTAAATTATGAAGGCATCAAGTTTAAACAAACCAAGACTTAAATTTAGCACACTTTCATTATTTGACTTGATGCATAACGAGAGAGCGAAATATGAGGAGAGTTTTGTTTTGCTTTATTATTCTACATTTTTTATTCAAATTATTCTTTCTTGTCTTTCGCTTAAACCTAGAATGATTATAGACATTAATTTCCTGCAAAAAAAATTATTATCTCATTAATTGTATATTCGTGATCATTCTGCCACTATTACAACCGTGAGAGAGGGAGAAAGCAAGAGTAACATTCTGGCTGTAATAGAGAACCATTACTAAAAATCCCTGTAGCTGATAATCCAGCGAATAAGGACAGTAATCTGACTCACGTCAATGGAATCGTGAGTGTTTTCCATTCCGTGTCGTTCAGTTTCGTTCTTTCCCTCCCAGGGGTGTGACACCAGTGCGGTGGCACAGCCATCTGGAACAGCATCAGGTTGGCCTGCAAAGGCAAATTTAGCGTTTTTAAGGTTGCTTCATTGTTTCGTATCGAAAAATTTGAATATGTCTTCTTCAACATTGAAGCTCCCTTTTTTGGGAACTACATGCTCATAGTGGATAGTATTCGTCGCTATAACCTTTTTCATGGTATATCTATAAGATAACAGGAAAAAACTCGTGAAAAAAAAGGTTATGTGTTATTCAAAAGAAGCGAAGAACAGTACATTACAATAATGAAAATAGAATTACTTCATGCATTATAATAAATACAAAGCTTTTCATTCACTGCAATGAAGGAATAAGAAAAATAACAGTCCGTCAGATGCAACGACTTATAACAAAATTACTCACTGTAGCAAAAATCTACAAATTGTGATGGAAAATATAGAATATATACAATATATTTATAGTAAGAAAGATTCCATCAGTTCAGAATAACTGAAAAGAAAAACCACATTCACTGCAAACAAAGAAACAAGGAACATTACATTCATCGCTACGAAGAACGCCGTTGGGCAAATGACGAGGGCAATCATCCACTTCTGGTAGGTGCCGTCGTTGCCGTAGTGCGAAAGGAGCTCGTCGAAGTCCCGCGCCATTTTTCAGGGCTTTCCCTCTCTCTCTCTCTTTCTCTCTTTCTCCTGCTCTCTTTATCTCTCTCCCCTTCTCTCTTTCTCTCTCCTGAAATTTGGAATTTCTCCTGATGAATGGTGCTGGGAGGCATTTATCAGGTTCCCCTTAAACCCAAGAAATGTTAGTAAATAGCGTTTGCGATTGATATTTAAATCTGTACGATGCGGTGATATTTATGGTAATAAAACTGTGTTCCTTTGCCTAAGAGGAAACTGGCTTGGCTCAGAGCAACCAGCTTTTACTTCACTCTGCCAAGGAAACGCCCATATAACAACAAAAGTCAAGTATATCTTAGTTTAACCAGACCACTGAGCTGATTAACAGCTCTCCTAGGGCTGGCCCGAAGGATTAGATTTATTTTCACGTGGCTAAGAACCAATTGGTTACCTAGCAACGGGACTTACAGCTTATTGTGGAATCCGAACCACATTATAGCGAGAAATTAATTTCTATCACCAGAAATAAATTCCTCTAGTTCTTCATTAGCCGGCCGGAGACTCGAACTCGGGCCTAGCGAGTGCTAGGCGACGACTCTACCGACTCTCCCAACGAGGAACTCATATAACAACAACTAAGGGATCGCTTTAGGGAGACATAGTCACACAACGATTAACTGGCAAATGTCCATAACTCCAAACTTTCAGAATGACAGGAAGAGGATCAAGTCAAATGACTACATCAGTGCCGTGTCAAGAGTTACGCAAAATCAAACATGGACCTCTATGCAGTCAAAGACTAGGCTCACTTCCCGTATTTGGAGGTTAATGATAACGTAATTTTAGAATGTTTAGATGACAAGATGCGGGCCATGTGTTTCGTAGCGCTGCTTTCCGTCAAGCAATCACCTCTCATGAACGAACTCCTTCGAGCTTAGAGGTCAGAAATAAACTCCAGATGAAAAGGAACTATTACTGAAGAGACTTTCGTTATCACCAATAAACCATTCCGATTTTTTACTCTCCTTTTTTTCTGTAAGAATAAATTAGGTCTTGCTTCTTCTGTATTCCATACTGGGGATCTGTTTATTTCTTAATTGTTGATGATAAACTTATGCAGTAAAAAGGAAATCGCAGAAGATTTTCTGAATTCTAATAATATTCACCAAACGGGTTTGCTGATGTAATTGCAAAGCGAGCACTATCATATCCATCATTCAAACTTTATAGTGACACTACTACTAGCTAATACAAATGAGAATGAAAAAATGCTCATAGTAGCATGAGTCTTGAAATGGAGAAACAAACCCACAGTTATGTATTGGTACATATATATTTGAAATTTAAAAATGATTCTAAATAGAGAGCTTTCGGGAATCTGTTCGGTTGAAAAGGGGAATCGAACAGATTCAAGAAAGCTCTCTATTTGGAACTATTTTTAAACACATTTGTACCCATACATAACCGTGGATTTGTTTCTCCACAAATAAGAATGCTATTCAATTAACAAAAAGGAAGATGATACGTTTCAAGATTCGTGTTTATTTTTTATCAGTCTATCACGTATGGATTTGTCCTCTTGCATAAAATCTGATCAAATAATGTAACAGTAAAAAAGAAAATTTCGTTCTTTAAAAAGTGTAAAATTAGTCACCACTTCGTTTTTATGTAAAATTGGTCACCAAATCTTTTCTGGTCTACTTTTCTTACCAAACATATTTTGATTTTCAGGTCGGATTAGCGCCTGCAGAATTGTAAAAATGCTGTAATAATCATTTCTATGTTACCATTAAACTTTGGTCTGGAAAAAAAACTCTACCTATGATCGCGTCCATGAAATCAAGGATTTTTATGTTATGTATTTGGCAACAGGTGCGCTGAGTGTTTAGCACACTCGAAGGCCGGTAACATACATTAGATTCTTACATTTTAAACCTTTTTTTATTAAAATAAAATCATCTTAATCATTACAGTTTTCAGGTCAAAAGGTCAGAGCATAATTCCAAGACATAAGTTTTGAATTTTGAACTCTCACTCATTTACTAGTGAGAGTTTGTGAATTAATTATCGCAAAGAAACAGAAAAGGAGAAAAAACTCTTATATGCAAATTTTGTTCTGCAAGGATTAGAGTTAAGGGCATTAACCACTTTTATGTTTTAAGATTTTAGGCATAAGAAATATGGGTGAGAGGGATGTAGAAGAATGAAATAAATAGATCATAGTAGTAGGTATGTCTCTACATGATAAGAGAATACTGTTTATAGTTTATAGATCAGGCTTTTTTCGACAGGAAATAAAAGTTTTATAGATTATCGATTAGGTCCCCTGATCAGCAGTGGGAAAGGAGATAAATTGGTCAGACGTCTGGGAAAAGGAAGACTAGTCATGTGTTATCCACAGACCAGTCATGCGTTACCTAGAGGAGGCCTTCTCAAAGAGGTCGTTTAAGGAAGAGAGGGGTGAAATCCCTTACGGAGGAGAATTGCCATGAAAATCTTATAAATTGAAGGAAGGTCACACGAAGGAATGAAAAGAAGGGTTCAAGATAGAGCAGAATGGAGATGGTGGTATTTCAAAAGCTGTTTAGATATTATAACACTGATCACGTGATGAATACCCAGGTTAAAATTACTAGGAAGTCTATTAAAAACAGCCAATTACAGTTAATTACTAAAATAATTCTTGCTGTTACTATTGCTATATATGCCAGGGACGATACTCGATTTGTAAAATTTGCTTCCTCATTCCCTACTATCAAAGGCAACAAAGAATAACCTATGAAATAAAAAATCCGAGGCAGAAAAACAAAACTGAACCTTACCTGAATCAAGCGATGTAGAGCTCAGACGCATGGGAATTTAAGTTTGATGTCTCATCCTCCCTTTTCTAAGTATCCAGCTAGACCTCCTGCATAGCGAACCTTAACTGAATTCTTCAGAGGACGCAAGGACCAACGGTCTAAGTCACACACACACACACACACACACACACACACACACACACACACACAAACGTTCATATACACACCGCTAGGGGACACCAACCAGACCTGTCATCGCAATTACTCGAAGTAATAAGAAACATGATGCTGGCTTCCTTTACTCATCCACCTCTTCCATATGACATCCAAGTAACAGGCTTTTTTATTTTTTTTTTTATTTTACACATTTGAGTTGAAGGCTGGAATAGATATGGATTAGTCCGTGCTGTATGGCATGTGATCATTTATTATTATTATTATTATTATTATTATTATTATTATTATTATTATTAACAATGAATCTCTTTTTCTTAAACTTCTTATTAAACTTCACTAATTTATTGTGTTCGTCCGCATTATTATTATTATTATTATTATTATTATTATTATTATTATTATTATTTTTTTTTTTTTTTTTTTTTTATGAAATTTGCATGAAGGTGTTTGATGGTCCCCAGATTATCTGGCCCTAATAATTATGACGTAAACCTATTTTCAAATTTATGAGGCCCCCAAAATGGCAAAAGATACAATTTCCAACCATTCATAAAAAAATCTCATGAGTCATTAAGATGGTGAAGAAATCCACAATGGTGTAAATGTAAATATATATGCATATATATATATATATATATATATATATATATATATATATATATATATATATATATATATACATACATACATACATACATACATATACATTTACACCACTGTGGATTTCTTCACCATTTCCAGTCACAATATGTCACCTCAACGCCTTATGGCGCGTCTCCAAAGCATATGGATACGTAACATGTGCAAGCTCCAATTCCTTATATTTTGGGAGAAATTGTAAATTGAGAAGAGATGCTGTACCATTCAATTACGATTAAATCTCATGTACTGGAAGAAACTGCGACACTATTAAAATGAAAATGAGATAAGTAAGGCTGACTTTTAAGGGAACTGATTAAAGAATGCAACTTGCTGAAGTTGCTTTTGGGGATAATGAACTTTGAAACAATCAGAATATTCTTTGTTACGGTGAAGTTTACTAATTGTTTTACTTTAGAACAGATATCTAACAAATAAAGAATTTTCAGTTCAAATGGTAAAACCTTTCGGAATATATTTACCTTGTCTATGAACTTTACCAACCCAAACACTGTGATTGCGTATAATTTCCTATTTTAATATTTTCTCCCCCGCCCCTCTTCAAAATTATATAGAAGGAGCTTCATTGCCGTGACATTTACGTATTTTCAAGATAAGGATGTCAGGGAAATTGCAAAATTACTTCCAACGAGAACCGGATATATTCCAAATACGGTCATTTCACCCAAAATATTAATGTTATGTCACCCTCCTGTCCATTTCCAACTATATGTCACTGTCTTGTAAAATATGACGAGTGCCTCAGGTGAATCTAGTTATATTTTCAGAATTTTCTTTGGAGATTTCAAATAGTTATTGTATTCGAGTGCAAGACAGCTAGAATATTCACACTAAGGTGAAGTCTGCTCACTTGGCCATAATATCACTGACCTTGGCTCGATTTTTAAAGCCACAGGCATGTATACATACGTATATATATATATATATATATATATATATATATATATATATATATATATATATATATATATATATGTGTGTGTATACAGTATATATACAGTATATATATATGCATATATGTATAAATATAAATATAAATATATATATATATATATATATATATATATATATATATATATATATATATATTATATATATATATAATATGTATATATATATATATATATATATATATATATATATATATATATGCTAAATTGGGAACATTTCAAGTTTGGGAAAAATCTAATAGTTTAGGCGTTGTATTACTGATGTAATCAGCCAACAGCACTGAAAATTAAAAGTCACAAAATGTCTGATATTTAATCACCCACCTGCATTTTAGCTCATAAATATGTCTGTGACCTTGAAAATTAGGTCAACGTCAGTGATAGTGTGGTCAATGGATCATGTTGATATTGAAAATAGTCCATGGAAGCTTTTTAATAATAATAATAATAATAATAATAATAATAATAATAATAATAATAATAAATTGCAGTGCGATTTAGAAAAAAAAGGCTGCATACAGAACTTCCATAAGTACGCTAAATTAGTTTTAGCGGTGGGTTCAAACCTAAAGTCCTTTTCTCAGCTACAGCCAAATATGTTATCTCAGGTGGATGACAAGGTGGCCGATACAATTACACAGGCGAACCTTGTAAACTATGGACGTGATGTTTTTGTTTACATAAGAAAACAGTCTGAAGAAACACAATCCTTGTTGACTGACAATGGATCGAGTCATAGAATAAATGTAACTAAGAAGTAAATAACTCGATCGATGAGCTCAGAATTTCCATTAGTTTTTGTGCTATTTCTTTTTCATGCAGAGCAAATCGCATTTAATAAAATTCAGGCAGCTGGCGAAACTCAGTTTTTTGTACATGAAGATATCATGTAAGTCATTGTCTCTAGATGTACCAGAAATTTACTCTAAGGATTTTATGAAGGTTGTTTTTTCAAGCTAAGTGATAGTCGGTAAGATGCAGGAAGACAAAAAAAAAAAGTTTCCCTTGCAAATGGTCTGATGGCTACATTTCATTTGGTTCTTACCAGACTTATTCAAGTCACCAATTCTGGTAGGAATATTTTTTTTAGAAATAAGATCTAATTTACCAAAATATGCTGAGAAAATGTTTAACCAATTAATTGCCTATCGTAGTTTTTTCTTTAACTAAGCGATGAGTCGAGCCATTTGCTAGATTTATCACTACTAGGAATTTTTACCTTTAAAAAATTGCATCAAAGACAAAAAAAAATAACTATAACCCTCTTGTATTACTGCAGGCAACTCCAACATCAGTCTGGTTCGTTGAGAGTATATACATATATAGGTGTCACCATGCCAGAGAGCGTGACATACCAAAAATAACATTTTACAAAGTCTGAAAACCAACTGCGTGTTCTGGGACCTTGACATACTATAGCTTCACACTTCACAATATTGAAGAGAGGTTGGTTAGTTGGTTTAGATTAAACTGGGTAAATTTAGGCAGCAAGGACCCTGAGCGCAGTAAGGCGTGAGAGGAATCAGGAGACCTTGTTTTGACTTCCTTTTGGGAGAAACTAAATAGATCTTAAGGTCTGTCGCATCGTATATAGCAGATATAAACCTGAAAATGCAATGGGAATTTTATTTGAAAAGGAATTTTCAGTACTGCTCCAACCAATGGCATTATTATTTTTTTCATTAAAATCACACAGAAACAACTTCATGTTCAAGATGTTACCGTTTAATTTAAAAATCATACTAGTCTACAACCACTTTTCTTGCAGTATCTCGCGCTCACGGTACACCACATAGATTCGCGTCATTGTTTTTACTGAAGACCAAAATATTGTTCTTGACCTTTTCGTTTCTAAGCACGTACATACAGCAGAAATTTATAAAACATCAGTATAATGAAATTACGTTTCCAATGAACGGCAGATGATATCATTCCTCTAAGAAAAGTTTCAGTATCAATACACTAAATTGCAAGCTTATTGTGTCGTAAAGCGGTGACAATCTACGTTAAGAATCGCACGATTTCCATTTAACGACGAAACCAATTGAACACGAAAGCCTTGAGAGAAAATCATTACGGCATCGAAAACAAGAGATAAATATCGCCTTCAAGTTCCCTCCACCATTAGGCGTCACGACAATCTTGGCAAATAATTTATCAAGAAGTGGCGTTATAAACTCACCCTGAAGAGGATGGAAAGACCCGAAATTTCAGTTAGAAGAAAATAAAAAAAAAAAAAAAATGTGCGACACGTCTCTGCTGAATAACGGCTGGAATACGAGTTTCGACCTGAAGTGCTTGAAGAAACAAGAAGAATCGAAAAAAAAGCAAATAAAATTTTACGACGAAAACTTTGTAAAACGATGAAGAGGAAGAGGCATAGGGAAAAACTAGAATAAAAAAAAAAAAGTAGATTACATTTCAGAAAAAGAGCTAAATGAAGGTAAAGATAGAAAAGAACATCCACTCTCATTAAAGGAATTATCCCCAAGTTAAGGTTATACCAGATGTCTCGATACCGACGAGAGAGCTCATCTTGAAACCCAAGTAAGAATCTGTCTGTCGAGCCTTAGAATCACTCGTCTGAGGCTCCCGAACTGAGGTCTTTAAAGTCAAGGTCTTCAGGACTTAATTATTCCCCACCCCTCCCCCCGCCTTCGTGGTGCATCGAAAGACAATGCTAAATTATTATTCACATTTATGAAACTTAAAATTTAATTTTTGTAAAAAAAAAGTGCAATTTTAACAAAAGGGCAAAATGAGGGTAACTTTCGTGTAATAGCTGCATATATATATATATATATATATATATATATATATATATATATATATATATATATATATATATATATATATATATATATATATATATACATATATATATATATATATATATATATATATATATATATATATATATATATATATATATATATATATATATATATATATATATATATATATATATATATATATATATATATATATATATATATATATATATATATATATATATACAAGATATATATATGAATTATATATGTTTGTTTATGTATGTATATATAGGTATATATATATGTGTGTGTGTGTGTATGAGTTAAACTTACTGGGGCACGAACTGTTCAAATGCAAAGGAACTCAAGCGAAAAAAGTTAACGAATGGCATGAATCCTAACCGGTTTTGTCATATTTAGGTATCGTCAAGACGGCTGGTATATAGCAGCAGAAATTTACATTAAATAAGCAAAGGTAAAAAAAAAAAAAAAAAAAACATTGCCAACGAACGTATAAAATGTAGCACAAATTATTTAAAAAAAAACGGCTGACAGCAGGAAAGCTCAAGTGGTGTTCCCATTAATTTTCTTCCTTATCGGTTATCGGCTTTCTTGCTTAAAAAAAAATCGATCTGGTCTTCAGTCGCTCTTATCTAAAAGCAGTTCCACCCGAACCATTTCTCTCGGCACGTGATAGTTCCTTAACATTTATGAAGGCACCAAGATCTGTGGTTACACGAGCCAGATCGATTTTCCTACAATAAATAGACGCTGTTTTCATTGATGAGGTTAATCGCACGTGCATCTGCCCGAGCAAAACATTTAATGCTGCTCATCTCGTAATGTTACACTTAAAGGAAACTGAACAGTTTCCTGCATATTCCGAGAATTCATAAGGAGTCCTGAGTGGCACGGCCAGTGTAATTGTCATCAAATTATAAATATTCGTTGCTAAAGAATGTCAAAAGATATAACTCTGCTGCTAAAATAAAATCATACTAGAGCTGCATCAATTCAACAGGCATTGCTATCGGCTGGACAGCCTTCCTCCTTCACTTTCCACTTAACCAAACTGAATACTTTGCATAAAAACTGACGGGAGGAAGCAAAGATAACGTCCTCGGCCACCCGTGATGCATTCTAGATTCGCGCGTGGGCAACTCAAGAAGCGAAATGCGCTTGCTGGCGCAGTTGCGCCTTGGTCTAAAGATACACCAAAATATCCAAGATCTTCAGTATAATGATTGTGATATTCCCTCTGCAAATAGTTTTAGCCTACCTCCAGAACGGTGCACTTTTGTTAGAATTTTTCCTGTTTTGTTTGATTTTGTGCTGTGTTAATTATTTTCAGCACTTTGACGTGCGCAAATCGTAGGATTTTGAATTTACGCATTCTGTTGTCATTAACCGAGTGTTTCAGTTTTATTGTATAATATAAAAGATGGAGGTAAATGTAATTCATGACTCATATGATCTGAAAACACTCTTCAATCTGTAAGCAATGTGTATATCATTTGACTGAACGTTTTTGAATTTACTCAAATCACAAATAAAGAGTTATAAATCACCGAGGTTTAAGTCTAATATTCTCAAGCACTAAAGATAAGGAATTTTCAGAGCTGCTGTGCCTCTTGTTTTCCTCTTTCTCTCTCTTCTTATGGTAATAATGTCATCACAGTTATGAGGACTTTTAATGATAAGAGCTGATAAAATTATTCCACGTCGACTGATAGTAGTCGACGTGTGATCAAGGTCTAGACCTTGCCTGTGATGGTTTAGTATTGGACTTTCGACTTGCCCAATATTATCATTATTATTATTATTTATTTTTTTATCACAGTCATCCTATTCGACTGGGTGGTTTTTATAGTGTGGGGTTCCTGGTTGCATCCTGCCTCCTTAAGAGTCCATCACTTTTCTCACTATGTGCGCTGTTTCTAATAGCACACTTTTCTGCACGAGTCCTAGAGCTACTTCGGCATCTAGTTTTTCCAGATTTCTTTTCAGGGATCTTGGGATCGTGCCCAGTGTTCCTATGATTATGGGTACAATTTCCACTGGCATATTCCATATCCTTCTTATTTCGATTGTAAGGGTGACAAATCGCGCCTCTCTTTCCTTGTGTTTCTCTTTTCAGATGTACATTAATCACGTCATGTATTTTACCTGTCTTTATTTCAGATTCTTTGTGTACCTCATCTTATGCATCATTGTACGGCCTTTCTGCCTATATGTATATTTACCTTCTATATGCCATGTAACAAATGTTGTACGTATTTTTATGCTTGTCAGAAAACACAAATCGTGTATGGATGCAGCGGTGGGCCTTGGGTCGCCTGCTACCTTTCCGACCGCTTTTTGTCTTATAAACACCTGTCGAGAATAATAAAGGTACGGGCTGTTCTAGAAGTAAGAGCCCGTGCTGGCACAAGGCCAGCTAAATCTAAAACAACAACATAATAAAGAGTTACGGGCTGCTCTAGGAGCAAGAGCCCGTGCTGGCACAAGGGCAGCTAAATCTGAAACAACAACATAATAAAGAATCAGTCTTTCATTCCTGACTTTTCTTGAAGCCTCACACGATTTTCAGGTCTTGATACTCTCTCATCTACTCCGGTGTTCCATGATATTGCGACATCAACGAGCGATACTTTCTTCTTGATTTTGTCAATCAACATCACGTCTGGTCTATTGGCACGTATCACCCTATCTGTTCTGATACCATAGTCCCAGAGAATCTTTGCCTGGTCGTTTTCTATCACTCCCTCAGGTTGGTGTTCGTACCATTTATTACTGCAAGCTAGCTGGTGTTTCTTGCACAGGCTCCAGTGGAGGGCTTTTGCTACTGAATCATTCCCTTTTTTTTTTTTGTACTGGTTCAGTGCAAGCGCCAGACATTCGCTTGCTATGTGGTTTATGGTCTCGTCTTTCATATTGCACTTCCCGCATATGGGTGAGGTGTTATTTCCATCCGTTGTTCTTTGGACATATCTCGTTCTTAGGGCCTGATCCTTCTGTTTCCTTCTTGAGTTCTCCCCCCCTCCTTAGCCTTATTATTATTATTATTATTATTATTATTATTATTATTATTATTATTATTATTATTATTATTATTATTATTCTTTGGGTATAGGCCCTCTTTCGAACATGTTTTGTTAAATATGATGGCAGCCTTGGCTGCATTAATCCTGTAGATTATTCGTTCAACTCTTCTAATTATCCTTTTTTCTTCTTCAGTAACAGAATTGAGTAAAATGCCAAAGTTCATTGTAGGGGTTTTATTTATAAAAATATAAAAAGTCGAAGGTAATGGAAATTCCGGGGCGGGGTCCAAAACGAGTGCAGGGGTCGTCAGTGCTTCTGGGATCGCAGGTCTCGCGATCCCAGAAGCACTGACGACCCTGCACTCGGGTTTTTGGACCCCGCCCCGGAATTTCCATTACCTTCGACTTTTTATATTTTTATAAATAAAACCCCTACAATGAACCTTGGCATTTTACTCAGTTCTGTTACTGAAGAAGAAAAAAGGATAATTAGAAGAGTTGAACGAATAATCTACAAGATTAATGCAACCAAGGCTGCCATCATATTTAACAGGACATATTATTATTATTATCATCCAATCTAAACGGATATTTATGCCCATATATAATAACAGAGAAAAGAAAATAACAAACAAATAAGAACAAATTAATAAACAAATAAATCTTCAACATAAGTCAGAAAAACTAAGAACGTGGTGAATGGCGCATTGAATTAGTATTACACCCTCTCTTCCCGTAGAAGTGGGTCCTGCGGGATAGTGCCGTTATTGCACCTCGTGGTGCACTGTAGGCATTACTTAAATCCTTGGCAGCGTTCCTTCGACCCCTAGCTCCAACCCCTTTCATTCCTTTTACTGTTCCTCTGCTAACCTTTGTTTCATAGTGCAACTGAGAGGTTTTCCTCCTGTTACACCTTCAAAACCTCATTTGCTCTCAATTTTCCTGTCTGCGCTGAATGACTTCGTAAGTCCCAGCACTTGGCCTTTGGCCTAAATCTTATATTCCAATTCCGATTACATCCTCTCTTGAACGTCTTCATATGCACAAAGATAATTCCACAGCTCTGTTGCAAAAAAAAAAAAAAAAAGGAAAAACTGGTATAGCGAAGGATCACAACCTGATACATCAATAGACTGTAGACGACGATGCTTTAAGAGCAAATAGCATGCACTACTTCGTTCAGTTCCATGCTGTGATATGGTCGAAATCACATTTTCAGCCATAGAGGAAAATAAATCCATTACTTTAAACAGCCAGTCTATTATTTTCTAACCTGATGACTTGCAGATTGGAAAACAACATTTCAGTCAGTGGTTGAACAAACTACTGGAAACTTGCCGTAAAAATACAAATACCTCTTGGTATAAAAAAAAACCTCATTAACAAGTTTCCTAACAGCATCAGATGACGCAACTTTCAAGCGCTGTTATAACAGAAACTTTACCTTGGAGTCAGAGACATCATATCGAATCACTGGAACAAAAACCTGAGTTTAGCTGAATTCTTCGTTTGGCTAGAGTCCAGCCTCATATCCTCTTGACTACACCAATTCCTTATGCATTCACTTTACTTCTTGGGATAATCTATTGACTACAAAGAGTCTGCTTACCGTTCTATATTGTTGTTCAGTTTAACAATCATGCTGCTGGCAGACTACAAACAATGGTTCATTAGGACTACCCTGAGAAACACTTGACAAAATATGTGTAAGTTCACTTAACAGACACTCGGTAGCTCTACTGACAGTCATTTACAATGCAGTGAAAAATCTGAAGTGCCCACAACCCCTGAGCTAAGGTGTTTATGTTATAAGGACTTATAGATAACAAAGTCAACGGCAGCTCTGAAATCAGTTTTAAAAAGTTGAGACTGCTATCCGTAATCAAAATGACACCAAGAGACCGTTTTTCTCAATAAAAACGCTCTGTCGAAACATTCTCTAACTTTCACTCACGGTGAATTTCTTCATGTTTTTACGAGGAAAATGTAGTGCCAACCCCCTCTGAAACTACTTTTAGTTTCTAAAAATACCTCGGGATTTTGGTGCAAATCGGGGGGTGGTGCAAATCGGGGGGTGGTCCGCATTGCAAGAACTGACGCATTGAAGAGTCATAAAAATTATCACAAAGGCATTGAGCGGTCTCTGACAAAAATTCTAATCTAGCACACGAATTCGATTGGCCTGCTTTGATAGTGATGACATTGATATCCATTTTTGGGGGGTAATATACCTGGAGTCGTTGTACGTTGAGTAATAATTATATATAATACTGTATATATATATATATATTCAGAAAGCTACAAACGTCCTTTAATATCCAATTTGCTCTACCTTGGAAATAATATATTTTCATATATGTTACCGAAGGGGAATTTTTTAGTTGATAATAAGTCCACCGTCCCGTGGGGTCGAACCAGCGACGGACGAGGAATCAGGACTACAGGGACGCACTGACGGTGGACTTATTATCAACTAAAAAATTCCCCTTCGGTAACATATATGAAAATATATTATTTCGAGGGTAGAGCGAATTGGATATTAAAGGACGTTTGTAGCTTTCTGATTGTATATGAATCACGGTGATGTGATAAATAGTCATATATATATATATATATATATATATATATATATATATATATATATATATATATATATATATATAGGTATCCATTTTTGGGGGTAATATACCTGAGTCGATTTACGTTGAGTAACATATATATATATATATATATATATATATATATATATATATATATATATATATATATATATATATATATATATATATATATATATTGGTTTGTTTATTTATATGTATATATATAATTGTATATATATATAATATATATATATATATATATATATATATATATATATATATATATATATATATATTATCAGACAAAGAAAACAGGAAATTTAGATGTCAGGCTTGTCTGGTATTATCACCCCTGAGTCAGTGAGTTCCTCGTTGGACGAGTCGGTAGAGTTCTCGGCTAGCACTCGGCTAGGCCTGAGTTCGGTTCTCCGATTGGCCAATGAAGAATTAGAGGAATTTATTTCTGGTGATAGAAATTCATTTCTCGGTATAATATGGTTCGGATTCCACAATAAGCTGTAGATCCCGTTGCTAGGTAACCAGTTGGTTCTTAGCCACGTAAAATAAGTCTAATCCTTCGGGCGAACCCTAGGAGAGCTGTTAATCAGCTCAGTGATCTGGTTAAACTAAGGTATACTTTTTAACTTAACCACCCCTGAGTTGAGCATGACAAAGAGCAAAGTTGATCGCGTTGCTGCTGGCTCTAGGGTTTAGCTAGTGTAAAGGGACCAAACTTCCCCTGGCCATAAACTGAGCAGCCGTCAAATGAGATTTTTGAACAGTATTAGCGAATATGAAATATAAAATCTCTTCAGAAAACATAGTTTGGCCTGAAGGAAACATTACATTCAATACCGCTTCCACTCGGAGACTAACCATCTTAAAACATTATCTTTGTCTAGCCTGCTCCTTTTGGCAGCCCCTTGTAGAAGACTTCTTTTTATATCCAGATTCAGTTTAGCCAAACATAACTTCCAGTGCCATTTGAATGCCAATACCAATACGTGTACTTTACTTCAAAGCCAAGGATTTTATTGGTTTTACTCGGGTTTGAATAAGGAACAGTTCTACCTCTGATTGATATGAAATGACAAGAGAAAATCCAGGGGACATTACAAAAAAATAATCTTTATCATTAATATTACGGCTGACCTTCCAGAGGTTTAAACGACGAGCAAATTCTTCCCTGCTCTCTGTTGACGTCTCCTGGATTCAGGTGGATCGGTTTTGTTTTCTGTGAACTCCTATTCCTCACCCTTCCAGTAACGTGCCTCTCTTTAGAGGACCTTTTGGGCAGTTCCTCGTTGGGAAAGTCGGTAGAGTTGTGGGCTAGCACTCACTAGGCCCGAGTTTGAGTCTCTGCCCGGCTAATGAAGAATTAGAGGAATTTATTTCTGGTGATAGAAATTCATTTCTCGCTATAATGTGGTTCGGATTCCACAATAAGCTGTAGGTCCCGTTGCTCAGTAACCAATTGGTTCTTAGCCACGTAAAATAAGTCTAATCCTTCGGGCCAGCCGTAGGAGAGCTGTTAATCAGCTCAGTGGCCTTTAAAACTAAGGTATACTTAACTTATAGTCCATTGACTCAGTTATTTATAGTTTTCAGCGGAAGATTTAAAGAAATGAAGAAAGAATAAAAGGCAATAAAAATAGCTAACAAATTTCAAATCAAAATGTAAAATAACTGTAGAAAAAAATAGAATAACGATTAAAATAATAAGGAAATAGAGATAAAACTACAAAACCAAGAGGCGACGAAAATAGAAACTGTTACTAGTACAAACTAAAGATTCTGCAACGCGAGTTAATCAAATGAACGATCATTCATCAATACGTACTCGTTTCACAGTAAACATCGTCTAATGTTACATTAATCCTCATTGATGCAATAAGAACTACTTGGTCTAATTTTTGCAGAAGTACAGATAACAGCCTCCATTTTGTTTAAATTTGGCCTTGGGCAAAGGCTGATCCCATCAATCATGCAACACTCATGTTTCAAATTTCGATTAGAAGGCAGCAAACAGCGTTTCGTAATGACGGTTGCTTGAAAGGCTTGCTGATTTATTTCATCATTAAATTGTAATGTGATCAGCAGTTATCAAAACGCAATGCAACACAAAATGTTCTTAAATTAAAGGAACGGTTTTTTTTTAATGTCATGGCTTCATTACCAATTTAATATTCTTATTACCGCGGGAATACTCTGTTTGCAGCACCTTAAGAATTTCTTAACATTCTCGGGGGCTTTTCTTGGACATTTATTTATGTGCTGAGTACGCCAATTGCTTTTCAATGTTCCAGTAATTTCCTAAAATAGTTGTATTTTTTTTTTTACCATGAATTTAGGTGCAGTCATCAGCATTCCTTACATAGTTCTGTTATGTTCATGTATTGTCTCCAGTTTGATAAAGAGGCCATCACAGTACAAAAACCTTGACACACAAGTGATCCACATCTTCATGAAACTGAAAGATACGCGATTATATAATACAGTTGTTGTTACACTTGTCGTTTAATGCACTTTCTGTCTCACTGATGCTAGCGGTTGAGTAACACCGTCTCTGCATTTACACACAATCAAAATATGGTCTGCGGAATAAAAACACACCAATTTCATAGCTGCTCTTGGGGTTACGGCATTGCAGTTCAAATGAAAAGATAAGTATCGATGTCTAAGAAATGTAGGTGCACATAGTTGACTTATTTTTGTCTAAAGATGTCACTTTTCATACTGACCAGCAGCGAAGTAGATTTCAAAACAGGAATTGCCTGTGCAGCATGACCAGAGCAGGTTACAGTTACAGCAATAAACAGCTTTAATGCTGTAGTTCTCAACTAAATCTTTAAGCTTGTCGTTGAAGTGCAATGAAATACATTGAACATGGAGCATTTTCCAGAAATAATGAACTTTACTGAGACTTCAGCCATCTGAGGTAAAATTCTGTGGTTCTTTTTATCACTTCTTACATAAAATGCCCATCATTCGACACAGACTCCTTAACATATAAAACATATAGTTCCTAACTTAACATATGTATGATTTATTTGCTATTGCCAGAAGTCACCCACTGGAGTGCAAATCGCAACCTTCGTCTGTCTGCTGAGTTCCATAAAACTTCTTCGGGCATAATCGTTGGCAATATGTGTGTATATGTAACACGTTACCCAAAACAATAAAAAACTGTCAAACACCAGATATTGCTATAAACAAAAATAAATTGAACATTACATTAAAACAGTAAAAAATACAAAGTAAGGAAACCCACCGGTTTTCTTAACTGGTGGTTTTCCTTACTTTTAAGCTATACTGGTTATATATAAAAAATTAAAACATATTGCATAGGCATAAAAATATATGACATGGTTTTGTACATGAACAACTCTGCTCATCAGAGCATTCTTGTCATTCTCAAGCAGAGAATTTATGCCGTAGAAGTTTAAGAAAACATCAAATAGATATCTATAAAAGATAGATAGATAGATAGACAGATGGGGGTAAATACAAGCACTAAGTAAGGAAAGTGTGAAAAGCTAACTCCGTCTTTTAGATCCGTGAGTGTTGCCATAACAAAGATAGTCGCAAAGGTCACGAGGCATATCTGATAACCTTCCTGATCATGCTTAGCCATTCAAGTGTCAAGGCGCATTTGCAGATGCAATGCTCATTTGGATCCTCATTGTTGCCTGACACGAAACGCTCGAATATGACTCATCCGATCCAACGCTGATATATGCACAACCGAGGAAAAACGTCAGTCATTTTTATTTCTCTTTCCTCGCGTTTTGGAATGACAAACTTTAAATCTCCAGCAAATACATCGGGTTTACAATCCATCAGAATGAAAAAGCAATCTATACTTACGGAGCAAAGTTGGGAAAAAACTTATAAGAAACAACTAGATAACCTAAGATCCCGTTAACGACCTTGTATTTTAAATCAGAAGGGGAATGTTGTCTTTTAAAATCTCTGACTTACGGATCACTTAAGAAGCTTCAACTCATTCCTTCTGAGGTTGAATTAAACAAGTCATCCTACCGGATGCAAGCCACCATGATTTCTTGGAGAAGGCCTTAACAGGCAAAGATTATTCTAAGGTGATGGCGCAATGTCTCTCATCTTGAAAAATAATTCATAAGACTAGATCTCACCTACAGTTCCCAAGGAATAACATCACATAACATTCGGGAAAGGCCTTTATAGTGACAGATCTTTCCTAGATTAGGCCGTCTAAAATTTATATGGTTTGATTTATAACATTATGTAAAAGTATTTATCGAGATAAATCTATTCTTAAATCTATGTAACGTCTAAGATATCTACAACACTTAATTGCGTTCAAGTTATCTGGACTTGGTGAGTAACATCTTGGGAAACTTTACAGCATTAAAGTCTACTCTTGTTAATTTCCCATTAAATCACAATGTTATGCATTATTTTGTCAGTGAGTAAAATTCCTTTATGGGTAGCCTAATAGGAGCCTGTCACGATCTTTGTCCTTTAACCTGCAAGTTTCCAACGGTGCTGTTGGAAAGTTGCGAGATGAAATGCAATTTTTTTTTTCGAACGACCTTTGTCCCATATAGCCTACCTTTTGATGGATTTCCCCACTGCAGTTTTCCTTTCGATTCCAATGGTTTTTCATTCCCTTTGAGATGTATCGGAGCTTGGCAAGTTTGTGAACATACTTAGTGGCTAGTGAATTGCAGAAATATGACATGGAGTGGGCTATTTTTTTTGTTGATTATAAAAAGTCTACTCTATGGTTCTAAAATCTGCAAAGCAGCATGCTTAATTTTTTATAACACGTTTTTAAAAATTAAAAGAAAGCAGTGTTCTGAAATATGTATGTAAACTTGCTGAAAAAACTAAAACTGCAAAATAAGGGTGCTAGCTGCTTCGACTCCCTCGCCTAAGTTTATCAGCTCCTTTATAGCACCATTCTCTGTCTGTCTGTGTGTCTCAAGAATCTATCGTTAGAGCTCCAACATCTAGAGAACTTACATCCTCCTCTGAGCACAGTTCTATCAGCAATGCATTGCAAAACCAAGGTATTCATATCTGTTTCTTAGTTTTGAAATGAGAGTAGACCAGACCAAAAGCTGCGAACTGCTTGCCCCAGGTCCCTCAGTGTGAGGCGCCTTTGATGTCTACCAGAGAGTTGCTAACGCATCTTCCGGTATATTTTGCATCTTCCAGTCTTGTATGGTCTGGGATGCATCTTAGATATTTGTCGAGCTTATTCTTAAACACATCTACGCTCACTCCTGTTATGTTCCTCAGATGAGCTGGTAGCGCATTGAATAGACGCTGCATTATCGATGCTGGTGCGTGGTGGATTAATGTCCTGTGTGCTTTCCTTAATTTTCCTGGTATAGTTTTGGCACTATTAATCTACCTCTGCTTGCTCTTTTTGATAATTTTAGTTCCATGATGTTTTCGGTAATTCCTTCTATCTGTTTCCATGCTTGAATTACCATGTAGCGTTCTCTTCTCCTTTCAAGACTATATAAATTTAAGAATTGTAGTCTTTCCCAGTAGTCAAGGTCCTTAACTTCTTCTATTCTAGCTGTAAATGACCTTTGAACACTCTCTATTTGTGCAATATCCTTTTGGTAGTGTGGGTACCATATTATATTGCAATATTCAAGTGGACTACGCACGACGTTTTATAAAGCATAATCATGTGTTCAGCTTTTCTTGTTTTGAAGTGCCGGAACAACATTCCCATTTTGCTTTGCATTTTGCCAATAGAATTGCTATTTGATCATTGCATAACATATTCCTATTCAACATCACACCAAGGTCTTTAACTGCTTCCTTGTTTGTGATTGTCTCATTATTAGGTCCTTTATATGCATATAGCATTCCTACTTTATCACCATAGTTCATTGATTCAAATTTATCAGAGTTAAATACCATCCTATTTATCTCTGCCCATTTATATATTTTGTTTAGGTCTCTTTGTAGCGAGTTCCTATCTTCATCACAAGCAATTTCTCTACTTATTCTTGTGTCATCTGCGAAACTTCTTACTACTGAGTCCTTAACATTACTGTCTATGTCTGCAATCATAATCACAAACAGCAGTGCAGCTAACACTGTACCCTGTGGTACACCGGATATTACCGTAGCTTCATCCGATTTCTCATCGTTTGCAATCACTATCTGTTTTCTATTTTGCAAAAATTCTTTTATCCATCTTCCTACTTTGTCAACAATGTTATGTTTTCTAATTTTTTTCGCTAATATATTATGATCTACCTTGTCAAAAGCTTTTGCAAAGTCTAGGTAAACCACATCTGTATCTTTTTCATTTATCATATTTTTATATATGCTTTCATGGTGGACTAACAGTTGGGTTTGTGTACTTTTTCCGGTACAAAACCATGTTGTCCTATATTGAACAATCTATTTTTCATTAAATGTTTCATTATATTTTTTTCATTACCCTTTCATATACTTTCATAATATGAGATGTCAGACTCACAGGCCTATAATTACTTGCCTCTAGTCTTGAACCACTTTTGAAAGTAGGAGTAATATATGCTAATTTATGCTCATCATAAATCTTGCCTGTATCTATACTTTGTCTTAATAATATTGCTAGCGGCTTTGCGATTGAATGAACCACTTTCTTTAACAATATGGCAGGTACTCCATCTGGTCCTGCTGCTGATCCATTTTAATTTCATTAATAGCCTGCACAATATCGGCTTCTGTAATATCTATATCTGATAAGTATTCAGTATTTTCATCTCTTATTTCTGTATCATTATCTTCATTGTCAATTCTAGGTGTAAATTCACTCTTATATCTTTCTGCTAATATGTTACATATTTCCTTTTTTTCATTCGTTAATCGCCCTTCAATTCTTAGAGGGCCTATTTCTACTCTTATTTTATTCATCTTTTTTGCATATGAATAAAAAATTTTAGGGTTTTGTTTGATATTTTGTAGTGTCATTTCTTCTAGGTTCCATTTTTCATTTTCGTTTGATTGTATAATCTTTTGTTCTGCATTTTCTATCTTACCTTTTAGTTCCATCACTTTCCATGCATTCTTTTCTTTTGCAAGAGCTTTTTTCCACTTTCTAATTTTCTGGAACAAGATCCTTCTGTCTCTTGGAATTCGTGACTGATGCATACTTTTTTTCTTCGGTATATATTTTTCCACTATTTCCTCTAATATTTTATATAATATATCGGTATTTACCTGTATATCATCACTTACAAATATGTTTTCCCATTCTTTGTTTAATTCTTCATTTATTTTTGACCAATTTATATTCTTACTATAGAAATTGTATTTTCCATATCCTTCCCATTTTTTTTCGTCTCTTGCTTTTTCTTTGTTTTCGTATGTTCTGGAACGGACTGTTAGTTCTATGATGTTATGGTCCGAAATACTCATGTTATATACTATTATTTCTTTAACATAGTTCACCTCATTCACAAATACTAGGTCTAAAATATTATCCTTTCTTGTTGGTAGGTGATTTATTTGCTGAATGTTATGTTCTAGTAGCATATCTAATAGCTTTTCAAATTGCCTCTTATCTTCTGCACTACTATTGCTCTCTTTTTATATGTATAAATACAACCACAGTCTCCTATTCGTTCTTTCCATTCTACAAAAGGAAAGTTAAAGTTTCAGTTAGAGTATAGTCCAGTCCTTGTGATTTCTACATATTTCATCCAATTTTTCAATTATTATGTCAAACTCTTTAGTATTAGGGGTCTATATATTACAATGTTCACTAATTTTTCAGATTCAAATTCTACCGCTATTAATTCACATTCTGTGTTACTATATTTCTCACAGATTTTTCCTTGATTGGCATCTCTCCCATATATCGCGGTTCCCCTTGATTTCTATTTTTTCTATCTGATCTATAAGTTTGGAAACCCTTTATCTGGTCATCATTACCAGTCTTGGGAATACCAGGTTTCACTTATATTCAATATTTCTATTTTTTCATTTTGGGTTAGTTCTTCTAAGAACTCTATCTTTCTTTTTGAGTTACTCGAAACTAGACCCTGCGCGTTCATCACTATGATGGTTTGCATATTATCTCCATTATCTAATATGGGTAATAATAAGGATTTTCCCATGTCTCTTTCCTGTTCTGATATGTTGATCTTTTTCATTTCCAGAAATTCGTACATTAAAAAATCCAACTTTTCCATTATATTTGTTCTTCCAGCTTCATATTTATTCACTTTGTGCATAAACCTGCACTTATCTCCATATCTGCACCATCCCCTTGCATCATAGATACATTGCTTGTTCCTTGTGCTATATCTAGGTGTTGATGGCTCATATCGTGGTGCTGACTTTTCATAATGTGTTGTTGGCTTGCTTTTTGCCTTCATCACATGATCTTTGTTCTTTTCTTTATTTGTTTCATTTTTACCTTGGTTTTTTATATGTATTTGATTTTGATTTTGGTCTTTCATGGCTACAGGATGCATGTACCTACATTTCTTATTAAACCTACATCCATTTCCTTCTTTCCAGTTTCTACATATTTTTGGATGTAGATCTCTGCATTCTCTTCGTAGCCATCTAGATATGCACATTTGCCATAGATCTCATAATTGTGACATATCTTGGGATGTTTGTAATAACATCTTTCACCAAACCTGCAATTCCCTCTTTTCAAAAGGGTGCATACTGTGTCTTTCTTTTCTTTTTTTTTCTTGTTCATTCCCCTCAGTATGGAGATCCGGGTACAACCTCTTTGGGATTTTATTTTGATTTATCAGGTCATAATTTATTTCTTCATATGCATGTTGCTGTATTGCCTCATATGTAGAATCTATGAGTTTCTCTGCATCCATACTATTATCCTGTTCTTTGTTTTCATTAATCTTTTCTCTCTCTTCAGTCTTATTTTCTTCTTTTCTATTAAACACAGGCACTGGTGTCAAGGTGGTCATTATACTTTTGGATCCTAAACGTCACCTTATCACCTGCATTAATAACAACTACCAGTTTGTTTCATAGCAATAAACAGAAACTGGAATGTTCAGAAATTTCAAACATTCTAAATATGCTTGCAGATCCTACGACATATATACGAGTCATTTTACAAACAATAAACCATCATAGTTTAAGTTTAATAGACCGTGGTTTAATTACCGAGTTTCGTTATTTTTGTAAAGACTACAGTACAAGGGGGGTTTGCTAGTAAGTGGGTAAGCCGTTGTAAAGGGTACAGTAAGGTTTGGGCGGTGAGGGAGGTGCTGGAGTTACTGTTTTGTGGTCCGCTGAAATTTAAGTCGTTGGCTGTTATTTGTTTCATGCGTTTGCGTACTTGAACATCGAGTTTTTGGCTTTGGAATTTGGTCCTTGGAGTCGCTGCCTGCAGCCTCAGAGGCAGGTGTCGGATGTTGCTGAAGGAAGTTAGGAAACTTGCTGAGGTTAGTCGTATTATTTTTAGAACTACGGGTTGCTCGCATCGGGTATTACCTTAGAAATTGACTTTTTCTATAGTATTTTGGTTGCTTATTAACAATTTACCGTTATTTTTTGTCGATCGACTGTAATAGACCTGTAATTAACATCAGAACTGATATGTTTTTGTATGCTTGTCATCCTGGAATGCGATCGCGCATGCGCAGTGTTATAGGTGAGCTTTTGGTAAAAAAGTGGGGTAAGACCAAGCCAGAGCTCCGCATCGGGTATTACTTTAGAAATTGAATTTTCTTAGATTATTGTGGTTGCTTATTAAGAATTTACCGTTATTTTTTGTCAGTCGTCAGTAATTAACTTCAGAAGTTGTACGCTTTTGGTAGTTTCCTTCACCGGGGCTAGGTTAATAATAATTGACCGACAATAAACAACACCACCTCCTTTATCAGCAACACTAAAAGTATAGGAAAAATCAGTTTCCAAGGTAATAGTCCGTGCAGAGCTCATACTTAGAAATACCAAAAATGGAGTTTCTAAAGTAACACTGCCTGCTAGGTTAGTTTAGGTTAAGGTATGTTTGGTCAGTATAGCTCCTTGTATAATAGGTTTCTGTAAGCAATCCTTTCTTGAACATATGGCTCCCTAATGACTTGTGCATTTGTGGAACCATTCCATAACAACAACATGGCAATCCAGTCTTTCTCCCAGTGATTTCTCCCACCCAAAACCCTGCGTTCCCAAAGGATCCTCAACCATGTAGGGTATATATGAGGTTAATAATAATTACCGACAATAAACGGCACCACCACCTTCATCAGCAACACAAAATATTGGAAAAATATTTGAAAGTTGCCAATACATGATATGAAATTGTAACCCACATTTTTGAAAAGAGCTCTTCATTCTCTTTATTTTGAACCCCATAAACACTGTGCAAATGATAGATAAAAAATTAATCAAATTATGACTTGTAAGTCAATACTGTCCCCCCCCCCTTCCATAGCTAGTACAGTACATCAAAATTGTAATCAGTAAAT
The DNA here is from genome assembly GCF_040412425.1 of Macrobrachium rosenbergii. NCBI lineage: Eukaryota > Metazoa > Arthropoda > Malacostraca > Decapoda > Palaemonidae > Macrobrachium > Macrobrachium rosenbergii. The sequence goes on along the minus strand of NC_089783.1, from coordinate 14,341,439 downwards.
GCCCCTAGGTTACATGAGGTTGGTATTTTTAGGTTCATGTAATGCCCTGTCATTTCCTAGCCATTTTTGCATGAAAAACCCAAAATGGTTTTTCATGCCAAAATGGCTGGCTGGAGTCTTCTTGGCAACTTATAAAATTTTACCAACAAATCAGTTTCCAAGGTAATAGTCCTTGCAGAGTTACTCTGTAGTTTTAACTTGCACTGCCATAATTTGAAGTTAATTCATAACCTGCTCTTGCTGCGTTGCCTTTCATGAGCAAATGATGCTTCTTGAGAAAATAGAGTGAAACAAAATGTAAGCTCAGAAAATGTTTTTTTCAACTCGAATTATGGATAGTAACAGTGCCAAAGTCAGGCTCAACTCCATAAGGAAAAATACAGTTTTTGGCATTCATAAGGAAAAATAGTTTTTGGCATTAATGGATCCCTCCTCTTAAGGGAAGATAACTCAACCTCTTAAAAACAAAGGGTACAGGACTTAGGAAACAGTAAAACACTTCTTTTTTCCCAATATCTATTTGTCAACAATTTCAATATGCAGCATAAAATCTCTTGCAAGATATAATACAGTATAAGATGTTAAAACATGTGAAACAAATGCAATGAGTAAAATACCCCAAAAAATAAAAAAAAAAAAAAAAGGAAACAAATACTGTAAATCAGTATTTACCCAGTAGCTTGTTGTATCCTCACTTAACAGTAGTGCTAACAGCTCTTACCATAAATACAAAAATATGATTATAGAAAATTTTATATACAATTGCAGTTACATTTGATAAAATTATTTTTACATAACACTTGTAGGTCAATTTTCTTTTACATATCATATGTACCAATAACAAACTAGAATTTAAATATGTTACTTAATAACTAAACGATTTAACAAAGTTTGATATTCCTTTACTTTTATCATTAACAAGGACTGTAGTTCTCTTTTTCCATGACTGAAAACCTTACATTTCAAAAAGCCAAGATCTAGTTTTATTTTTACATGTGTCGAAAGATCACATTCCACTGTCATTATCACATAGTAACACAGTGCCTATTTATAAAAACCAAATAAGATTGAAAAGGACATTACCAGATCTAAAATAATGAAAAGTCAGTTTTCTCATTCAGGACTAGACCATGGAAATTTCATCTTCAGTTCACCAATGTGTGTGTTTCTTTGCACGTGTGTGTGTATGTGTGTGTGGTTACATGAAGAAAATCACTATTGTACATGACTGCAGAGTTAACTTTGTAAGTACCAGTAAGCACAAAGCCACTAGAACGTGCATCCTTGATAAAACATAACATGTTAACCATCACTGACTTAGAGTCTTAGAGATAGAAAATGTTAACCCAAAACACCCATGCAGCAAAAGTTTGCAAAACTAACCATGAGTTGTTTCATGCAGAAGCATGATCGTTGTCAGTCTGGTGTCTCCTCTAAACAGATGACTTAAAATTTATTTCAAATACAGTTCTGCTTATTTCTTTTGCCCCAGTTAGACAGTGAATGATTGCCATTGCAAATAATATCAAAACATCAACAGACCCTGTCATAGCATACTCTTGAGTCTGAGTTTCTCTTAAAAGGGATCATTTTACTGATAGTTGACCTGACCACTAAGGACGATACAGTGTACATTTTCATTATTTAAAATAACTGAGAGAATCTCTCCACACTAAGCATAACTTATTTTTGGTCACAAAATTAGAGTTTACTTAGTATAAAAATGCTTTTGCAGGTAACTGACATGCCAAGAGACTGATTGTAAAAGGAGATTTTTCATAGCATTAAATGGCATCAGCAGTAACATTGGCTCAGAGTTCAAGTATTTATGATCAATGGAGGGTTTGTCTGGCCACAAGATGGAATACTTGTTATCTTCAAGAGTGGAAACCTTTTCAGTCCATTAGTAAAGAAATCCTTATTCTCATTATAAAAAAAAGAGTCTTGTATACCAGAAACATTAAGCTTTCTAACACTACTTTCAATAAGGCCATTTAATCCATCGTTTTTTTAAATTATCAGTCCAGAATACTATGTTTCTAGAATGTCTTTCTATGTTATAAGATTTCTGAGTTCTCTGCTTTTAACCTGGTTCTTATAATTTGTCTTCTTTTAAGGGCATATTTGATATCTAGTTAATACCTGATAGTCACATTTCCTGACAACAATTAAAAGAAAAGAGAAGACCAGTGAAAGGTAACATAGAAATCCTCGGATAAATGCTCTGAGTTGCCAGTCTCAGAGTTCATGGACTTTCTTCCCCATCAAGGACGTTAGATGAATATCTTCATTTTGATAAGAATCAGAAATTTTTAATTTAATGTGCTTGAAGAGAATGGAAAGGCCTTTCAGTCAGGAGTTGTACCCTTCATGAATATGTTCAAAAAAACTTTCTTACTCTCTTACCTACCATCTGTGTACAGTACATGTATTCAAAAGCCTTTGTTCCTCATCTGAGGAAGTCTTGTAGTGTATGTAGCACTTCTTGTGTTACAGGATAATTTGGTCAGATATGTCAAGCTGGTTTCCAGTTTCCAGCTCTTTGTGGGACTCGGGGTTCACTGTTGAAGACTTTAAACATGCATATTTTTATATATGACACTTACCAAGTAATTACATAGCTATAGTTACCAAGTAATTACATGGCTATAGTTTCTACTTTAAACTGTAGCTTAAGAAATGAAAATTCACAATAGCACTCTTTTGATTTGGTGCAGGGAAGTGCCCCGCTCACTTTCAGGGAAGAATAGGTGCAACGTAGCTAGAGAGTTCAGTTCGTTTCTACTGTTGAAGACCGAACATCAGTCGTTCAGTCGTTTTGTTAATTCAGGAGTAGTTTCACCAGATGGTTTGGTTGTCTATTGAAGGATTGGTGAAGCATTCTTTTATTTGGTAGCCTCGGAGTTATATTTTCATAGCTTAGCTTAGCTTAGCTTAGCCTTTTTCAATTTGTTGGACTATTATGTCACACACAAGTATGACCAGTAACTGGTATTGCAGCAAAGTCTGTAATACTAGGTGGACTTCATTTAAATATGACGAACATTCTGTATGTTTTCATTGCCTTGGACAAGTATGTTCCCCCAACTGGACTTGCAAGAAATTTAAGTAATTGGAAAGTGTTGACCAGTCATTTGGATAAATTAGGCTTAGGAAAGAGGCTGCTAGAGCAGAGGCTAAAGCTTCTGTGTCCTTTACCCCCTACACCTTTGACTTCTCGTTCCCCGATTCTTACTTCTCACGCTCTCCCTACAACTCCGTTACCTGGCTCCCTCCCTTCTGAACCTAGTGCCATCGCCAGTCTTGGAGCTTGGATGGATAAGAAATTCGATGCTTTAGTAAGTACTGTTGCTCAGATAGGAGCTTCTGTAAGAGTTCTTTTGGACAAAGCAAATGAGGATCATAGTGCAAGTGTCGGTGCAAGCGCTAGTGCCTGCACCCGGGTTAGTGTTGTGGAAGAGGTGGCTACTCGTCCCACCAATGCTCCTAGATGGAGGTCCCTGCCAAACTCCCCTGTACCTGGGAGGAGGGAAACCGTAAGTCCAAGGGAGGTCGGTCTGGTTTGCCCACGAGTACTGTAGTTGCTTCCTCAGTCGAGCCTGTTGCTGGTACCAGGTATTGACAGATAGCCACTGGAAAGGTGTCTTGCGGATCTAAATTCGATCCCTGTCAAACTCCCCTGCACCTGGGAGGAGGCAAACCGTAAGTCCAAGGGAGGTCGGTGGGGTTTTGCCCATGAGTAGTTGCTTCCATTCTTGTTCCTCATCGTTATAGACACACTGACATCAGAATTAAGGAACAATGATGAACAGTCATTATAGCAGACACAGAAGAAGAACTGCAAGAAAGGTTTTTAGCATGGAAAGGAGCCCTTGAAAGGAAAGGATTTAAAGTGAACATTGGAAAGACAGAGCTAATGACTAGTAGTAGAGAAGGACATGAAGTAAACATTCAAGTGGAAGATGGTACAGTGCTAAAGCAGAACAATGAGTTTAACTATTTGGGATCAATAGTAACAGAAGAGGGAGGTACTGAGAAAGCAGTGAGACAGATTGAAAGAAGCATGGCGAAAATGGAGAGAAGTAACTGGAGTTGTTTTAGACAAGAAAATGCCATTAAAGCTCAAAATCAAGATTTATAAGACATTTATCAGGCCCGTACTATTACATGGGGCAGAAACCTGGGCACTTATTAGGAAAGAGGGGGGACTGTTGGAAAGAACCGAGATGAGGATGGTGAGATGGATTGCTGGAATATCACTACTGGAAAGGAGGGAGAGTCAAGATATAAGAAGAATGTGTGGTTTATGTAATGTAAAGGAAAAGGCTAGTGAAGCTCGTTTGAGATACTATGGCCATGTAGTAAGAAGAGAAGAGGTGGAACCAATCAAGAGAGCTAAGAACATGCCAGTGATGGGGAGGAGGAGTGTGGGGCGTCAACGGAGCAGATGGATGGACGTGGTGAGGAGGGATATGGGTGAGGTGGGACTGGGGGAAGAAGATGCTAGGAATAGAAATAGATGGAGAAAGTTGACTCGAGCGGCCTACCCTGCTATACAGTGGGACTAATAAGGTCGAAAGAAGAAGAAGAAAGTTGCTTCCTCAGCCGAACCTGTTGCTATTTCCCAGGCTTTGGCAACCAGACGCTGGAAAGGTGTCCAATTGGATCACACCTTATCTTCCAGTGGTTCGGATTCCGAATCCAAAGAACACAGTCAACGTTTTCAGGAGTCTTCTAGACCTTTGAAGAGGCATGTTGCAGACATGAGTCGAGCGGTACCACGCAAGCGCCATAAGGATCAAGAGCCCTCTTGCAGCTATTGGGATGAAAGAGCTCCCTTTGGACACCAAGCTCCCATTGGCTTGTAAGTGCTCATTGGCTCCCAAACGCCAATTGGCTCCCAAGTGCCAGTTGGCTCCCTAGGGCCAATTGGCTCATAAGCGCGCTTTGGGATCTCCCTCTCCCATTGGATCCGAGCTCCCAGTGGCTCATAAGCCTGCTGTAGGTTCAGTTTGCACGGTAGCTCCAGACATCCCGTTGGCTCCCAGCTCTCCAGCATTGGGATATGAGTCTGAGACTTCAGATTCAGACATCCCTATTGCTGCAGGTCAACCTGTTTTGGCACCTTCTGTGTCACAGATCCCCAAGGCTGTATCCTCTTCACCTGTCGCTGATATCGCGAAGTCTGCAAGTACATCAGCACCCCAAGACTCTTCTTTGCTTCCCATTCACCAACGTTTAGACAACATCTCGGAACTGTTGAAGAGTGCTTGTCTTTGAAACCAGAAGAACTACAACAAAATTTGGCACTTTCCACTGTATCTTCAGCAGAGGAGGAACCTGAACCAGAACAGCCTTCATCAGCTTACGTCTCATTATTGAATTATTTTCTGTTATGCTTCCCGGCATGTTTCTCCACCGCGGCCCCTTCTTCCCCAGGATCAGTGTTCTTTTACATCAATCCTCAAGTACCACTAGTCTCCCGAAGATGGCCCTCTCTATTTCATCCAAGAAAGCGTTGTTGGGGATCGACTTTTGGCTGCCTGAGAAGAGGGAGTTGGGCAAAGCTCTATTTTATTCTCCCCTATCTCGGTTTTCCAAAAGGAGGTATGTATTTTGTACAACCAGGGAAGCTCCTTCCTTAGGAGTTTCTGCTCTATTCATACATGCAGACTGGCTTGGAGTCCTGTTGTGTGCGGACAAGGTGATTCGAGATGGGGCACAGGAATTAGCTGCTCTTTTTTCTTCATGCATACTGAAGAAAAGAGACATGTGGTGTTCTTTCACCACTAAAGGAGTAACACCGTCCCAGAGATCTGTTCTTCTTTTCGCTCCTCTGGACAGTACCAGCCTTTTTGCTTGGATGGCATTAGAGAGAGTAGCTACGGCATTGCAAAATGCTACTCACGACTTGCTTGCGCAGTCATCTAAGCAAGCGATGGAATCTAATCGAACACCTGCTGTTTCATTTAAACCTCGGCCTCTCTCTCTCTTCTTTAGCCACGGCCCTTTTGAGGTAACAGAGGAAGAGCTTCCTCACGCCCATGCACGAATCCCAGATCAGTTCGCCCTATCAGCAAGAAGTTCTCTTCTAGACCAGTCTCTGGCAAGTGAGACTTCGGTCCTCCATCTACCTGTGGGCGCCAGACTTCCACACTTCTGGAGACAGTGGGAGGCCAGGTCGGTAGAACCATGTGTACTACAGGTTCTTAAGGAAGGATATGCGATTCCCTTCAAAGAGAGTGCACCTTTGTCCCCTTTGCCCATCGCCTTGAAGGCGCACTCGGTAGACTCCGAGAGTTTTTTGGCCCTCTCAGAGGAATTGTTAGCTCCTCCACAAAAGAGCTATAGAAGAGGTAGAAGACTTGTCATTGGAGAGATTTTGCAATTGCCTCCTTGTAGTCCCCAAAATCTCTGGGGCTTGGAGGCCGGTTGTGGATGTAAGCGGTCTGAACGTCTTCATTCAAACCACAAAGTTCAGGATGCAGACGAACAGTTCAGTTCTTGCTGCAATTTCCCAAGAAGATTGGTTGGTCTTGAGAGACATGAGAGATGCTTACTTTCATACCCCAATACACCGGAATTCCAGGAAATTCCTGAGGTTTGTCTTTCAGGACAAAGTTTTCCAATTTCGGGCTCTATGCTTTGGGTTGTCAACAGCCCCTCAAGTCTTCACCAGGGCTAATGGCCATGAAAGTTTGTCTCTGCTGTATCTGGATGACTGGCTCCTATGATCATCATCCCAGAAGAAGTGCATGGAGGACCTTCTCAGAACCCTACAGTTAGCCCTGGACTTGGGCAGGAAAAGTCCCAACTAGTCCCTTCTCAGATGATAGTCTATTTGGGGATGAAGATAGGCTCTCAGGTTGTTCGGGTTTTTTTCCATTATAGGAGAGAATACTATCATGCACCCAAAAAAAGTCCGTCATTTTCTGAGTCTTCAGACCTGCTCAGCCAGTGACTGGATGGGCCTGCTATGGACTCTCTACTCCATAGAGATGTTCGTTCCTTTGGGGATACTGCATGCGAGGCCTTTGCAGTTCTTTCTGAAGACCAGTTGGAACAAGAAGATTCTTCCAGATTCCTTCGCATTCCCCATCACACAGGAAATAAAAGATCTTCAATGGTGGCTCATAGGAAGGAAGGTTCTACTCATGGAAGTCCCTATCTCATCTGAACCCGAACCTCTCATTGTTCTCCGACACATCGGACCTTGGTTGGGGAGTGACACTAGGATGATTGGGAGTGTCAGGGAAGTGGTCCCTTCAAGCTAGGAACTGCACGTAAATCTGTAGGAGTTGGAGGCGATTCACCTGGCTCTTCAACATTTTGCTGCAGTAACTCGAGACTCGGTGATTGCGGTTCATTCCGACAACATGACGGCTCTGGCTTATATTCGAAACCAAGGAGGCACTCACTCTCTGTCACTGTACAAGTTAGCCAGGGATCTCTTTCTTTGGAGGCACAACAACAATACACAGATTCTCACCCGCTATGTTCAGGGCAAGTTAAGCGTATAAGCGGACAGATTGAGCCATTGCAAACAGGTTCTACCCACATGGAATGGTTGCTGAATCCACAGGCGTGCAAAGACCTGTTGAAATGGTGGGGAACTATGTTAGTAGACTTGTTTGCAACATTGCCTACCCCTGTATTGCTGTCTGGTGCCAGACCCTCAGACTTGGGCAATGGATGCAATACTTCAGGATTGGTCACACCTGGAAATGTATGCCTTTCCTTCGTTCAGTCTATTAAGAGACATAATCAACAAATTCAAGACTTCTCATCATGCATCGATGATCCTAGTAGCTCCCTTTTGGCCTCAAAAGGAGTGGTTTCCGGACCTTCTGGAACTTCTGTTGGACTTTCCGCAGCTCCTCCCACAGAGGAAAGATCTCAGACAACCTCACTTCAACAGATATCACCAAGATTCGTCCACTCTCGCTCTGACAGGCTTGAAACTGTCAGGAAGCTTGTTAGAGCGAAAGGATTTTCAAGAGAAATTGCAAATGCTATCGCAAAATGTAGACATGACTCTTCTTCAGAGCACTACCAGGCTAAGTGGGCAGTTTTTAGGAGATGGTGTAAAGAACGTAACATCTCTCCTTCTACCTCTGTAGCCCAACTAGTCGAATTTTTACTTTACCCAGGATCCTTGAGAGACCTTTCGACATTTACGATACAGGGTTACAGATCCATGCTGAACTCAGTATTCAAGCACAGAAGTGTGAACATTTCCTCAGACCTGGACATTTCTTTTGACACCAGGAAACGGAAGTCTCAGCAGCTAGTGTCTTGGAACCTAGACGTAGTCCTACATTAGTTGTCAGGCTCGCCTTTTGAACCTATGCAGATGTCCTCCTTTAGGGATCTGTCTAGAAAGATACTTTTCTTAATCGCATTAGCCATAGCGAAGAGAGTCGGCGAGTTACAAGCCGTGGACAAACAAGTTGGTTTTTCGCAAGAGACAGCTATTTGCTCATATATTTTAGGCTTCTTAGCCAAAACTGAGTACCCATCTAACCCTTGGCCTCATTCTTTTTTGGTCCCGAGTCTTGCAGAACTGGTAGGACCGTCGTAACAAGAGAGTATTGTGCCCAGGGAGAGCATTAAGATTTTACATTGAGAGACCCAAGAATGTCAGAGGGGATTCTCATAACCTCTGGTCTTCTGTCAAGAACCCTTTACGTCCTCTCTCCAAGAATGCTCTCTCTCTCTTTTTGAGAGACATTATTGTAGAGTCACACTTGGGAATTCAGGAAAAATAATTTACCGTTGTTAAAGGTAAAAGCACATGAAGTATGGGCAGTAGCCTCTTCGTTGGCTTTTTAACACAGTCTCTCTCTATTATCTACATGATGTTGAAACTGTTTGAGGACTACAGTACACTGGGTCCTTTCTCCGCGGCTGGCGTGGCACTAGGGAAGGAGGGGTATGAGTGATCCTCCTATTTCTCTGTCTTCTAGCCTTGATTAAGGTTGAGTTTTTGGGAAGGCTGGGGTACTTAGTACCTGGATTACCCTCCAATCTTTGTTTTTAATGGATGAGTAATATGTTTTTTAAATGGTGTACAGGTAATATAGTTTTATGGTCGTGTGTTAGTCGATGTCTATTTTTTTCCCAGGGCAAGGGCAATTGTTTTGTTTAAGCTTTGTCAAGTCATAGAAGCACTCCTTGACCACAAAGCTTCCACTGAAGTAGGGACAATCCTGACACTACTGGTCATGTCCCTACGGGTCGAGATGAGCAACAACCAAGAGTCAGTATCTTCCTGCTCTTGCTGTCTCCCCAGGTAAGGTTACAACGAGCTTTACCATAATGCTAGCTTTTCTTTTCTATTTCAAATGCATTTCTTTATAATGTTTTTTTGGGGTAGCAAATGTCCATTCTTCCCACCACCTATCAGTGTGAGATTCAGCTATGTACCTACTTGGTAAATGTCATACATAAAAATGACATTTTTACAATAAGGTTTTATATATATTTACCAAGTAATTACATGAACAGAGCCCGTTCCTCCTCCCCACACATGGACATAGAGCATAAACGAACTGAGTTCTTTGACTACGTTGTACTAATTCTTCCTCAAAAGTGGGCGGGGCACTTACCTGTACCAGAACAAAAGAGTGCTACCGTGAATTTTCAATTCTAAAGCTGCCATTTTAAAGTAAAAACTATAGCTATGTAATTACTTGGTAAGTATATATAAAACCTTATTTTATTACAAAAATGTCATTTTTATTTGGAATATCACGAGGAAACATGTGACTATCTTTTAAATTTGGATTTTTAGCAGATAATTAAAGTTGTGAATTTTTGTAAACACTCTAAATTGTTTTATATCTTTTGCAAATAATCATAATACATGAATGTAGTTTTTAAAGACCATTAGCATTGTGTGGTTGATTTCTGACTGACAGTGCAAGCAGCTGCCTCTAGGTTATTTTTGATTTACCAAATACAGTACTTTATTGTGCTAATATACTCCCAAAGTCTTTTTAGTTTTATCCTAATTATTTTGTTCTTTCAAGAAGAGAAGCCACTTGGCATCTCCTCCTTCAGCTAGTCATTGCAGCAAGAGAGGTGTGGTTGTGTTGAGACATGGATCACTGTTTTTCTTTCTTCTCTGTAAGAGCTTTTCTATTAAAGCTAAGCAATTTGCAATTATACTATCATTCAAGAACAATATTTATATCCTCATATTTCATCATTATGGGTAAAACATTTTCACAGCAGTGATCTTTGCAAATACTGGATGTTTGGTAGAATTTTTTTTTTCAAACTGTATAGTTAATAATTGTATCCACATGCAGCAGGTATGATTACTTTTGATTTTACATTGGAGCAGAGTACAGTTAACAAAATTGCAGTTTGTCAGCAATCTTTGCTTTTGACATTAATCTTTAAGGTCAGCCATTTGTACTATCTGCAGCCCAACTTGCCTTTATATGGTGAACAGTTTCCCAATAATTTGTGATTAGTAGTGGATATTAACACTTTTGGTGCTGTAAGGTAATCATTTCACCTCTAAAGGGCTGTGTACAAAACCAGTTGAAGGACCATGTACATAACTGATTGGTGGAAAAATGTTTCATTTCTCTACTTGCTGTGGTAAATGGCTCATGTAAAATGTACATGTGAACATGAAGTAGTTCTGTAAGTAAACATGTGAAGAAAATTTCACTTGCTTACATGTTTCTGGTTACTTCCTGAATGGCACTAGGATTTGCTGTGAACTTGCCCAAGATAATCTTGCCAAAAACCCTTCCCTAATATAGATGGATTTGGAAAGATGTCTATGTAATGTCATAATCATATTCCAGACTGAAGTGTGAGCATTAGAAAGGGTTGAATTCAATTATAACTTTATGCCTTTTTGTTTTCTTCTTTTTGTTTCCATTGTAAATTATTTATCTAGTTGTGGCAGAAACTTCTGCTCTGCTGTGCCACCAATATGCAACTGTCCTGTTCCGTACAAAGACTCCATTTTTGGGAAATATTACCCTTCCTCCTATCTCTAAAATGTTATCAAATAGCTTTGATTGAAACTCTCCATGCACTGTAGTCTGCTAGAAAAACCAAATCCTCTTAACAGAGTAGCATTACATGATGTAGTATACATGCAATCTTTTCTTGGTCTCGTATGTTTTCAGTAATTGAAATCTTGAGGCAGTACCTTAATTATGGAAGGGGCCAAGGGTGGACTACAGCCATTCCTCAGGAAAGTGTTGGGGTGCTACAAGACTTTATTTTTAAAACATTTTATCAAAGTTTTTATATATGCAGTTTTAATGCATTTCCATTAGTAATTCTCATGAGTTTGGCAAAATTTGCATCTTCAAATCCAAACACATGCATGTACTTTTCTACTACAGTATAATGGTTTTGCTGTCTTATATTTTCCCTGTAATTGAAGCTTCTCCCTTTACTTCATCATCTTTGACTGTTAACTCTGTTCAGGTGTCAAAGAAGGAGAAAAGGAAAAGGTTCTTTGGCCAATGCCTTGCCCTATGTCTCAACCTCATAACGTTGTCTGGACCAGCTGCTAAAGTGCATGGAAAACTTAGTGGTGCTTTGACTGGGTCTTCAATTGTGCTATACTAAATTTCGGACCGAACTCAAAAAACCCGAGATACAAGTCATGTATGAATGGTGAAAATATATGTGGGGAAACATTCAATGTCTGTGGATATTTCTGAGGAAATTTTATTAGATGAACTTAACTATGCAGTTTCATCTGAAACATATGGAGTGCTTGAATAGCATAGTCCAGTTTCTGGTACTACTACAGTACTACTTTCAGGTCAGTATTATATGGGTTAAAAATTTTAACACTGGTCTGTTTAATCTAATCAATAAATAAAAAGGCACACCTTATTACACCCATTCTCTCTTATCCTTGGGACCAACAGGTACACTTATCTCCCTACAGGAAGAGCACCCCAAAACATAGTAATGATGGATGAGATGGATAAAATTCATTATACAGCGGTAATGGATATGATTAAGGAAAATACTTCATGATCGTCATTGCCTCCAGTGTCATGTAACATAAGGAGCCTTAGTGAAATTATGCCATTAAAGTCTTACCGGTGCTATACCACAGATCCCTAGCTTCCCTTCTCATAGTACTATTTCATATAAGTACGTCCATCCTCTCTAACTTGTGGTGCCCACAGGAGCCAAGCTGACACTATCTCATATTACACTACCCATTGGTACAAATACTTTAAATTACTTGAAACCTATGCAAATTTTTTTCCCTGTTCATGGAAATCAGCAAATTCTTGTGGTTCTCTGCTCATCTTCTTTCAAGTTGCTTCCAGTAAATGACAGGCTGTTTTCCGTCTGCAGCACATACAATTGGAGACTGAATTAAAAGTTTGATATAATTGTAATAGAAGTAACAGTAGTGTTTCACTGTTGTATCCAGCCTTTGAAGAGATATCATTATCCTCATCTGCATTTTACTGTGATACTCATCATCTCAAAAGTTGTAGATTAGCCATGTCCCTTTCTCTATATATAATACTGTATACAAAATGGAATATTGAAAACACCTTACAGATCTAAGGGCTCAAGGATGTGGTAGTCATTCATGCTTTCAAAATTCCACTATGGATTCAGGACACTGTGCTTAACATAGGAATGTGATATGGATTTCCATTATGACCAGGAAGATCCCAATTTTTCTTTTGTCTTTAATAATGAATTCCTGAATATCTAAAGTGATGCCTTTATACCTTATTGGAATCAGTAAGGAAGTCCTTCCATTGGTTTTCAGATGGTTATGGATTTTGCAAGATTAAGCTCATTCTGCCATTACCTCATGAAAGATTTGAATCTGGTGCCTGCAACATTTGTTTCTATTCTTCATTACAGATTAATAAAACTACTGTAGTGCTTCATTCACTGTCTTGTTCATAGAATTATAGAAAAAAGAATTTTAGAAGGCCCCTTACCATTCATTCCATTTTTCATTCAGGTTTTCCATCTTTCCCAAAACCACTAATTTTATAGTACCTTTATACCTTTCACCTCCTTTGCAAGAAATTTAAGTACTGTATCTCCTGAAGTGGTATCTTTGTCTGCCTTTTCCATTGGTACAGTTCTGACATTTAAATTTTCAAAAATTTACTTTATATATAGTACTCTTTCTACAATCTGACAATCCTTCAAATCCATTTTTGTATGTAAATGCTCACTGGTAACTATTCTTGAAGGTCTGATGAAAAAATCTTTTTCAGCAAGAAACAAATTTTGAGAGCCAAAACATCACAGTTATCTACAGATCATCACATCAATGCTCCAAGTCTGTTTTTATGTGAAATCAGTATTATAAGCTGTACATATATCCTCCATGTTTCTAGAAACTAAAAAGTGATGACTACCAGTGGCCACCCTCTTCTTTTGAAAATGGCCCTTAGTTGGAAAAAATGTCCTGAGGTTTTGTGCGAATTCTAGACTAAACTAAATTAATGTTTTCCTTTAATTACGCGAACTTAAATGAGGTGCACTGCAATGATGAAATGGTTTTGTTTGTTTTCACAAGTAGGCAAGCAAGGCAGTATTCTCCTTAATCATTCAGGCATTTGAAGTATCTCTGACAATGCTTATACTAAAGGTCTTAACATCAGTATGGAGCTTTCATAAATGCAATTAAAACTGTCTCTGTTTTATCCTTACATAGCCTTCTTGGTCTTTTTTTTACTGTCAATTTCCAAATGGTAATCTACAAATACACAGAAGTTGCTACACTTTTCTCTGAACACCAGAGATAGTGCCCACCCAACATAGCCTTGGTTACAGGAAAGAGGTCACCTCTCTCACTTTTACAAATTTTTAGTTTCTTTGTTCTTCAAAACAATGTTTAAGAAGTTAATAATATAACAGGTTTTACAACATTACCAAAATAAAAATTCAGGAGTCAAGAAGACTACAGTACTCTCAACAAAATAAAACTGGCATTTCTAGTTTAGAGTAAACACCCATGGAGCCTTTTCCAGAAAACAGGTAATCAAACAAAAATAAAAATAAAAGCCAATAAAATATATACAGTACTGAATAAGCAATGCTCTTATACCAAAACTGGTGATACAATGCACTAAACTACAATTGCCTGTGAAGGGTGCAGTACTTGCCAGAAGCAGAGTGATAAGCACAAGCAAGGATTCATTCCCTTTATCACAGCATAACTTTGTTTTGTTTTATATCAAAAGAATAAGTTGATCACTTGATAAATATGAAATTGGAGCCACAATCCAGGCAAAGGGTGTGTAACATCAACTAAATATCACATGACACCAAACTAAAAATACCAAAATTAAAGGAGTTTTAAAACTACAAGAAAGCAAATGATTATTTAATGTAAAACATGATTAACAAGAGGCTTTTGATGGGTAAAACTTACGTCTAAAACAAGTACAATGCATTCACAAAAATATGTACTTTTGGGCTTATTGCACTTGTGCTAGATAACAATGATTTTTAGAACATTAAAAGGTTTAACAAAAGTACTTAAAAGATATTTTTCCACAGATGGCACAGTCTATACATTACCTCCTATCCTTAACACTAGGAATAATCTATATTATATATATAAACTCCTCGTAATTTACTATGGTATAGGCCTATCAACGACAGCATGTCAGCTTATCCCAGGCGAGTTCAGTTCAGCTACATAGTTCATCAAGTCATCATCTGAAAAAGATAAGTGTATTAACTGAAATTTCCAACATACTTGTTTACAAAGTAGACATACTTCTTAGTAAACTGAACCTAGTTTCAGTGAATTTTCAAACTTACCAAGTTTCTCGGTTATAAAAACTCGAAGCACATTTGGGATAAATACTTTTTATAATTTCTACACATTTTGATTTTTTATAAATGTCTCATAACAAAATACTTAACTACATCAATAAAAAGTTGTAGGTTACTGAACTTAGTTGTAAAACCTCAAAGCACATTTGGGAAAAATATTTATTAGAATTATTTTTTGTTTTATAAATATCTGAACAAAACACTATCTGATCCATAAAACGTTGTAGGTTACTAATTAAGATTTCTCTGCTGCTTACTAGCAACAAAATCTAGTTACAATACTATGAAAAACTAGTAACTGTGAGCCCTCTTTCATTGTACAGCTGCCTCACCTTCATGAATTTATAAAAAGATAATGCTAAAGCTGAAATAGGACGATTCCACTTGGCCTAATGCCAATGTAAGGGGGTCAAATCACCTCTCCATTCTTGTGTTTTGCTCCTCATATGTACATTAATCACGTCATATATGTTACTTGTTATTATTTCAGATTCTTTATGTATCTCATTGTATGCATCAGTGTACGGCCTTTCCACTGATATATATCTGCCTTTTACATGTTCTGTAACGCATTACATATGTCTTCTTATGCCTGTTAACAAACAATTTCTGTATGGATGCAACGGGGGGCCTCAGGTCGCCCGCTACCTTTCCGTCTGCTTTCTGCATTATAAACACCTGTTGAGAATAATAAAGAATCAGTCTTTCACTTCTGACATTTCTTGAACCTCACACTGGTGGCCCCGGAGTGACAGGTAGCGCGGTTTTGGGCCAGCCATTAACGGACTACAAACGGCCGCAGCCAACCATCAGAGAGCCTTTAGCGAACTAATTACGGCATCAAAGTTTAGGGCTCTGATAGCTCCCTCCCTGGTGGAAACTGTCATTAACGGACTCAATATGGCGCATTTTCCCGTGGTTTGGTACGTGAGTAGTAAAGATTTTGGAAGCTGAACTTCAATGCAAACCCGCGAGCATCGTCTGTACGCCCCTCTTGCCAACAAAGCCAGACGCAGTCAAACTTCCTCTGTTTTCATGGCAGAACACGGCATCAGAGTTCCTGCGCGCAGATGCGCACTTTTGCGTGGCGCGCATCTCAGACGATGCTATCAGATCCAACGTCACCATGATGGCGCTCTCAGAAGAGGTGTTCAACAGAATCTCCCCCTGGCTCGACGTGCAGCCGGACAAGGTCACATACACTGCCTTGAAGGATAAACTCATCCAAACTTACTCCCTGCCCGTGACCGAGAGAGCGCAATCGACCTATTATCCCAGCCCCTTGGAGAAGCATCACCCAGGGAAGCCTGAGACAAACTACAGGGGTTGGTAACACTGCCAGGCCGTGACGAAAACTGGAGGAAGAGGAAGGTATACTTAACGACAGCGATCTTCCTTCAGCGCCTCACACAGGAAGTTAGGGGCCTTAATCGACATCACTCCGAAAATACACAAGGCCACCAAGGCCTCGAAACACGCTGCCGCCCTGGGAGCCTGCAGCCTGACAGAGGAGAATGACGACAGCGAGGGAAACATCAGTGCCGTTTACAGAAGAAGACACCATTCAGGGAACACAGAACATGGACAAACCCGGCGTGGTGCTTCTTATATAGAAAATTTGGCACCAACACCAGGAACTGCAGACCTCCCTGTTCCTTGTACAAAAAACGACAACAAAAGCTGCCACAAGTAACAGCAGTGGCTGCAAAAGCCAACTTCCCCCAGCCAGCAGGCTTCTTTCGAAATGGCGCCTGCTGGTAGATACGGGAGCAATGCAGTCGGTCTTCCCGCCATCTGAGGAAGATTTCGAAAAGATACCTGACTCAACACCAGCCCTCATAGCAGCAAATGGAACTCCCATCTGCATGTACGGCATGACGACCCGGACTATCTCAATTCTGGGCCGCAGATACCACTGGCCCTTCGTCATCGCGGAGGTCAAGTTCTCCTGCTGGGCGCAGACTTCCTAGGGCACCACGGACTTCTGGTCTATGTCAGAAGACAACGCCTCCTCAACACAGGAACCTGCCACTCCCGTCAGCTCTCCACCGGACCTGGAATGCCCACCATCTGCTCCACAGCCCCCAATGGCTACACGTCCCTCCTACAGGAGTTCCCAGATGTATTCAAACCAGAACTATGCCAGTCACCAGGGCCTTCGGCAAAGCATGGCATCTTCCATCATATCACCACGACGGGCCCACCGACCCATGCCAAGTTCCGACAACTGTCCCCCCAAAAGTTACAAGACGCCAAACGGGCCTTCACAGAGTTGGAATGGATGGGCGCCTGTAAAAAAGCATCAAGCCCGTTGGCGTCTCCCCTCCACTTGGTAAAGAAGTCCGATGGTTCATGGAGGCCCTGCGGGGACTATCGGCGCTTGAATTACCTGACAACACCAGACCACTACCCCCTCCCTAACATGCAAGACCTTATGGGCGCCCTCCACGGCGCGAAGATTTTCTCCAAGATGGACCTGCTGAAGTCATACTTCCAAGTCACTGTGCATCCCGATGCATCCAAAAGACCACCATCATCACACCCTTTGGGACTTTTACAATGTCCTATTCCACCTTTGGTCTCAGGAACGCAGGTGCCACATTCCACCGCTTGATGGACACCATCTTGGGGGATCTGCCTTTCTGCATCTGCTACATCGACGACATTCTCATCTTCTCCAGGTCCCCAGAGGAACACCTTCGCCACATCCACGCTGTTCTGAAATGTCTTCAGGACAGTGGACTAGTCATCAGGTTCGACAAATGCATTTTCAGGACAGAAAAAGTAGACTTCCTCGGGCACGAGATTTTCCTAGCAGGAGTGCGCCCCACGGCTTCTAAAGTAAAAGCTATAGAGAATTTCCCAAAACCACAAACCATCAAGGCCCTTCAGCCACATCCACATCGATGTCGTCGGGCCTCTTCCGCAGTCGGGAGGAGCCAGATACCTCCTGACGATCATAGACCGCTCCACCCGCTGGCCCGAGGCAACCCCCATGGAGGAGGCATCAACAGCGTCATGCGCAGAGGCCCTCCTCTCCAGTTGGATCAGCCGTTTCGGAGTGCCAGACAGCATCACTACAGACAGGGGTCCAACCTTCTTGTCAGAGCTCTGGGTCTCTTTGGCACGCCTGATGGGTACAACACTACACAGCACAACGGCCTACAACCCCGCAGCGAGCGGCATGGTCAAGAGGGCACACAGCTCTCTTAAGGCAGCTCGCATGGCACATTGCACTGACGAGAGGTGGAAGGAACAGCTCCCCTGGGTCCTGCTGGGTCTCCGCACCGCACTGAAAGCAAATGGCAATGCCTCCCCTGCTGAGAAAGTCTACAGGGGGACACTGGCCAACACCCCACTCCCGAGGTTGAGGGAACTCGCACAGAAGTTCGCACCCTGCTGTAAGACCTTCATCGACAGAACCACCATCTACAGCCCACCCGCCTTAGACTCCTGCGCCTACGTCTTCGTCAGGGTGGACACCTGTCAACTGCCCTTAACCAGGCCCTCCAGGGGGGCCCCCACCGAGTCATCAGGTGGGCTGCCAAGGCATACCTCCTTGACATCCACGGGCGTGAAGACTAGGTCACCATCAACAGACTGAAGCCGGCATTCCTGTTGGACAGCGAAGTACACAAGAAGGCAGGCAGGCACCCCAGAGTTCCCCCTCAGTACCTCCCTGCAGACACACCCGCCCCCCAACCAAAGCGGGGTCCCGGGGCGGCCCAGGGGACACATCAAGCCAACCCCAGATGTTGGTTCTACCCCACGCCCACAGTTCTCCAGGAGTAGGGGTCCACTCCAACTACCTCAGTGATTGCGTGATTAATGTTGTTTCATCCAATAATAGCTCCTCTAATTATTGTCTTGGGGAGGGGGGGGGAGTATTTGTAAGGGCGTCAAATTGCCTCTCCATTCTTGTGTTTCGCTCCTCATGCGTACATTAATCACGTCATATATGTTACTTGTTATTATTTCAGATTCTTTATGTATCTCATTCTGTGCATCATTGTATGGCCTTTCTGCCAATATATATATCTGCCTTTTACATGTTCTGTAATGCATTATATGTGTCTTCTTATGCCTGTTAAACACAATTTCTGTATGGATGCAGCGGGGGGCCTCAGGTCGCCCGCTAACTTTCTGTCCACTTTCCGCATTATAAACACTTGTCGAGAATAATAAAGAATCAGTCTTTCACTTCTGACATTTCTTGAACCTCACACCAACAGGCAAATACAGCTGTGTTTCCTTATCTCACTTGACCTAAAAGAGTTAGAAACCAAGGTGCCTCATTTCTATGGAAATTTATAATGTACTATTTTGAATTATCTATTATGCCTTGTGGTGGCACAAATCATAATTGGCCTGTCCCGGGTTTGTTTGTGGTCAAATGGACATTCTCCTACAACTAGTTACAGCAGCCACAATTATCATACTGCTGATCTCTTCCTGTAAGTTATTTCAATTTAACAAGCAGCATAACATTACTGGTTGCTAACTCATCCACAACCAAACAGCTTCTTGCACAATCTACAGAAATGTAGGCTAAATTAGTGGGCAACACTTAACAAGCCTGCACTAGCCTAAATAGTATTTTTTTTTTAAATTCATCATATCTAGGACAAAATTAATAAAAAGGTGAAAGTAGTACTTAATATTTCTGACAGATACAAGAGGGTTTATAGACTAGAGATAGCTAATAAAACCCATTAATCTGAATATTACATGTTAACATGTAATGAAGTGTAAAATTTGTTATAAGATTATCATGCATGTTATGCTAACTTGAATGTGAATATAAATTTCAACTGTAGCAACAAAATGGTTTAGTGTATTGTTGGGTTTAAACCTATCAAAAATTGTCCTATAATGACTATAAATAAAAGACTTAAGACTTTTTGTTTGCCTGCAAATCCTAAATAACCAATGAATTTCATTTTTTTTTTGCCTTGGGGCTTATGCATGATTCAAATTATTGCAACTAAGGATTATGAATCCACAACATTAGATGAATAGGTAACCACTGGAAACTTTTAACAAGTTATTGTCAACAGGAATGTAAGCCGTGTTAAAATTCCAACAACGCACCTAATAGATTTGAATTGCATTTCCCAATCTCACTAACTTTTAAAAGGAGCACAAATGCTCTGCCACCTCTTATGGTCTTACAGTTAGCACCAGGTTGTGCCAGTGGGGTACAAAGTCATTTAATTATCTCGTGGTCTTTATTTGAGAGTTCCTGATTTTTCAGCACTTTCTTAGATATTTTCTTTCATAAGACTTTATTCACAGAAAAGTTTTATAAGAATGATTGAAATATACTTTCAAATAAAATCTTTATTAAAAAAAATCTTGTCAAGCTTATGACTGCAATCATACTGACCAAGTAAAGGCAGGTTACGCCGTTCTGAGGTTACAATGCTCTTCAAATATATTCATAAAAATTTTTTCCAGGTTACAACGCATGTTCCGGGTTTACGACGCCTTCAAAATTCGGAGTTTTTTTATGAAAAACTCAATAATAATGCAGGTTATGTCGTTTTCAAGACACCCAAAGCATTAAGAGTACGGTTTTCTTACAATTTTCAATAATGTCCCGGTTTACGCCGATTTTCGGCTTGTGCCAAGTTGCTAGAACGGAACCCCCGTCGTAAACCGGGACTGCCTACTATATATGCCTACAGTGTTTTCTTATGATTCTTTAAAAAGGTGATAAGGGTGCTTTCTTGTTTATGCCATTTTGACAAGAGTAGTAGTAACATAAAGGGTGCTTTCTGGTTTATGCCATTTTGACAAAGAGTAGTAGTAACATAAAGAAGCGTCTTTAAAAATATTTTGGGGCACGGAATCTATGACTGTAGAGTATTCTAATGAAGGAAACTAAAATCTGCTTACTGGCAAAGACTAACTTTTAGCATCTCTATCAGCAAGTTTTCTGATATAGAATTTCCACTTCAGTCACTAGATTGTGAAGTTAAATACTTTACTCAACTATATGCAAGAACTTCAGCAAGTAACAGGACATGTATTCTCTGCTTGTGTCATACTTGAGTAGCCTATGCTCTCTTAGCTTTATCTTTATAGGTCTGAGTAAGCAAACATCATCATTATAAATGGTAAAAAAAAAGCCTTAAGCATTAACAAAAGATGAGTATTACATTTTAAAGAAAGCAAGTTTCGTATTGTTCACTTACCTTTAATTCTAGTCCTTCTTCTTGTGTGATTCAGCCCAATCTTTAACCTTCTCCCATAGCTTGCTTGGTTCGTCAACTCGTGGAACTTCATAATTTTGTGTGATGTAGATTCCCGCATACACACCAGCTCCAAACGTTAGCTGTTGGATTACAAAAAGCAGGTGTAGCTACTTATTACAAAAAGCAGGTGTAGTTACTTCTTTAAAGGAAAGTGTAATCAAAGGTTATACAGTACTAGGAACCACAGAGTAGAAAGAAACAGAAAATACTTGGGGTGCTGAACTTCCTGTATACTGTAATTGCTGCTTTTTGGGACTTTTTAACCTCGGTTACTTTTATTTTAAGACCTTCATAATGCACTTGGTAAATTACATCAGCCAGCAACTTTAATAATGAAAGAATACTGTATTTTACCACAAAAGAAAAGAATATACCAAAAAATGCACCCATCCTGGGATTTGGAAAAGGATACTGATGAATACAATGCCACAGGAGTCACATTTAACAAAATCTTAATGCATTCTAGAAACAAACCCCAGCCTCATTCTCAAATCAATAAAATATTAAAAAGTTAGGGATTTACTTTTAACGTCCACACACTTTTTTCAAGTATTACAATGGGGAAAATTCTTGGCAATGATACACAAAAACATCTCAAAGCAATGGCAAACGTTTTTAAAAAGAGGGGAATAATTGTATGAACTGCAAAATGACTTGTGAACACCACTCTGTGGTCAAAGTTGGTCAAGTCATGCAGGTGTCATGGGGTTTCAAAGTAACATGGAATTTAGAAAACCAACTGGGCATCTTTTCGAAGTAAGGAATTTAGAAAACCAACTGGGCATCTTTTCGAAGTAAACATGCACCCTTGAGCATTTCAGATCCTTCCTCCAAAACACACAGATTCCAACTTATTCAAATGACTAAATGAATCTCTCATTTTATTACCAATTCATAGAGGCAACGTTCTCCTTTTTTTATTGAGTACTTACCGATTAAAAACTGTCACCATGGTGGATATTTTCTTTAGCATGTATGTCACCATAATGGATATTTTGCTTATAGAATACTTATCGATTACAGACACATATTACCAAGGCAGATATCACTGGGAGATGTCATGCTATTGTGTTAAAATTCTAATTGTGTGGCAAAGAATTACAGCAATGCAGTTATGTTCCTGTAGGGGGGTACTGCCATCAGCGCACCTCATGTGGTGCACTGTAGGCATTATGTATGGCTCTTTGCAGTGTCCCTTCAGTCCCTTGCACCCCTTTCACTGTATCTCCGTCATAGTCTCTTTCTTCCATCTTACTTTCCACCCCCTCCTAACAATTGCTTCATATTGCAACTGCCAGGTTTTCATCCTGTTACACCTTTAAAACCTTAATACTCTCAATTTCCCTGTCAGTGCTGAATGACCTCCTGGGTCCCAGCACTTGGCCTTTGGCTTAAATTTTATACAGCATTCCATTTCAATACAGTTTACGTTGTTTTAATAATGATTTGAAACAAATTTACAAAAATACAGTTAAAATCTGAACATATATGAATAAACAAATAAAGGAACATATATTTAACCCTTATTATCAAGTTTCGTGGAAGTTGGCACTTTTAGAGAAAAGGACAAAGTTCATGAAATTTTTAGTGATGGCTGAAATATATCTGCTTATAATAAAAATAGTAACAAAAGGGAGGGTCAAGTGGAGGCGAGACAATAACACCTCAACAGAATATCTAAAGATCAATGATTACTTAAGATGGAACGAAGTTATAATTTACCTTGTAGATAAAAATACATGTTTAACAAAAATAACAACAACAAAGCTCAGCTGCTTCACAACATTTAACATGTTGCTTATTCATAAACCTAATCGGTGATATTTTAGTAAGCTGACTTGGTAAAACAACCAACTGATAAAATTCAGTGTGACCTCGACCAAATGTTGGTCTAGTGGACTGCCAAACCTAGTTGCATGATGAGGTATGAGATTCTCTCATCAATGAACAAGTTACAGAGTTAAGAGGAGAAATTCTCTGTTAAAGTAGTCTTTCCGTCTCCTAATGCATACGTTTGGACTCAAGAAATGAAATATCAAACATTCTCCTTCTTCACTGAGATTAACAAGATGGTGTAGGCAGTCTTGGAAGATTGTAGGTTTCCGAGAGTGGATGCGCTGGCTTCTCACTCTGTAACACTACATTATTTTTTTTTTAAACCATTGTATCGAATTACTGCCAAACCTGGTAGTATCAACCCAGAAGCATTATATTTGTTTCATACCAGGTAACCTTTTTCTGATAAAACCTCAAGGAATTTTTAAAAAAATTTTTAATCTTTCTAGAGATTATTTTTGATGCGATAGGTTTACTATTTACAAATGGACAACAAAATATACCACTAGATTATTGTGCTTTTCCATCTATCGTCCTTAGTATTCCATTGTTTTCCCAGGAAAGAAAATTCAGTATAACATATTACCATTATATCTATGGGAAGTCTACAAACAATGGATAGTGGTACTGCTTCATGATGTCTAACGGGATTTTAATAGTCCTTACCCTAATCAAAATAGGCACTATAGAAACCTGGGCATCATTCTAAAGGGTAAAATAATACCAATAATCTATTTACTTCTCAGATCACCCCATTGATCGCAATCTACTGTCTTTCTATGTTTATGACTGCTAATAGCCGCGGGAGGTTAATGCCGTCAGTGAACCTCACGTGGTGCACTGTAACTGCACCCAATTTTTAGCCTTTTACTTAACATAAAAACAATGACTGGGCTCCTGTAAAAATAAAGCCGATATTAAGAAACCAAAAACCGATTTCTCTCCGATGAGACACCGACAAGTAAAGGTCATATTTGATTCGAAAGTGCCCCAGTGCTTGGCTTAACAGCCTAAATTTCATGCAGTCAAATATTAACTCAATTTTTTTCTTAGAATAGTTTGCTCTGTGGAACAAATTTCATCGTGATAAAGGTCAGACTAACACACTCACCAAAAGTAATTTTGCAAAAATGAGAAAAACTACAGGATGCGTGAACATGTTGGTTGTAGAGAACAGTGTGTGTGTGTGTGTACATTATATATATATATAATATATATATATATAATATATATATATATATATATATATATATATATATATATATATATATATATATATATATATATATATATATATATATATATATATCTACCTAATTTCTATCTATCTACCTAATCTCTATCTATACATAAAGGCGGACAATGTACTGTATAACAATTAATTATTGGATAGATGTTAATTTGCAATGTTTATAACATCTCTTATAAAATTATGTGCAATGACTGCATTAGCTTCATGAGGCAAACATTTCTTCATTAATGCCCCTGGATATCAGATTGCCCTTTCAACTTCCATATCCCTAGGACGTAAAAGCCCAGAACAAACTAAATTTTTTATCGCTCATCTTAAGCCTTCATCACTTCATGTAAAAGTACCTCATACCAAAATACGCATCAATATCAACCATAGGAATCTACTCATATTTTCGCGTTCACTAAATAACTATGTATATGGCAATCTCCTTTCCGGTATATACTTGCATCTGCTTTCAGGACCTTCAGTACCTTTATTCCATAATTAGGACACCTAAGTGCCATAAAACTACAACATGGCACTGATCAACAACTTAAAAGTATACTGAAATTGTATGAAATCTTTCATTCATAGCAGTGACCCATGGAAGAATCGCCCCCCAAAAAATTGTGGTAAAAATATACGAATGTATTATGAAGTTTCAATATCGAATTTCGCCATAAATAAGATATTCTAAAACAAGCCGGTAAACAAAAAGAATCCCTAGTGTGAAGATGAAAACAGGAGCAACAGAATTTTTAGACTAAGAATAAAATTGACAGCAAATATATATATATATATATATATATATATATATATATATATATATATATATATATATATATATATATATGATAAATCTTTTCTCAAAATACACAAAATGGAAAGTAAAGGTGGCTCATCTAAAAAAAAAAAAAAAAATAGGACTTAAAATACAGTACAACTATATTTGTAATAATGATGATTTAAATAAAGGTTGTCTCGCTTGCTGTAATAATGGTGATTTCAATAACGGTTGTTTTGCCTGCTGTATCCAATTGCAGTATACTGAAAGTATTACCATCATATTGTTTTTGTATCACAGAATATAAATATTGTCATCGTACGCCATTTGCATTTTATATCGTTTACAATCTCAAAATCTCGGCTGATTGCCATGAGTTGTTAGAAGAAACGTAATTCAGGGATACTTTTTCTTGTAAATTGAGATACTTTTTCTTGTAAATTTACAAAGTATCTAATCAGAATGCACGTATTATTACCATATTACAAAATATGAACAGAGCGATCATGTGCCATTTTCATTCTGGTTTTGTTTACATTCTTACAATAATCAGCAGATTGCATTTTACCGACATCACTGTCTTGAGTTGCCGAATGGCACTTAATTCTGAGATACGTTTCTTTCGTAAATTATCAGAGCTGGATTTAAACATTGCAACTACTTTATTTATAAACGCAGTAAATTAAATAAAGTACACATGCGTTTTGCCAGTTTCAGACGTTGCTTTTGCCCCCAAAAACATTGTGCAGTCTGCTCATTATTCGTTTCTTCAGACACAGCTGTAACCTATTACTTAAATTTGGTGGCATACTTTCTCAACACCGTTGCTTGAAGGAAGAATAAAAATAAATTTTATTTTCATTCATGGAATTACGCTGAAAATATGCAAGTTTTTAACAAGTCGACAACTGTAACGCAACTCTTAAACGTGTGTTACTTACGATAACAGATGTTTCTCTATTCGGTTATGTCAGTGCTTGCTGTCGTTTAATCAAGTGGCTGTTAATGTAAGAAATAGTATTGGATTCTTACACAAGCCACAAGTTTGGTAAGCCTGGCTGGATGTATGATGATTCACATTTAGCCTACTGAACTTTTGCTCCTAAGCCTATTAGTTTAAAGCTAACTTACATATGCCTTGCCGGTGAAATCTGCCGAAACTGAGACAGGCATAGGAAACCTAGACTTGTACAATGCATAGGAAGCTTAGCTTTGTATCATCTACCAAAAGACTGAAACCTGCACTTTAAGCATATCCTCATGCAATCTACCGAAACCGCATCTCTCGCTATACACGATATTATAAGTGATGAAATCATGTTTTGGGACAAAATTTTAAGGACCGAATGATACACGAGATCAGATAATACACGAGTATATACGAAAATTACGGTTCTTATTGATACTGTATATTTTTTTTGTTTTACGGAATGTAACTGCTGGAAATGAAATGTGCTTGTGTATTAAGGAGCAACCTTCAGTTCCGAAATCCGAAAAATTCCAAAAACCGAAACGGCTTCCTCCGAGGGTTTTGGATAAAGGACTGTGGATCTAGTATATACACATATACATATGATTATTAATTACGTTAACACATGATTTGTTTATCAAACCACCACACACACACACACATACATATATATATATATATATATATATATATATATATATATATATATATATATATATATATATATATATATATATATATATATATATATATATATATAGCGTGTGTTGTGTGTGAATTCAAGTATGTATGCGAAGGGTGAGTGGGTGTGTCTGCATATGTACATAAACAATTTATAATTGTAGTATCTGTCTTTCTCCCTCTCTCCTTTTCCAAGCAAATATTTCTTTGGTAAAGGAAATTTTCAGTACATGACCTTCTTTGAAAAGGAAAATATCTGTAAAAATTCCAAAGCATGATACTCAATGGATACTTTCGTTACCCCTAATATCTGTTAATACAAGGAACATATATTACAATTACACAATGGGTAAATAAAGTCACGTACTAAGTTACTTTCACTGATTCTTTGCTCACGCCATTTTAAACAGCGGACCGTGACAAAACGAAACGTGGGTTTCACGATGCGTAGAGTACCCCGACTTGCTCGGCACATGGTATTCATAAAATGGGACGCTACTTGGGCTTTTTGCAGTGATTGCCCATAAATCAGGGATAATGACATGAGTGTAGGGTGAGACAGTCTAATGACATGAGTGTATGAAGCCCATAAAGGTGGGACAGCCTAAAAACATGAGTTTATGTACTGTATATCACATGAAATTTTTTTTCCAATGTAACACGTATACATCCATGCAGAAACAAATTTTAAAACGATGGAGCAAACTATAAATAATATACAAAAGTTAGATATCACAATCAATTTTTAAGGTACAGGGACCAAGGAATGTAGCCAGGCAATAGTATTAGACCCAACACTGCATTACACCAAAAATCAAAGAATAAATCTTGAAAATACCAAAACCCAATTTCATTGAGGAATTTGGCTTGCTTACTAAATAATAGCACACTACAAGCATTACAGCTTGAACGAAGCCAGTGATACTAGCCATGCTGCTTGTAATTACGACAAGATATTAAAGAAAACGCTGGGCGATATGGCACTAGGCTTCTGTTAAATCATGACAAGCAACTGAGAAAACTCCTTCACTTTCATAACTCCTAAGAGTTGGCAACCAGTCTCTTCAGGCTTTCCAAAACATCGTCCACACGACCCCTTCCATGCCTCGTATGTCTTGGCTTCTACGGAGGAAAGGCACTCACGATAATCGTTTGATATATATATGGATTGGTAATCTGTTTTACATATTGTCAGTGGATACAGTCTGTGTCGTTTTCACATGCTATTATAAAATTACTTGCTAAAAATTCAAGAATAAATATCGAAAATAACTGGCAACACAAAGTAAACTAAAGACAACTACTTAAAAAACTGCTAAAAAGAAACTAATGCAACATCAACGAAACTTAAAGCAACATTTCAAAGGCGCTTAGTGCGAAGTAGCGTCTACCCGTTAAATCACCACTGCACCATATTAGCAATTAACAAAATCTTAACACTCTGTCATGAAATAATCCTCAATTTTTTTTCTCTTGTACTCCAGTCAGAACAAAGAACTATTTCCTATTCGAAACAAGGTAGAAGAAAAATACGAAGTAAAAGATGTGGCCACCAGCACACGAGAACACAAACTGAGAAGGAGCTACTACAACGGACCGAGGATCAGACAAAACAGGGACTCGCAAACACAGTACGTAGCCATAATTAAAGATGAATAAAGTAGACCCGAAACATTTACATCCTGACTATGGAAAGTAGGTATTCGTAAGGTAAAATAACAAAATTTGTAGACATAATTGCTATGAGGTCATCGGGGAAGAAATAAGAGATGTCAACAGAGTCCAAAAATACAGAGAATGCTCTTAGTTCCGACGGTGCCACAGCCTCCCTCTCTAATCGAGTCCCTTGCCCCAGATAGCAAGACACCGATCCCAAAATGTATTCACACACGGACGCACGCACGTGTCCACCTCTGGGAAGATATCTTGGGAAGTTTCGTTTCTAAACTGACAGTGAAAACATGCCGAACGACGTACGTTGAATAGGCATTTTAGATTTAAATACAGTGGCTGTATATTAGAAATTTGATCCCGAAGCGAATATCAATTTATATCTGACTAAAACTGCTGCTTACCAGCAACAATGGGAAAATGGCGTCCTTGGCTAAAATCGCCTGGGGATGAGGGGGGGGGGGGGCAAATGCCGCGA
The DNA here is from genome assembly GCF_040412425.1 of Macrobrachium rosenbergii. Taxonomy (NCBI): domain Eukaryota; kingdom Metazoa; phylum Arthropoda; class Malacostraca; order Decapoda; family Palaemonidae; genus Macrobrachium; species Macrobrachium rosenbergii. The sequence continues at coordinate 14,312,708 of NC_089783.1, read as the reverse complement.
GTTCTTGAACGAGCGAGTGAGAGAAAAAAAAATCTGTGATTCACTTCAATAGTTGTGTACGGGCCACTGCGAAAACTACAAGAAACAAAAATGTAATCTCTGGAAAATTTAAATTAAAACAAACATATATCAACGTATATCTAATTACAGCACATATTAATGCTAAAGTTATATTGATAGGGTATTCTGTACACACACACTATATATAATAATAATAAAATAACAACACACACACAATATATATATAATATATAATGAATCTTGAACTTTCCGATGAAAGTATTTCGGGAAAACCCAAAATCGAAATCATGGCCTGAAACACGTCGAGAAGCCCTTAGTGGAGATTAAGAAATAGCTATATATATAGTTCGCTTTTTCGGAAACGTACCAAACGGAAGTGGGCAATTACATGTCAGATATTTTAGAGCACTTTTTGTTATTTCTAATTCCTTTATACAACACACTGCCATTCATGAAAGCCATTACTTCCGTGAAGGATGTTATGCTTTTGTACGCTTTTCAGGATTACGCAAAACGATATTCGTTATTTATGGGTAAATCTGGCCAAGTTTGGCCTTGTCATTTGCAACAAGTGATTAGATTTTGGGATAGCCTAACAGAACAGAACTGTAAAGTTTGAGGATTTAGAGAATCTTTTAGAGTCTTCTATCGAATGCTCCTTTTTTTAAATCTGAAATTAGAAAGGTTGACAAAGCACGTTCATATAAGAAAACCGCTGAAAAAATTAATATTGTCCGCGATCCATATCTTTATTTCCCCTGCCAATGCGGTTATGTTATAGGTTTCTATGATTTGTCTGTTTATCTATCAGCAGATTTTTAAAGATTTCTCATTTTAAGTTTCACAATATTCCCTGCAATAAATTATTAGACGAAGTGTAATAATAATAATAATAATAATAATAATAATAATAATAATAATAATAATGATGATGGTATAACTTTTATAAATTATTCCTGAATCCAAGATTTATATATTCATTCGTTTATTATGACTGTAATTGACATGTTTTGAAACCTGATAAGATACAGAATATTTTGGTGACTATGGGAATCGACTCACTTCATTTTTGTGGAATAAACGTCAATGACGAAAAACATTTCATTAACTATGATAACTGCACCGGCGGAGGTGTGCAATCTCTGATAGCCTTTTCATGTTTATAGTGTGGAACCTTCATTATTTCCTTAAAAATTCAACCTGCCGCTTTCAATTTAAAATATTTATGTTGCAGTAATCGAATCTGAATTGGCCATCCATGCATATATATATATATATATATATATATATATATATATATATATATATATATATATATATATATATATATATATATATATATATATAATAATCTTTTCCAACTCTGCCTACACTTATTAGAGTACTCTTGAATCAAGACTTTACACCTTTCTCCCGAGATTCTACAAATGGAAGCCGTTAGCTAAGTGGGCAAATGAAATGTGACTAGCAAGATTTAGCAACTACAGCTGATTTGAAAATGACGATCAAGAGTCCCAGTCCAGGATGATGGCCATGATGTTGATAAACCCATCGTTGGAGGCCAAAAAGGGCTAACATAATTTTGGGTGGAATAAGGAGAGAGACTGGAGGAAAGGCAACACCTCCAGAACTAAAGCAGATGGCAAGAAATAAATAAGACATTAAGTCCACTACCTCCGAAGTCTTACTAAAATGCTAAGAGGACGCTGCTTCTGAAAGGATTCCCTTTCAAATATAACATAAAAATGTACCTGATGTTTAACTGATAATGCTGGAGAATTTAAAGCTATTATTGAATCAACCTTGGCTAAAGGCGTGCAGTCCTTTGCATAACTGAGCCTTGAACTATTCGAAAAGACATCCAACCTCTGACATAAGCCTTAGCCTTCTTCCTACTCCTCTCTGAGTGACAAAGCCAGAAAAGCATGGCATGCTATTTTGTCGTCATCTTTCACTAACTGATTTTGCATAAAGTATATTATATAGACAGATAGTGCTCTGAGATTCATGACTTTTTAGTTCTCTTGAAGTCCAAGGAAAGTTAGGCTTAGAGACACCCCTAAACTGGCAATCAGAATAATGGGTCTAAATAATTTTTTAACCTAAACAAACAAAACATAGATTTACGAGTGTACTCAGCCATGTGACAGATATCACTACAAAACACGATGGACTAGAACAAAGACATAAGTGTCACCAATAAAAATACTCGGTTGATGTTTTCCCTTGTAGTCAGAGCTGATGCCTTTTAGGCGAAACAACAGCATTTCTAATTTATAAAATGTTGCATGCTCGCCAAGTACTCACTAAAACAACTGAATGTATGAAGGGATAATTTTCCTAGGTGAAAATTCAAATCATTTCATATCAATGTATAAAGCAGCATGTTATCCTGAAATGGGGAATGAAAGATCCGAGAGGAAACTGTAACCATGCTTCTAAAAACATGCTTCATAGATTTCAAAATGAAAGACTTGTTTCTGAGAGAAAAGGAAACTAATCTATACTATCTCTTAACATAGGAATGTTCAAACTGGGTAAACTTGCTTTTTAAAAAGTAACCCCCCCCCACTTTTTTTTTTCAAACCAAGAACATCACTTCAGTATCATGCGTATTTTATTATAACAGGTCTTTTCATCTTTAGAGTAAAAGTCCCAGTTTTTCGCTCAGTATGAAAATACAAAATACATATCTACAAAACTTCGCATATTAAAAAAAATACAGTTAAATAATCCTACGTAAATGCAAATGTTAAAGCTTTTCTTATATAAACACGAGATTAAGAAATCATCGTAACTCCGTGAAATTAGGGTGATCATTGTGAGAAAAGGTCTTTAGATATTAACGTAGACAAAGCCCTGTTTTCCACATGGTAACGTTTGACATTTGCTAGATTGCAAAAAGTGAGTTTGTAAACTACAAAGTATAATATCAATAATGTTAAGTATGAGCAAAAGTAGTCACAGATATGTTGCAATACGGTTATTACTTAGCTGACTCCGTGGATAATTTTATTGGATGCTGTGTTGTAACGATGTTTTCTTTCACGTGTAAGTTACGACCCAAATCACGTTTTACGCGCCCTTTTCACGTGTAAGTTACGACCCAAATCACGTTTTACGCGCCCTGTCTTCTTTTTCCTTCGGTGATGTCATCTAGATTTTTATAGTGGTGCTTTTCATTTCAAAAGCGGACAGAAACACAATAAAATTCTGAACATAGTCCCGAAAACAATCTCACCTCGTGTTTTGTAAGTGCAACTTACACTCAACTAGATACCAGTGCCGATGATTAACCAATCTTTAACATGCAAAGAAATTCAGTCGAACTTTTAAACAATCATGAAATGAATATGTTCGTAGGCATTCAAACTAATTCTTTGATACAAAATCACACTTATGAAATTACTGTACACATCTCTCTGATAGTAGTCGACTCGAACAAGCATCTAAGCTAATTTTTTTTATCGACCATCATAAAAACACACCAAGAATTTAGAACGCACGGCAGGCCTAGACATATTCTTCAAAACACACACCACTATCAAAATCCAGATGACATCACCGAAGGGAAAAGAAGAAGAAAGGGCGTATAACACAGAAGGAAGAAGACGGAAAGGAGCACGCGAGAAGAATACCGCTCTGATGAATTCCTAAAAATACCATCCATCACAGAAAATCAAGATACTGCATCAAATAAGAAGAAGTAGGAGACGATGCGGAGCAAAGACAGAGTGATGGAGGAAAAATAGTGCAAGGAGACTATCAAGGGAGAGCTATTTTTGCCAAGACCTTCTCACATTTTACTCATCGCCTGAGTAGAAGATTGCTCTCTACCATCGCTGGCGGTTTCGAAACAAAGTAGAGGGCATGGTGGCCAAGAGGTAGCCTTACACTGATCACAGACGGTTATTAGCATGAAACCATACATCATAAATGAACCAGGGATGGCTAATAAACTAATGAAAAATTGTCACTTACGTCAAGCCATACAGCACTGTGATAATCAAACAGACTAATGGAAATTAATTATTTTTAACCATATATTTGCTGTATATGTTATAATGACCTCAGCAATTCCCACGAAAATAAATAAAAATTTGATTACCCTGGAAAAAATGAAGGCAAGTAACCAATCACCTGACCTAACCTAAAGCGTTATTTTACTAGAAATAATGTGGCCGTGGGGCTTCATGATTTGGGTCGTAATTTACACGCGAAAGAAAACATCGTTACGATAAAGCATAAAAATCCACGGAGTCGGCTAGGTGATAACCGTGTTACAACATATCTGTAACTACTTTTGCTGACACTTAACATTACTGATATGGTACTTTGTAATTTACAAACGCACTTTTTGCAATCCAGCAAACGTCAAACGTTACCCTGTGCAACGCCCGATATGTGCTAGTGTCTGAAACACTTTTTTTAAGACCATTCGGGCCCCAGTTTGTAGTTCGACCTTCGATATACACAGTATCGTGCAGAACGGCTGAGAACTTTAAGAGTGATTGTGCACACTTAAGGTGTACTGTAGTTTGGATAATGAATACACATACGATAGTGTCCATGGATTGACAAACAAACAGACGAAGACATGGATAAAATAAAAAAGTACATTATACATTAAAATGTTTACATATAACATTCAAAACTGTGTGTGTGTGTGTGTGTGTGTGTGTGTGTGTGTGTGTGTGTGTGTGTGTGTGTGTGTGTGTGTGTGAGAGAGAGAGAGAGAGAGAGAGAGAGAGAGAGAGAGAGAGAGAGAGAGAGAGAGAGAGAGAGAGAGAAATATTTGACACCTTGCCAACCTTTTGAATCCGACCTCACTTCAGACAACTTGCCTTTCTCTTCTGACATAATCACTTTTTCCTTCTTCTTCGTCTTCTTGTTTCCCTCTCTCTATATAAAAAAAACACCTCATTCCACAACCCCCTATCCGAAGCTTCTCTTCAAAGTTAAATGAAAAATAAATTTGCCGTTGTTCTTGAAATCTCTAGATATAAATTCTACTTAATGCCCGAACATGAATGTCGTTAGATACGACATAACACCATTAAGCTATTTATAAATTGTGCAAATAGGAGCATGCCTTCGTCACAGTTTATCAAATTATGAACAACAATCACTCGAAGCACAACTGCCTTCATGTATGACATGAAGGCCCCATAATGCCTGTGCATAGACACTTCATTTGTACGAAGACCTGGCGTCTCTTTGCAGCACATCATTTTGCAATGACCGTGACCCAAGTGATCAATGCATGGCATTTTCCCCGAAGGCAAACATGCACTTGAACGTCGGGGTTGGAATGCTTAAAGATGTCTGATTTATTGACAGATATGAATTAACTCACGTATAGAATGGAGGATGGTAGTCCTCCATACTCACATACATAAATGTTGATACATATAAAGATATATAGCAAACATCAACTCAGTCAACCGCCTAACATAAAAGCATAGACATTATTACTGAGAAGAAATATGCCCCATCCTACAATTTTCAGAAGAAATGTGCCCCATCTTACAAATTTCAAACACAATACATTCTTACAGAAAATATCAGCATGCTGAAAGTTGAAACCAAAAAAGTCTTTGACAGAACGTGGCCGTGACTTAGGCCTATATTGGCAAGACAAATTTTACACTATTTTTACGTGACTTGTAATATTTTAACGTAAAGCAAATTATGCCTTCTCAATGAAATTTGTCTAAGATAACGTTACGTTATTAATGAAGCCACTTCTATTGTATAATTATGCAATTACTATACGTCATCAATGAAGTCTGCCAGGCTATATGATTAAGGAAAATGTCCCAATACTAAAGTTCGTTAGTCAACAAAATCACAAGAAAACACTGAAGTTTGTCGGATCATACAACCACAAGGAAATCCATAGTTCACCAATTAAGCTTTTACGAGGAAATATGTATCACCAACATAGTATCTCAAGAAAAATTATATACACTGAATTTTCAATGGTGCCATCTGGTGAGCAACGACAGACTCTGATAACCCTATTTAAATAAGAAAGTCATTTCTGCCGGGGATCGTAAGCACAACCAATGTACCATATATAAAGCGAACTGCATCTCCTCACTAAATAATACATTAATGCATAAGGTTCGCAATATAAATCAAATGAAACACACCAACTTCTCCAGCTCACCATCTTCATCAGTAACAGACCCGATGAATACAATCGCTCTCAGCCGATTCTCAACAGTGACAGCAAGCGAATGGTCTTTCTGATTAAAGTTTGCTAAAACAGTTCCACTTCTATTTGGATTTACACAAAAACATGACAATTTTTGTTCACAGCATCAATCCACAAACCACTCCACCTATAAGAGTATATACTGTAAGTTCCTTTGATTAATGAAAAGTTAACTCATCAAACGTTTATCCATTCAACAGGCCAGGTCGCTATACACTGTCCTGATTTTTCGTAATATTACGCTATACATAAGTCTGACATAAACAGAGATCACTATAATCTGCAAACCTCCGTATATCCGTCTTACCTCTTGATAGCTATATACATAACCCTCACATCTTAAAGACATGACTTGATCAAGGCTGAACTGTGATCAAAACAAGGAAGACGACAAAAGCACCTTTAGAGTAAAATGTAAAACTGTAGTAGAGATGTTCGAAATGCCTGCAAGTAAAAGATCCCTGAGAGAACTCCCTTCAAGATCTGCCCCTGGCAAAAGATAAGGAAGGAATGATCCAAAGATAGGCATCAGAGATGACGTCATTTATAATTATGTTCAACTAACCACAGCCTCAATAGCAGACACTGTATGAATATATCAATTAATGAAAGCCTCCTTCAGCTATACACAGTCAGTTTGAACCAAAACCAACGGTCGACAACGACTGGCATCAAGCATATCCTGAGCACCGTTTCAACACAAAGAACTACCCAGACAAAACAACGAGTCGACGATGTTCTCCACTTTAAAAACTAGTCTGAGTCGAGATTCTATAATAATAACAGGGTGAAAATGGGGGAGATCGGGAGAAATGATGCCAAGAGCACAAGAACTCACCTGAAAAAAGAACCCTCTCTACTAATTTGCAGCCGCACCTGCACAGTGCATCTCCTAAAGCAACTCTAAAATAGGCTATTCTCTCCGACGAAAATGTCTGGTGATATTCTGAGATAGGTAGCACACTTCAGTCGGAATTTGGATGTTACAATTCAAATGAAATTTTATTTTCTTTATTAGAAAAAGCAAATTTTCTAAATAAGAGTTTCTTAACACTTACGACAGTCTCTCTTGGCATAACATTCGCAAAGAATACTGACATTCTGCAGAACTGCGGAAGAAAAGGGACCACTTCTAGCTGGATACTAAAATCTCTCTCATTAGAAGCACGGCTAAATGATGAAATAAATTATGATCACAAATCTTTGTTTATATTGCAACTATCAGTTGACTTCTGATTTGAAGGGAATAGATACACACTTTCTGCAGTTCCCATCCAATGTAACAGACAAGAAGAGGTGAAAGGAGTAGGGTATGCGTTTAAATGTGCCATTATCAAGACAGCAGCTGACATCATCAGTCTTTGAAAACAACTAAATTAGAAGATACATTAAACACTTTACTTGAAACGAAAATATTACTGAATTCAGTTTTTCAAAAGACAGTTGGGACCCATGCCACCTCAGTATCTACAATTCTGTATATAAAGGCTATTACCTTATAATACACAAACACCTGACATCAACTTTGATTTCTAAAACGTTCGTTGTTTCCAAGCTAAAAATAGGTGACTTCAGGAGATTTTGGATTGATCCACATATCTAATCTCTCTCTCTCTCTCTCTCTCTCTCTCTCTCTCTCTCTCTCTCTCTCTCTCTCTCTCTCTCTCTCTCTCTCTCTCTCTTTATAATTTTTTGATACAAAAATGAATGATCAATTTTCTTTCATTCGCAAACGATCGAATGTAAATTTCATCATCCCACCAATATACCAAAAAATTTTCAGGTTTGAATTACATTTTATTTATCGTTCAACTCTGCAATGACGTAAAACCCCTCTTATAAGGTCATAACCTGGTATAAGCACCAACAGCACTAGAAAAAGAAAACGCTATTATAAATCTTACCACCCCAGCGTACCCACTTGAGCCAAGCATCACTATATTATCCATTTAGTGGTGGTAAAGGCCTTTTCTGAGGTCATGATGATTGCTTTTTCTTGTGATAGTGAACGGCTATCTCTAAAGTTGCACTTATCTTGAAGTGAGGGAGAACAATCACCTTCAAGTGATAATGAACAAATGTCTTCGAGTGATATTGCACATATATACTGACGTGACGGCTAAAGCCTATCTTAGTACGGAATGGCGAGTGGTAGTGACCCACTAACTAAGCCTATCTTGCAGTGCAAATGAACCCAAGCCTTCAAATGATGATAATCAATGCATCTGCACATATACAAAACTGACATGTGAAGAAGCTTGCAGAGAAATATTCAGAATGATAACACATCTACACAGGCGACAGTATAGATAAAAGTATAAGAAAAAACATGGCCGCAACTCTAAATATATCCAAGAGGCAAATTAACTAAATACTGCATGTATCATCTTTATTTTCCTTAGCCAAGCAGTATTTCAACGCCCGATTTAACTCAAATTCTCAGACGAAGAAAAAAAGAAATATATATTTTGTCCCTCGTCATAACAGTAAAAAAACTCACGGAGAAGGCTCCTAAAACTAAGGATTAGTCTGAGATCTGGCTAAAATGACTTGGGTGCGTTCCTTCTACCGCCGAACTGTTTCCTTCTTGGTTACTCCTTTCCGTCGAAGCTGTGCTAAACGAAATCCAACTGCATCGTATAAACGAGAAACTTTATTAGTATCTTAAAAGTTACTAAATTAAAATACTTCAAAAATAAGGGAAGGAAATTCCCGCACGGTTAAAATACTCTTTGATGTCTGGTTAGAGTAAAAATACCCCATAGAATTGTGTCGCGAAAAATTACTCTACCAAGATTAAGACTAGCCTACTCGGTGACATTCTGTTAAAGGAAAGTGACTCCACATAAGACATACTTTCCGGTTGAATTTTCGCTACCAATCTTCCGGATCATATCCCAAGGTAAGTTTGGCTAGGCTAGTCACAGCTATACAGGAGCCAAAAATATAACAGACTGCAATCGCCGGGCAACACTGCCTGCTCAAAGATTATAAACCCTAAAGCGTTTAAGCCTATTTTTTTGAGGGATGCGGAGTATGACGTATGAAAGAGACAACAAAATATCGGATAAAAAAAATACGAAACATTAAAACATGTCTCGATAATGACACGGCCAATTATCTGCAGCTTTCGTCATCTGTCATGAGAAATATAATGGTCAAGGCAGCCCGTCCTCTCATTTTTACATTGTGTGTTTCAAATTCTAACCTTCGGTTCATAAACTTAAATAGTACGGTAGTATGATAATTGTTTCTGTCACGCTTGACAAATCACGTTCACATTTAGCTCTCGTTACATTTTAATATCACTGACGTTGATCATAATGTGAAAGCATCAAAATGGGATAATATCAAACAAATTACAATGCCAGTGAGAACGACACAAAGCAAGCACGAACATAGAAAAATGGTAAATAAGGGAGAAAAATCGCCAAATCGTTAATATATATTAATAATCATCTACACGAATACACAAAATTAACATTCCCAATAAGAGACTTTTCTATCTGAAATCCTAATGAATAACATACACAGACTGGAATGACTCTTGATCTAAAATTCTAAGTCTGTTTGCTTCTAACAATTCCCTACCGCCTTTTCTTCTTCTTCAGAAAGCAAATTTTCCACTCTCAGTCCTGAAAGTCAATTCATTCACGCCTCTCTGGTTAAAGTTGGGGTAAAACAATCTTAACTTGTTAATAACTACACTTTTAAGATGTAACCTTAATGCCTAGCGAAGCATTCGAGCCAATTCTTCAATATAAAAATGATTGGAATCTGGACAGACTGACTTAGTCGAGTAGCCCCTGAGGCTCCGAAGTATACTTTAGCATTTTGCCATAAATGTATTATAAAGTGATTCCTCCTACTACCCTCTTTTCAGGAGGAGTCTACTGCCTCTTCTGGATCAGGTTCTATTCCTAACGCCCACCCCATAACAACACACGTTCACCTCATCCCCCTAACCCCCGCCCCTGCCTCCTTATTTTCTTTAAACTTTCCGATGAGAATATTCTCGTCCGTCCTGTCGACCTTCACATGAAAATTTATTTAGTCCTTAAAGGGCCTTGACAGGGTCGAGGTTATCCGTGGAGAAGAAAAGACAAAATCTGATCCGGGGCATTTATGCACACGTAATACAGCTTGAGTAATGAAAGCAGCAAGACCTTCATACATTCTTGACCCGTATTCAAAGCGCACTGTATTTACATACATGCATACCCATACTGCAAGCCCGATGTGTACATGGCCTGGAAAATGACGGACAGAGTGATATATATATATATATATATATATATATATATATATATATATATATATATATATATATATATATATATATTAATTCTAATAGTTACAATGCCCTCTTCTTCTCGAATTCTTTGCTTTTTGGATATGCTTGTAACTACGACGCCATAACATCCAAACACAAGAAACTGAAAAGACTGTGATTTGCCGGTCGCGGCATACGAACCCGAGTCACCATAACCACAGGGAGGTCACGTGACCGGCAAATCACAGTCTCTTCAATTTCTTGTGTTTGGATGTTATGGCTTCGTAGTTACAAGCATATCCAAAAAAGCGCGAAGAATTCGAGAAGTTAAGAGGGCATTGTGGCTATTACAATTACATATGTGTCTGGTAAAAGTGACCAGTAGATTCTACATATATAAATATATTATATATATATATATATATATATATATATATATATATATATATATATATATATATATATACATATATATATACATATATACATATATATATATATATAATATATATATATATATATATATATATATATATATATATATATATATATATATATATATATATATATATATATATATATATATATATATATATATATATATATATATATATATATAGTGTGTGTGTGTGTGAAATCCAGATTTTTCACCTGCCTTTATATGCTGCACGAAATTAAACAGCGGCTTAGTGAGACTGAAGAATTTACCCCTTCAAGCTTTTATGACGGAAAAGTAATTAAGTCACCTATACACCTATATACATCTGGGAATTAATATAAAGCATTCCTATATACATCTAAGTATATAAGTGAAGTATGATCTTTGAAGCTTCTATATTAGTTTTAAAATTATTAAAATCTAAGAACAATGACGTAGTAAGCATCAAAATTTGATGAATGAATGAAAATGATGAACAATTCTATGATGAAACTGAAGGAAGGTTTTTTGCAGGCTTAACAATAAATAATTAAGACGATAATGTCTCAAAATCTTAGGACAAAGTCATACTTTTATTATCTTCAATGACAAAACGAAGCTACATGACGGACGCAGTAACTTTTTATATACTTTACGGGAAAGCAAATGCCTTTACTTACAAACAACAAGTTTGCCTTCTTACATGACCATGTGGTAGCCGTTTGAGTCTTTAAAAGACAAAGGAGTACACCTTTTTATCCCTAATTGACAGAAAGCAGCAGCATTTGCTAACCTTAAATGAAAATAGTAAATTTTTAAAAAATTTTATATGGCAAAATATAAGTTTTAATATGCCAGATGCTTCAAAAAGTGTCCCTTTCTTTTTCATAAACGAGACCTGAATTATAAATAACACCCTTAGACGATTATCAAAAAGAATAAACAACTAAAAAATGTGGTAGCATGGAGAAAAGTAGGGGTACTTATCATAAGACAAAAGTACATAAGAATGCCGTAGACAAACAACAAAATAATTTTCCCTTGTTGTAAGGATGATACAGCAGGATCATTTCTTACCAAAGAAATGAAGCTCTTAGGCTAAGGTTTATTTCCTGCCAAAGGAATGAACCTTACCTTCACCTGTGGCTAACAGAGGAACCTGATACGAGATACATCGGATTGGAGGGTAATCTATCCGCTGACCACGAGATCCTCTGCCTTTCAAAGTATCACTGTCGCTTCCCGGGATCCTCACATTTTCCCTGGAAACGCAGCACTATTGTGGAATTCAGTCTCATGGAACATCTACACTTTATGGAACCCTCCCCATCAAGATCAGTGGACTCTTCAAAGATTTTGAAGGTTCAGTCTTCATGACTTTGTCTCACTAGAAAAATTTTATGTACTTTCTCAGAACGTGGATCAAATTATTCGTAGGATGTCGACTGGTATGTTCGGTTGAATTTAACTGTAATAAAAAAAAATAATTCAGTTTTGAAATATCCTTTTTGGGTTATCTTACTTTATAACTGTTTTTCAACCAAGTACCAAAAACATGCAGCGTCATTAGAAGGAAAAACAGCGGGGCTTAATCTTTACATTTGCAGATATGTGTGGTCTGGCTACCTGACTGACTGATACAGTAACGCGGCGTAAATACCACTCAATAGAACTACCATTTCATAGAATATATACCACTTCATGGAACTATCATTTCATGGAATCCCTATCACTTTATGGAATAATTACCAATAAATGGAATACCTACCAGTTTATGGAACTATCATGTCACACAATCCCCAAACCCTACTTCAAGGAATTTCTGCTGTTTGATAAAATCACCTCGACTTAAGGAATCACATCCCTAACACGTCATGGAAGATACCACTGATTCAAGTTATCACCATCACTCAGTGGCATAATCACAATCTATGGAACCAAGACCACTTTATGGTATCGTCACCACTTCTTAGAATCACCCCAACTTCAGGTCTATAATCAAGAGTTGGTAACTTTGTTGTTACTGTATCAGTCAATTAATCGCTATGCACAGACGACAACACAAATCTGCAAATGTCAAGATTAAACTCCGTTAATTTTACTAATAAGATTGCTGGGTTTTTGTAACTTGATTAAATTATTTTTAAAGAAAGCCCAAAAAGGATATTGCAAAACTGAATAGAGAGCAGTCGACTTGTAACGACCGACTCACTTTCTGAGCAAGTCGAAAAAATATATCTAGTAAAGACAAAGTCAGGCAGGATTTCTGCAAGAATGACCCTTCAAAATATTTGAAAGAGTTCAGTAATCGTAACGAGGAAGGTAATTATGAAGATGATTTTAACGAGAGACTGAAAACAACCATACAAGGTATAATAAATCTAACAGAAAGATCAACTGCCTGGAAATAAAGAGGCAATGATAACACTGGCTGGAAAACAGAAACAAGCACAGCTAAAGCTAACTGGAAACGTCAAGTTATACTCAGTGTACGTTGCATCTTCAAGAACATATTTTCAGACATAAATTGGCCGCAACCGCAACAGAAAAATGATTCGAAGACAGATGACAAAGAAGACTGATATGTGTGAGACTGAATTCTGCTACTCACAAAGGCCACCACAAAGCCTGAAGGGATGCATCACGTAGATGATAGCAGAGATATCTCTAAAGAAATGAGCTGGGAAAATATTCGTCTGTTCTTCTCGGAGACGCTACTGGTATCCATAGTTACATCTTCAAGCTACATTAAGCGAGACAGAAACTGACATAACAGGAGGGAGGATGAGGGGAATGGGGAGGGGGGGCCAAGGGGGACGGGAGATGGAGGAAGAGGAGATGAAAGAGAGGCAGGTGAGGACGACACATCAAATATTCAAATATCAGCATGCGAATAAATATACAGTAACAAGAACAGGTATATTGAAAATTTGTGTGGTTTCTTTATGCATCTGCACCAGCCCACTTACGCATGTTCGCTTCATTTTTATTTTTACAGCAAAATCTCACCACTCAAAATCAATGAGAAAGGTCCAATTATACAACAGATCTGCACCTTGGTGATGGCTACAGGATATAAAAACATGAAAACTCAGTTTCCCGACAGAACACACGACAGCTAAAATTAGAGAGAGAAAAAAAAATTCTACAGACGAATCAGTATAAAATTATTGACTCTACAAACCGCATTTGTTTCAGCTTTATCAAGCAGACCGGCATAAAATCCCAAAATTATGAAAGTAATTCTTCCAACAAAGATTTACGAAAGTTTATTCAAACGACGAGTTTCTTGAGAGAGGAATGCAAGACAGTCACACATATTTAGACCCCCGGAAGTGTCAACAAGCCCTTGTGGCTGGCCTAGCCATCCCCGTCACTCCCTCCCCCCTCCCCTCCCCGACACAAAATTCTAGCATCCCTGGAAAAAGTCTGGATGCTTCCTTAATCTTTGATTGCACAGATTCAAATGATTAATGTTCGATGATCTTAAAGTGTGGATAGGCAAGCTATTTTAAATGCATACTCTGAAATGATCTAGAATCAGACAACTGCAGAGATTAGAAACCCGACAAGTAACTCTACCCAAAATTAAACATTTATCATGTGCATGACAGCTCTGGCAAATGTCTAGAAGAAAAAGACTGAATTCAAAACAAACTAAATTACTATCGTCTACCATTCAACAATGAACATGACCCTATTATAAAGGGTAATTTATGTAAAATGTTGACAGAACAGCACTGAATTTTATTACAAAAATACGAAAACAGGAAGGAGAATTCATAGAAAAATAATAAAAGGGAGGATACAAATTAGGAGAATTCCAGATGATGAGCTGCAGGGTCCAGGGGAAACAACATAACCCAAAAGAAAACCACATGAAAAGCAAGCTGACAGGCAAAAGCTTTCAAAGAGCAAGCATAACGAAAGATTAACTTCACATACATGATGTCTCACCAACATCCGCTAACTAGTCTGTCAAATGCCTCGAGATATTTCAAGAGTGATGTACTGTAGAAAGGCTCCTCAGAAGTCCAACATACACACACATACACACACACACACACACGACTCCCATAAATCATGTTCCGTGGACGACAGAGAGAGAGAGAGAGAGAGAGAGAGAGAGAGAGAGAGAGAGAGAGAGAGAGAGAGAGAGAGAGAGAGAGAGAGAGAGATCAAAATGAGAAGTTGAGTGGGCTTTAAAATCGTTTGATAAAAGTTAAAAAATGTTTGTGCTTAACTATTTACCTTTTTTGTAACAAGATAAAAAAAATTAATCAAATCGACGAAGACTGCACTGAAAATCAAGAAACCCCGAATGCAAAACACAAAGGCCCGTTTCATTTCTCAATTATATGCATGAATTCTTGAGGCATACATTCTGCATTAGAATGTTTCCCTCTTGGTCTATTAGAATGGGTCGTTTTCGCTTTATTCGAGTTTCCACACCACTCTGTAAATAATTTAAAATAAAATCAAGTATATGAGGAAATAACATCTGGAGAATGTTGTTCGATCAAAAATACGCCTTCTATAAAAAGCCACGCCACAACTATTACAACTGCTTTACTTATAAACGACGTGGTCCACTCTCACAGTACCCGGGGAACTGGGTCTATTTAATCCCGTGCACTTAAAAAATAAATTAATGCTATCACATTGTGGCTAAACATGACGAGAACAATTTAAACTTTGTGTTCTCCTGAAAATCAAATTCCCTCGCCACATCCAAACGTATGACGTGTAACAGTGACAATTACTCATAGTATTGAAATAGGTGTGGAGGGGAAGTACTAGGGGTATACTCATTAGCCAGCAATGTGTGTATTTGTGTGCGATCGAGAGAGGGCGAGAGCTCAGGACTTTATAACCTTTCGTAAGCATTTCTGTAAATAATCCGCCACTCTTTATTTCACACAAAAGCTCCAGCTAAGGGTATATCATTCTGATCTGTTTCGGTAAAATTTTTAACTCGAGCATATCATAATGTTAGATTTTATCATCTTTACGGGTAATCTAAATATGAAAACGTGAATATCACAAGGTGGTTCGGTCACGAGATCAGTTTTTAGTATAAAAGAATTTAAGAATGATTAAGAAGTTTGCACTAAGCTCCAGTATACGCTCTAAAGGTTAAAAAATATTCTATAAGAGGTTCTCGTTCCATCACCCCTCTGATACAAATAAAATCATTATGTAAACAATATCCTAGAACATACAACTTTGTTATTGTCAGCTTCACAAACAAAAGAGAAAAGCAAATAAGGCAGAGGCGCAGCCATGAGTCACTCAAAAAAAAAGTCAACATGCAAAGCGCAAAATCAATAATGCATAACAGAAACAAAAATATGGTAGGCCTATCATGATAGTAAAGCGAACAAACAAAAGAAGCAAGAAACGAAACAACTGCCAACTGGAAACTTGAAAATCTACATATTTTTCGGCGTCAAGCACACCACCACCACCACCACCATCCCCCAGAACCCTCGGCATCGAGGGAGAAGTAGAAGAAGTACGAGAAGAAGGAGTTATGCTTACAGCTCCACCTACTAATAAGTGCGCCGAGATGAACAGCACCAGGAGGGAGTTGTATATGAAAGTCAAAATCCCCGACAAGGAGATCATCTTCGCTTGTTCTCGAGCGTGACGTAACAAATAAATACAAAGGGGGAGGGGTAATCACAGTGCCCCAAGGCCCAGTCCCTCCAGAGTGGCCGAGAAGTCCCTCATCAGAAGGTGCACATTGCCCTCGTAGTAATCCTATAATGCTGCCGATGATGGTATTAATATCTACGATTTACTTCTTTTCCAGACTCAAAGTGGAGAACTGCAACCTTGGAAGGTGAAAAATCACTTCACATGTCAATCAGGGACAGGTATTTATACCACAAACTCCTGCTTATCAGATGATGACTTTCCTTCTCTCCTCCTTGCCGTCAGGTTACACGAGGCATCCGATCTCTGAGTCCGCTTCCTCACTGCCACCCTTTCTCACGTGCACTAAAACAGTCATCACCAGTCGGTTGTTCGGGAATGGAAGAGGTGATCTTGACGACGGATCACCATTCACGATTCAAAAGGAGACAAACGTCTGAGGTAGTTCCTTCAGATAGGGAGAGCAACGACCACAGACAGGCCCTTGACGGCAAGGAGGGAGAACACGAACGCTAGCCAAGGTGCTGTTGTGCTCCGAGCTGGCAAACACACACTGAATAAGGGGCTCGTGAGCCTCGTGTTTGTGATACGACCAGAGAGAGAGAAAGAGAGAGGGAGAGAGAGAGAGAGAGAGAGAGAGAGAGAGAGAGAGAGAGAGAGAGAGAGAGAGAGAGAGATAATGAAATTGTAAATCAAGCCCATAAGTTATGTTTTCGAAAGTGAAATGCACGATGTATGAAAATATACCGTGATGCAGTTTAGTTATTATTATCTACGATATTTTTCCAACATTCATATTTCAGAGGAAACCACAGCATTTCAGTAACCCACTTTATCAACATCAGGCAGCACACACAGAGATGTTAATTAGACATAACAACAACTCAAAACCCTCATATATATCATTATATGGGAGTGAGCATTTAAATACATTACAACCATTCCAATATCTAATAAAATCCAGGTTAAAGATGTGCCTTTCGTCTTGAAGGCTCTCTATGTTTTGACGCCAGCCTATATTACAATTAAATGTTGATAATCAAGCACTCAACTCACACTTCATCAAATAATAAAAAATCAATTAACCGTCATCAAAAGGGATAACCATCGGGCAATTTCTGTATTCTACTTTCTTTATATTTTATAGCATTTCAATAAGTTTCTTGTAATGTGAAAGGCACAAAAGAGATCCATATCCTTCACCACATACAATTATATGACAGCTAGAAGACATCTGTTAAAACTTTAATCTATTTTACGAACACGCTTCCGTTTCTGGAAATTCTGCAACTGCCCTCAACCGCATAATTAATACATTCACCCTCTACACTATAACTTTCCCCAATTTCTGCTATTTCTAAGTTTCAACACACTGAGAGCCAGTGTTGTTTCCTTCGCTGTTCAGTCAATCCCATTTTTCTTTTCCTTAGTTCCCGACATACATGTATTTGGAGAAAAAAATGTTGCCATTCTCTCTACAAGTACTAATCACATCAAGGCAATTGAAGACATCTGCCCACCTTTGCTAACACCATATAAATATCCATGCATCTTTATCTTTAACTGCCTCTGTTCCTGATCAGCGTGTTCTCTAGCTAGCAATCAGTTCTGTAACATTCGCATTAGTATAGAAAGTTGCAATATTTCATAAATGAAGATGCTATGCAGAATCTATAACACCCAGATATATAGTGAAATACCTGTTGACAAAATGGGTTCACAAGGAAGTAGACACTCAAAAGTCTTTAAGCCAGCAACTCCCTGGTGAAGTGGCTGACAATCTTCCGGAAAAATGCATCAACACACCTATCAAGTTTCAAAAGTGATTAATATCACAAGTTGGGGCATCCTGAGAGAAAATACTGCTACTTTTAGAAAGCCATAATTATCAAAATGGATTTTTCCCTTAAGTCGATCACTTTAAACATCTCCTGTCTTGGCAAGGATATGTTGTATATCTTATATATATATATATATATATATATATATATATATATATATATATATATATATATATATATATATATATATATACATATACATACACACTTCTGCCTGTCATTTTCCTGTGGATTCTGCTTATATATATGTATGTATATATATATATATATATATATATATATATATATATATATATATATATATATATATTGGTTCGTTCCTACATAAAAGCAAACCAAATGATTCCCAAAGAACAAAACTGCTAATTAATGGTATTTTATTTTTTAAATTTTTGTAAATCGTAACAGCCAAAGTGAACTCTTAACTTCTCGATTTCTTCACATTTCTTGGATACGCTTTATGCTATAAAACCTGAGCCCTAATGAGGAGAGAAATGTTTCTCCATCTGGGGCTTACGCTTTGCAATGACAAGCGTATCCAAAGTGTGAATTGATCGAGATGAGAGGTTGTCGTGTCCATTAAAAATAATGTATCTAGAAAAAGTGGTCATTGTGTGTGTGTGTGTGTGTGTATACGTATAATTTTTAGAAAGGTAAATACTTCTATAAACAAAGACAAAGCAGCCAATATCAACAAAGTTCCTAAAAGAACCGATAGAAAGAACTTGTCATTTAACAACAGCCTCCCAGTCAAAATTTAGACATGAACTCAGACAATCTGACGGACTGCCCGGGAATGTGACCAAGTGACAAATAGATGTCACAGAGACCGCACTTCCTCGCAATTCTGTTACCTCACATCACAGCTTGAAAATAAAGGCTTGCGCGCAATGTCAAGCTCTCGTATCACTTCAGTTTCAGACTTAGTTTCAGTCTGTTATGATGAAGGAAAGGTGACAAAACGACCGGGGAAATCAGATGAAAATACTTAGCATTTTCCTCGAAATGGAAAACTGTACACATGACACAACGAAGTTTTGTTTGACATTAATGAATTTCTTGAATTAATCTTCTTAACAACTGGTATCACAAGAGGGACTGGGCTCCACCACGACAGAAAGATTAAGAATGATAAAATAAAGCAACAACAAGGATTTGAAAAGGAAATTCTGAAATAATCAATCACGAGTATTTGTGGTTAAAAATTGAAAAATAATCCAACATCTACCATTCAGCAACATCCCTGACACGTGCGTCCCTATGCAGAAATTAAATCAGCCTTTCAGACTTGAATACAGGCCTAGAGATTCTTTTGAAGCAGGTCTATGAGGTTATTACAGTTGACTCGTGCACGAAGCCAGGTATTTCATGAACCCCCCCACCTTCGCCCAAACGACTCTTACACAATGCGTCTTTCTTTCTTGAACCTTAATATTAGAATTGTGACTGTTTCCTAATGGCCCATATTTTACTCTTCTAAGGGCATATCGAAAGATATGAAAATAAAAGCATAACCAAACACACATATACTGAGAGAGAGAGAGAGAGAGAGAGAGAGAGAGAGAGAGAGAGAGAGAGAGAGAGAGAGAGAGAGAGAGAGAGAAATAATTAAAGCAGTTTCAAAATATTTTCTTCGTTCCCAATTTTATACGTGGCTTTCGTATATGAGCCGTGTAATGTTACCCGTACACCTCTCAATATTCTCTCAGACATTTCTGTACCTACACTGGACACGTATCTCATACTGTGAATTCAGTGACGGTAATTTTCAATACCATACTGAATTTTGCATTATTCTTGCTGTGAATTCAGTGACGATAATTTTCAATACCATACTGAATTTTGCATTATTCTCCTCCTCTCTCTTTCCGTTAATCCCTACAACTTTTCTTAAGTTTAAAATAAAGGTAAAATGACACAAACACCAAATCCACAACCTCTACTAATATCTTAGAATAATCACAGATCAGCATTAACAAAGCAGCCTTGATCCAGGGCGGGTTGCCCTTCACATTTCACCATTACGTAAGACTAAAACGTCAACATTCTCAGCCGTTATACGAATCAATAAATCGGATCTTTCCTAGATAATGACCCCCAAAGATTTTCGGGGGTTATCTAGGAATAATATTTCTTGGAGGTCATTAGCTTTATGGCATTTACAGTCTTTTGTTTATGTTTTTACGGCAATCCCCAACGGGACTGTATTAACACGCCGCAAAGGTGGATACATACCGGGTTAAAACCCTTGGGGATCACTATCTAGGAAAGATCTAAGAAATCTATCTACTTCTTGAATAATATAGTAACAGTGTACCTAATTCAGATAGTAGCAGTAGTAGTAAGAACAGGTGTAGTAGAATCACCTCTAGTACTCCTACCCCTCCTCCGTTTGCTGCTACAATGATTGCGCCAACTACAATTATTGCTCCAAATTTTATGACATCTTAGCAACTCGTTCTGTGCTATCTTATTTCAATTCTGTACAATCAGATTTCATACATGGCGGTTTCATAACGATTTAGTTTTCATTTTGTTTTTATTTCATTCAAAAGCAATGATCACAGATATATAAATCACGAGTGAAATTAGGTTTGGATTAGTGTCAAGCAAGCACCTGCACACTTTACGCACAGAGAGAGAGAGAGAGAGAGAGAGAGAGAGAGAGAGAGAGAGAGAGAGAGAGAGAGAGATCTGAGTCACTGAGATCTTTCACGAAAAACGCTCAAGAAAAAGAACTTTTGAGGAACGCGGCCGCCATCTGGTGACACACCCCTCAGCCTTCAGGGTCGATGCCGTATGTCAAGGATGTCTGCCATGTTACAGCCCCATCAATACTACCATTTACTTGCATGCTAAAATGCCGTCACGACGTCAAAGGTCTGTGACGCCGAGAAACCAAGTGAAAAAAGACCACGGTCTATTCGATGAGGTCATTACATAGATGATCACCGGGCCAACTTATAAAAAGAGGTTTGTACCTGTAGTACCCCAAGGTCTGGAGAATACGTATTCTCTAGACCTTGTAGTACCCTAATTACCTCCGAGTGAAGGACAATGGGAGGGTCATTTCGATGTCCATCTGAAGCATCATCCAGAAGAGAGAGAGAGAGAGAGAGAGAGAGAGAGAGAGAGAGAGAGAGAGAGAGAGAGAGAGAGAGAGAGAGAGAGAGAGAGAGAGAGTAAAAAAATGATCCAGCGTCTGAAAAAGAGTGAAAGGTCCAGTAACTGATTAAGTAGAGATGAACTAAAACCAGATAGTTCTATTAATGGATACTCAAGAACATAAGCTTGAAAACCAGTCAACACCGTAATTCTTACATGCTTATTAAATCCCCTTTTTAACATAACCTACTCAGACAAGAAGAGAAACAAGATGAAATATTCAAAATGAGTGACTGGTATAATACAATGAAAACAAAACCAAATGGAGCCAAGATACCAATTAATTTTTTCACAACATACGCCATAATACAAAATACAACTCAAAACTACGAAAAGTCTTTTATACTGAACACGTAATAAAATTCTTAATCACTTAACCGTAACATAAACATAAATATGATTCATAAAGTTATTCATCTCACTAACCTTATACTCCAAGACAAGCCGTAAATGAAGCTAAAATCTTGAGAGATAAGAAATCATGATCTCATTATTCTGAAGCGAAGCAATCGCTTACAGCACCGCTAAACTTCCCACAGCATCTTCTCTGTGAAAAACCTCTTCCCCTTCACTCAGACCCCAATATAATATCCACAGCACATGGGCCATGTGGAATATGAGGGGAAAGGGGCTAGATGAGGAAAGACGGGCTTGGGTGTTGGGGGGGGGAAGGGAATGCCTAAGGGGTTGGAGGAGAGAAGAAGGGGAAAACGAAGCTGGCTGAGGGGGAAGGGAGAGGGGACGGAGAGCCTACAGAGAGTACAGCTAATTTTAGTCAGGGGCAACCTTCTCCTCTCCCCGACACTGCCAACGAGATCTTCAACTTCATTCTCCACTTTCCCCCACTTGGGAACGTCCTTGCCAGTAAATCTTACGTTTTTTCACAATCGCTACAATACCCGCCCCCTTTTTTTGCAAACTAGCTCTATTGTGTTTTCGCAATTAGGGTTGCCTCTTCATCCTTAGCTTTTCGTTTCTTTCTACAGGGTTCGGGCATGCGGGGCTGCCCGTCAAATCGGCCCATTCGGGTGGAAAAACAAACAAACGCCAGAACGAAAAGCAACAAATACAGCAGACTAAAACCATTACTCCACTATACAACAGACACGTCGATATGAAAGAGGACCCTTTAGAAAGATCCTGGCTCCCCACTGAAAGGTGCTTTTGACTATCAGGTTAACCAGGATCTTTAAGAGCGGGACTTGGGGAGGGAGGAGGGGATGGGAGAGGGAAGAGGTCCTCAAAATGAAACGAAGCAGTGAGAAGTCAGTGGCCTTGGACGGGGGGGGAGCGGGGCGCTTATGTCGGAACTCTAAGCCTTCCGAAATTAAAGTAGCTCAGCTCTGAAAAGCAGGCTATGCTACAAATAACAAATAACGAATAACACCTTCAAAATTTGCATTACAAAATAATACGAACATGGCAAAGCATACCATGCTACAGAGAAATGTCTCCTCCCAAGGCCTCTGCACTTAATGTCCACGGAGTCTCTAACATGCGTGGGAAAAAATTATGAAACGAAAGAGTTTATAAATGAATGATTAAATGTGAACTTCGCAACAAACGAAAATAAAGGGTTCGTGCCAATTCTGGAGTTAAGCACTCAGAGCTTGAGAAGTCGTCGGAAAAATATGGGAATTATAGGATAGAAGCCACACACACAAAAGTAATAACAAAAGAACAAATAGGACAAGCAGTCATAGGGCATATCTCTCCTTAAGAATATATTTGTGTCCAGTTTTGTGAGGACATTATTTGCAATTACGATCAACTGCTTTATCTATAACTAGGACCGTTACGGATTTCAAAAGCAAATCGACTCTAGAAGAACACAAATTAACACAAAAATTACGGAAATTAGAGCAAAGGTTAGACTCTACAGGACAGTTGGTTAAAATCATAACTAATTAAGGAGTCAATAAAACAACGAATACGTAATTAATGGTAAACCAGGGCAGAAACAAAAGGCACATTAATTACAAAAATCAGGTAAAATAACGATAATCATTCAAGAAAATACAGCAAAACAAAGACACAATAAGAGAAAATAAAAGAAAACAAAGCCACAATAACGACAGACCATACGGCAAAAATAATGTCTCTGCGATGTTCCGTTGCTTTCTTTCAAAATTGTCTCACGTGTAAAGAAACTGTTTGATTTCCCGTGGCATTAGCGTTTCCTCTCAACTTTAAAGGAGAACTGCAGCGTAAAGAATAACACTAAAAAACAGATTAAATAATCACAATACAAAAAGAGTACAGAATGAATACAAAACATAAAGAATTACAATAAAAAAAGAGTAAAGAATAACTATACAAAAAAACAGAGTAAATAATCACAATACAAAAAGCGTAAGGGATAACAATACAAAAAATTTGCGTAAAGAATCATAATACAAAAAAAGAAAGAGTAAAGAATGACAAGACAAACAATGAGAAAGTAAAGAATCACAATCCAAAAAAAGAAAGAGTAATGGTGGCAGTGAACCTGCTTCTGAATTGGGACAAGAGGAGAACAAAGTAGAAGGACGGTACCAATGAGAGATCAGCCCACAAAATGATATTCAGCCAGGGAAAGGACCATCACGCAAATTGGTAGCTATCGAGGGGATCATTTCGGCTTGCTTTTGTCTAAAACCAGGTGAGAAAGACGGCCTTTCATCACATCAGAAGCAATCAAAGCTGGAGGTTCAGATTGCTTGCAATGCAGAACGAGATGCAGTCAACTATGCTCCGGAGGACAGTAACAGCAGAGCCAAATCAGTTATGGGAACATTATTACCTACAAGAAATGACCAGCTTTGCAAAGATGGAAAATAGTATTCATAAAAGGTTGTGACATCTAAACAAGAAGGCGTTTTAAATACAAAACTCAACCAAGTTTGTAAATAAATATTTACAAAGTTTGTAATAAACAACAATGCTGTCAAAATTCTTCACAACGTGTTCTTACTTAGGTGTTCTGCTTCTGCTGAAACTTGTGCAACTGTGCTTGACACGAAATTTCTCTAGAGGTAATAAATCTCGACAACATCAAGGTTTTTGCTCATCTGTCATTATCTACAAAATAATCTAAAAAGCACACAAGTTGGATATTTTCGGAATAAAAAGTGCGAGCTAGAGGGGCATGGAAAAGGTATTTGACCAAAAGGGTCTTCTATCCAAGAAGCATAAGCGTGCGTGAAATATTTTTAAAATGTTTTATTTAATATATGAATATATATGAGGTTTCGAGGAATGGTCATTTGTATAGTATTTAGAATGAGAAAATGGAGATAGACATTGTCAGTGAGAGTGCATGGAGGATCGATATGACTTGTAATGGTGTGTAGAGGAGTAGTTGGAGTTTACCTGCAAATATCTACCGGCAAAGAGAGTGCTGAAAACGTGGCTATAAATGTAATTAGGATTAAAGTGGGCCTAATAACAGTATATGATGAGATTAGCATATAATATGAAGACTGATGAAAATTAGGCTAGGGTTAAGGACACTGAAGAGAGAGAGAGAGAGAGAGAGAGAGAGAGAGAGAGAGAGAGAGAGAGAGAGAGAGAGAGAGAGAGAGAGAGGACTGCTCACCCATGTTTACTAACAATACAGGTAAGATAACTGTAGGATTATTCTGTTGCAGTGAGAGGTAGACAAATGCAGTTTGTGGGTCACATAGTGAGAAGACAAGAACTAGAACATCTCTCTCTCACTGGTAAAATCAATGGAAGGAGGCCGAGAGGAAGACCTAGACAAAAATAAATGGATGGATTGGTGAGAATGACTGGAGGAAGAATGTCTGCAGCTCAGTTGCTGCAGAGAGCCGGAAATAGAGAGGAGTGGCGAGCCATGA
This sequence comes from Macrobrachium rosenbergii, assembly GCF_040412425.1. Classification (NCBI taxonomy): domain Eukaryota; kingdom Metazoa; phylum Arthropoda; class Malacostraca; order Decapoda; family Palaemonidae; genus Macrobrachium; species Macrobrachium rosenbergii. The sequence goes on along the minus strand of NC_089783.1, from coordinate 14,287,273 downwards.
TTGCCGACTCCTTGAGGATATGGCACCTGATATATATATATATATATATATATATATATATATATATATATATATATATATATATATATATATATATATATATATATATATATATATATATATATATATATATATATATATATATATATATATATATATATATATATATATATATATATATATATATATATATATATATATATATATATATATATATATATATATATACATAAACATATACAAATATATACTGTACCCTGTAAAATGATATTTTCATAATAAAATAAATTTTGAACATACTTACCTGGTAGTTATATATATAGCCTAAGTCCCTGACGTCACGGCAGAATTAAAAAAACTCGCGGCAATCACCGATCGGTAGTCAGGTGAACCACCTGTGCGCCCCTCTACCCAGGTACCTGGAACCATTCCAACTATTCCTCAGATCTTCCATGCCCCTAGTCTCTAGAGGAGGAGGGTGGGAATTTAATTATATATAACTACCAGGTAAGTATGTTCAAAAATTTATTTTATTATGAAAATATCATTTTAAACATCTAACTTACCTGGTAGTTATATATATAGCTGATTGACACCTTTGGTGGAGGGTCAGAGACAGCTAACATCGTTGGAATTATAATATAATTAAAGTTGCAAAACAACTCTAGGTTCCTACCTGTTAAGGAAGCTGACTTCAATGTTTTCCTGCCTCATTATGTCTGCATTCCTTAAGAGATCCAGCGATCCACCCAGGGGGCTGAAAATCTCTAGGGGCTGTCAACCGGTGTATAACCTCTATGTGACTAGACCTCCTCTCAATACCCTTGTTCCGGGCGCTACCAAGGAACAAATCGACCATACTCTCATCCCAATGATTGCGGAAGACTGCGTCCAGCCTTCGCAAACAACCATAAGAATTCTCAATTCCAAGGTAAGAAAAAGGGTATTGGTTTATGGGATAGTAGGGTATTCCCTCTCCCACTACTGAATTAGATGCTATAAACCAACCCAGCGTATAGCAGTCTTCGTATAATGTTTGGACTTGTTTTAGATAGTGAGAGGCAAATACTGACTTGCTTCTCCAGAAGGTCGTGTCCAAGATACTCTGGAGGGATCTATTCTGTTTAAATGCTACAGAGGTTGCTACTGCCCTGACCTCGTGCGTCTTCACTTTCAGAATCTTGTGGTCGATCTCGCTACATTCCATGCTGTCTGATAAAATAAGACAGAGCATTCTTTGACATCTGCACAGAGGGCTTTTTGACTGAGCACCAAAGCCCTTCTGAATTTCCTCTTAAGTCCTTTGTCCTATCCAGGTAGTGCCTTAGAGCTCTTACTGGGCATAGGACTCTCTCTCTCTCCTCCCCTGTGATGTCCGTAAGATTCGGAATCTCGAACGCTCTGGGCCAGGCTTGTGATGGGCGTTGATTTTTTGCAAGGAATCCTAGTTGCAGTGAGCAGATTGCCTTGCCTTGTCTAAAGCCTATATTCTTGCTAAAGGCATGTATCTCACTAACTCTTTTCGCTGTGGCCAAACTGACCAAGAAAAGAGTTTTCATGGTGAGGTCCTTTAAAGATGCTCTCTGTACAGGTTCAAACCTAATCCCCATGAGGAACCTCAGGACCACGTCTAGGTTCCATGCTGGTGAGTTCTCTACTCTCTCCTTGGAAGTTTCGAAGGATCTGAGTAGGTCCTGGAGATCCTTATTGTTTGACAGGTCCAAGTTTCTATGTCTAAAAACTGCTGCCAGCATGCTCCTATACCCCTTAATGGTAGAGGTAGAAAAATTAAGCTTCCTCTTAAGGTGCAGCAGGAAGTCTGCTATTTGGGTTACAGAGGTACTGGAAGAGGACACATGGTTGTTCTTGCACTATCCTCTAAATACCTACCACTTGGATTGGTATACCTTAATGGTGGATGACCTCCTTGCTCTTGCGATAGCGCCAGCTGCCTCCTTCGAAAAACCTCTAGCTCTTGTGAGTTTTTCGATAGTCTGAAGGCAGTTACTTGTAGCGCTTGGAGGTTTTGGTGATATCTTTCCAAGTGGGGTTGTTTGAGTAGATCTACTCTCTGAGGTAGGCTCCTCGGGATGTCCACCATCCATTCCAGTACCTCTGTGAACCAATCTCTTGTCGGCCAGTAAGGGGCCACAAGGATCATTCTGGTCCCTTCGTGTGACACAAATTTTTGCAGTACCCTGTGTATTATCTTGAAAGGGGGAAATGCATACACGTCCAAGTTGGACTAGTCCATCAGGAATGCGTCTATGTATGTCGCCTCGGGATCTGGTACAGGAGAGCAGTAAGTTTCCAGCCTCTTCGTTTGCGCTGTGGCGAAGAGATCTATGCACGGACGTCCCCAAAGTCACCACATGCTTCTGCAGACATCCTGATGTAGCGTCCATTCTGTTGAGAGGACTTGATTTTTCCTGCTCAGAATGTCCGCCCTCACATTTTTCTCCCCTTGGATAAAGCGGGTTACTAGTTTGACATTCTTCTCCTTTGCCCAGAGAAGTTCTCTTGCTGTCTCGTACAGAGACCTGGAGTGAGTGCCCCCTTGTTTGCTGATGTAGGCCAACGCTGTCATGCTGTCGGCGTTGACCTGCACCTCTCTGTTCTCCACTATGTGTTCGAACTCCCTGAGAGCTAGAAGGATTGCAGTTAGTTCCTTCTGGTTGATGTGCCACTTCTCCTGCTCTCTGGTCCAGGAGCCCGAGACTTCTTCCTTCCCTAGTGTTGCTCCCCATCCTGAGTCCGACGCGTCGGAGAACAACACTAGGTCTGGGTTCCTCTGATGTAGAGAAAGGCCTTCCTGGAGCTTGACGGGGTCGTTCCACCACTCTAAATACGGCCTTATTGGTTCTGAAATGGGGATGCACTTGGTCTCCAGTTCTATTTCCTTGTCCCAGTTCTGATTTAGATGAAACTGTAACGGGCGTAGATTCAGCCTTCCCAAAGAGACAAACTGTTCTAGCGAGGAAAGGGTCCCCAGCAGACTCATCCATTCCCTCGCCGAGCATGTCTGTCTCTTTAGAAAGTCCTGAAGTTTTCCTAAAGCTTGTTCCGTCCTTGCTACAGACGGAAAAGCCCGAAAATCCTGACTCTGAATCTTCATCCCAAGGTACAGAACCTCTTGGGATGGGATCAGCTGAGATTTCTCTCCGTTTATCAGTAGACCTAATTCCTCCGATAACTGTATCGTGGTCTGAAGATCCTCCAGGCAGCGTGTGCAGGAAGGAGCTCTGAGGAGCCAGTCGTCTAAGTACAAGGAGATTCTGATGCCTCTCGTGTGAAGAAAACCTGCTACATTGGTCATCAGCCTTGTGAAAATCTGTGGATCGGTGCTTAGACCGAAACAGAGAGCCCGAAACTGGAATACCTTTCCCCTGTGGACGAACCTCAGATATTTCTTGGAGCTCGGGTGTATGGGGATGTGAAAGTACGCATCCTGGAGGTCCAGTGAGACCATCCAATCGTGCTGTCTGACCGCTGCTAGAACCGATTTTGTCGTTTCCATTGCTGTGGCTAAGAACCAATTGGTTACCTAGCAACAGGACCTACAGCTTATTGTGGAATCCGAACCACATTATAGCGAGAAATGAATTTCTATCACCAGAAACAAATTCCTCTTGTTCTTCACTGGCCGGTCGGAGATTCGAACTCGCGACCAACAGCGTGGTAGCTGAGAACGGAACCTGCTCACCCAGCGAAGAACTTGAACTTTGTTTTCTGCACAAAAACGTTGAGTGCACTCACGTCTAGCACTGGTCTCCAACCCCCCGAGCTTTTGGGGACCAGGAATAACCGATTGTAGAATCCTGGGGATTCCAGATCTTGAACCCTCTCTATGGCCTCCTTTTGCAACATCATAGACACTTGTTGTTGTAGAGCCTCTGCCTTGGTTCTGTCGTTGTATTTGGCTGAAAGGTCTATTGGTCTTGCTGCTAGAGGGGGTCTCCTCAGGAAAGGGATCCTGTACCCCTCTTTGAGTAACTGAATGGACCATAGGTCCGCTCCTCTTTTCTCCCACACTTGCCAGAAGTTGGTCAGTCTGGCTCCTACCACTGTCTGAAGGTGCTTCACTTCAGACTCTGGCTCTTCCTTGCCTGGAGCCTCTCTTTGTTGTTCTTTACCAGCGGGTCTCGTATTTCCTCTACTGTTGGATTTTTTTCCACGAAAGGGCTGAGTCACAGGAGCTTCTCCTTTATGCTTCTGCATGATGAAGCTCGCTGGAAGCACTTTCTCGCTGTCTTCGTTATTAGATCTTGTGTGGCCTTTTGTGCTAAGGCCGAAGTAATGTCTTTAACTATTTCCTGCGGGAACAGATGTGAAGATAGCGGAGCATAAAGAAGTTCCGACTTCTGAATGGGCGTGACCCCATTAGACAGAAAAGAACAAAGATGGGCTCTTTTCTTCATGATGCCTGCTGAAAAAAAGAGCTGCTAGTTCGTTGGCACCATCTCTGATTGCCTTATCCATACAGGACATGACGTGAATAAGCTCCTCTGTGCCAGTGTTCTTAAAGTCTTCTGTCTTCCTCCCCAAGGCTCCCAGGGTCCAGTCCAAGAAGTTAAAGACTTCAAAGGCCCTGAAGATGCCCTTGAGGAGGTGGTCCATCTCCGATGGCGACCAAAACACTTTCGCCTTTCCCATGGCTACGCGGCGTGAAGCGTCTACGAGACTAGAGAAGTCCCCCTGGGATGAGGCAGGAACTCCCAGGCCAAGAGCTTCTCCAGTCTCATACCAAATGCTCGATCTGGACGCTAGTCTGGTCGGGGGGAAAGAGAACACGGTTCGGCCTTGATCCTTCTTAGTGGCAATCCAATCCTGCATGGTCTTCAATGCTCAATTGGAAGAGCGAGACATAATCATCTTCGTAAACACTGCCTTCTTCGAAGTCTTCCTTAAAGTAAATTGAGAAGGAGGAGATCGAGGGGCAGCTGGCACAAAGTTCTCCAGAAAAAGTTCGTAAACACTGACATCAGTTTCTTTAAGTCCGACGAGGGTGTTGCTCTTCGTGTTTCTCTTCGTCGGTAACTTCGTCTAAATGAATGTCTGGAGAAGGAGGGAGATCGTTGTCCACCTCATCCGACTGTTTTGGTCGTTACCGGGCGGCGGCGCCTCGCGTACTGGATGCCGTATCCGAGCCGCCAGAGCATTCGCTATATCGCCCCTGGCGTCCAGCCTCTCGACGCTTGACGTCCTGGCGTCCATTCCCTTGACGTCCTACTGTTTGACGCTTGTGGTGTTCCGTTTCTGGACGCTTGACGCCAGTGCATCCCGCTTCCAGAGTTACCTATGCATCCTGACGTCTAAACTCCTGAAGCTTGACGTTTTGGTGCTCTAATGCTAGACGCTTGACGCCAGTGCATCCTGCGTCCTGAGCTACCTCCACGTCTTGGCTTCCAACATCTTGATGCCTGACGTCCTGACGTCCAATGCCTTGACGCTTGTCGTCTTGGCGTCCAGTTCCTTGACGTTTGCCGTCATGG
>NC_089783.1:14201781-14276781 GCF_040412425.1 Macrobrachium rosenbergii | reverse complement strand
AATTCCTAATGTAAAGGACCGACGGTTTGTATATCACGTCGGAACAAACCCAGGGGTATGCGAATCGGTTCCCCAAACCCAAAGGTCAGGAAGAGCCAATGAGAGGCCCACTGCCTCCTCGGAAAGAGGCAGTCCCTAGACGTCCAAGGGTATCAAGGGAAAGAAGCAGCCTTCCTCTCCTTCGCCTGACAGAAGTCTATCCGGTTCCCAGGACCCCCTCAAACCTCGGGAAAGGAAGGGAAGAGGCAGCAGAAGAAAAAATCGAAGATAAGTTGAAGAAGACGGTGGCTACTTCCACAGAGCAACTTCCTTCACCTTCACTCCCACATCTTCTACAGGATGGTGGACAGGAAACATCGTAACCTTCAGGGCAGCTAGGCAGGATCACAACGGAAGTGGCCCAGGACACAACCACCAGGAGAAGCAGTAGGCACAATCAGGACAGCCAAAGCAGGAGCTACAGAAGAGGTTCAGAAGGCAGGAGCTACAGCAACAGCCAGGAACATCACATGAAAGACACCAGCAGCTACAGGAATAATCAAGACGGTTGTGGCAGGAGACCAGGAAGAGCCAGCCAGAGACAGTCGTTGAGTCAACAGGAGCATAACACAGGAAACTGCAGGAGCAGATGGACCACAGATACACCAGAGATAGTGTCACAGCATACATGAAGGCCAGCAATGACAGCGACTGATCCACATTAGTGGGAACACAGTCGGAAGGATCCCGACGTGGAACTATGCCATTCCAACCAGGTACTGTGGTCGATCCCGAAGCAAGATATCCCCTGAGATATCCAGTCAACTAATGCTGTGCCTGTGATGCTCACCATCAACCTGAACGAGCAAGCAAAGATGATTAGTAGAGGGAGACTCCTCTCGCTCTGAGGGGAACTGCCCTACGCAGCGAGAGGAGGCCCCTTAGAAAAGGTCGCCTGACTGCCCGTGGGCCCCCGCCCCTTGCGGTCTTCGCTCGACGAGCAAGCAAAGAGGGCGAAGGAGAGAGATCTCTACTGAAGGAGAGATATACGAGTATAAGAACCTACAGGGAGAGAGAAGGAAGGAGGGGAGGCCACCAAGGGCGCCATGGAAGCGAAACTTACTGACGATGCCTGCAGCCTCCACCCCGCAACTCTGTAAGTGTAGGCGGCGAAAACAACACTCAGCACAAGTAGAAAGGAAGTTTTCATGCCCTTGTACAAGGAGGGCGGGAGCCCAAGAAGGGGAGTGAACTCTTATGTCCCAATCAATGTAGGGGAGTAAAGATATTACGTCGCAATCTAAAATCTCCGACCGTACAGGGGAATGCCTTCAGTATCTAAGTAAAGGGCTATTTGGAAGAGAAACATTACCACTCGGTTATGTCCCTCTAAATACGCCCTTGGCCATCAAACCCAAGACCCAGATGCTGGGGAACGACGGCTTATGCCAGGGTATCACAAATTGTGGGTTTGAATTAATAGATATCAAACACACGTAATATATACACAAAAATACAGAAAGATCCCACCGGGATAATAAAGAGCTTAATGATAGTCAGGCAAAGAGATCCGAAAACACGTCTACAATGCATGACGGCCAAAAGCAAACTGGAATGTTTACATCCGGGCATTCAGGTATTCCCGCCTACCTGATGGCAATTACTGCCTAACCACCTTGCTCAAGAGTTTAACGGCCGTGTCCAGCTTAATCTTAATAACATCATCATTATTTACAATATTAAATCCCATTAGTTTTTCATTCATAAAAAGTAATGGTGTTTCAACAAAAACTGCCATTATATTCTCAAAAAATTTCTTCTTAAAGCCTCAAAAAAGATCAGCCAGTTCTCGATCACTGAAACCTTCAGTGTATAAAGACAACTGGGAACAGTGTGTAAAATGCACAAGGAACAAAGCAATCCACAGCTACCTTTCACTCAGTGGCAATCTTCGGAAAATTCCAAATTAATAAAGAAAAGAAAAAGACTTTCCGTCTGAAAAACTGATCGCGTAATGTTATTTTGGAGGTTTTAATCATGCTCAACCACTTTTATTTTGCATCATTCTACAAGCTACCCACAATTTTTAATAAACAGTCCAACCAAAAGCATTATCTGATCATATCTTCCAGGGGGTCGGGGGACACGATAGACAACCAAAGGGTAAAGACTAAACATTGCCATATGCTATATAGGATACATAATGCAATTCACCCACTAATAAAAAACATAAACATTGCTTTCTGGTCCTGGAAATCGTCAGGACATTAAGCCCAAGGCCTAAAGGCTATACCTTTCCATAAATTATAGGCTACTGAATAAAAGCTAGGCTACGCTACAATAGTCTAGGCCTATACGCCGTGCTTTTAATAAAAGCTACGGTAGAGCCTAAGGCTACAAGTTACCAAGGAGGGCAATTTTCTTATTAAAAGAAATATAAAGCGATCAACATATAGCCTACCAGTTGTCCCTAAAAAGACAGAAGCGTTATTCTGGCATACAGGTAGACTTTATACGACAGGTAACCTTTCCACCGAAGGTCGGTGTACACAAATAATCAGCTGATAGCTCTTCTTCTTCTTGTGTACAGACGATGCTCTCTCAAACACTGATAGACAATGAGTACAGTGTATCACATCTTCAGTTTTTCTTTTGATTATAGCATCTTTCATGAGGAAATTGCGGTCGAAGTACACTTAGACTAGAGCAATTCGGTTTCATATAACGCTATTCATATGTGTAACAGTTTTTCCCGAGGTCCGTTTGTACTCTCAGTGCGTCGCTTTTGAAAAATGCACATGTATTTATTTCCATTACCTTATTATTGCAGCATTATTAAAGAGAAAACCAAATTAAGAAATTGTTCAAGAATAAACAAGGTCGATAATATACCGTAAAAAATAATGTTTTCTGTTGCTTTTCTGAACTTCTCAGAACATAATTACTTTCTTAGTTTAACCACCGAAGAAATTGACCCTTTGTTCGATCAGTGCGTCACTTTTATCTCCATTTCATCGTTATTATAGAAAATTAAATTAATAAATTGTTAAAGAATAAATCAGATTGACAATATACCATATAAAATTAATTTCTATTGTTTTAATTACTTTCTTGTTTTAAACGAAGAAATTAGCCTTAGTTTTTTTTCATAACATTTTTCCTTTACTGCCTTCTAGTGAAATCGGCATGCCAGTGCACTTTCCTTTTTCATGATATTGCAACCATTAACTCATTTACATAAATTAGTACGAATATCGGTTGAGAGGGCGTTTTTAAAAGACAGAAACTGTTTCAATGGCAAGAAAATTGTCAAACATTCATTGATGGCCACCAGTGCCTGTTTTCACCCACTTTCATCCACTTCTCTCTCGTTCTTAAGATATCTTGCAAAACATGGTCATGGGTGAAAGAATACACTCCTCGCAGCTTTTTTAGCAGAGATAATACTTCCATTATTAATGATGACACCGATGTCATTAATAGGCCTACTGCTAATCCACTCACTCACCACTGGCATCTACTTTATCCGCTTGCGATAGCTTCCCTAATCTAAATATCCACATCCAAACACACAGGGCGACAGTTGGATTGTACCCAAAGAAAGATTAGCTTTAACCAAGAAAATATATATCACCGAGTAGGCTGGGTTTCACTGAGTGCATCAATACACGCTGGATTTCTGGAAATGTGGGACAAGAGAGCCAATATTCTGTCTTAGGCCATAACCCAGTCTTTTCCCTTGACCGTTTTTATCAGAACCATTAATATTATTATAGTTTTAGTCGTCGTGCCAGTGACATAAGACCCTGTCTTATGCAAAAACTGTTAATTTTGTACTTATCTCTTTGATGTGCTGCGGCACACTCGCTCTTGAAATCTTCCATCTATGTAGTTTTGTTTTTTGAAGTTCTTTGTCATAACCATGTCAAAAGTGTTCTTAAACAGCTCATCCCTCCTATCTCCAATGTTTATCAGCATGGATATTGGTTCAGTGTTACTTCGGGCACCAAAGCTTTGTTTTTAAGCTCACATCAGATTGGAAAATTAGGATACTTACAGCAGAGTATTTTCTTTCCAGTTGCTTCTCATCATCCTTTCAGTCTGAACCATTGCAAAAGTTCCTGGTGATAAGCTAGAGTTGGAAAGTTCACTCTGCTATCACATTAATTTTAGTAGAAGCTAGGCAACTATGAGTAATTTCCATTACTTTATTTTGAATCTTTTTTAACTTAGCTGGTGGAGTCTGAATAAAACTAATAACTGAATACTCGAACACAGACTGGATGAAGAAAGATTTATTAAGGATCCAATGTTCCCTTTTGTAACTGTCCCCGTGACTTGAAGTTTTGTGTTGCATGTTAACTTGGCATCTCATTTCTCTTGTTTTGGCTCTTTTCTGTCACTAATATGTAAAATGAATTACAGTATTTGTATGATGAGATAATCTAATTAATTTCCTGTAGCTTTCCTGAAGAAACAGTTAGTTTTAAGAAGTCAGACCTTGCCTGTAGAGATGTGACTCTTTTACTGTGTAAATAGGGCTCATTAAAATAATATACTGTAATTTGGATGTATCAGCAGCTTGCACTGCACCATGATGGATGTTTAGTTACAAAAGTGCCTAGAGAAAAATTTAATTGAAAATTGTAGGACTGCATTCTTAGCTCAAAAATCTCTATCCTAGATAGTATCCTTCACAGTCTCGTTGGTTCAGAGGTAATCTTGGAAATCTGTGACTGAATGACTACCTTGTTGACCTTACAAAGTATGTTTAAGATCAAGGAAAGAAAAACAGCCTTTGCCTTGACTGTTACTGTAATATGAACCCATGTATTATCAAGTGCTTTGATGAAACCACCGAGTCATTGGCCTTGCCAATCACTCTATTAGCAGCACCATTTCAGTGCTTAACAGATACAAGGGGTCTCTAAGATGGGCCTGTATTTTCCAAGGTTAGTTAAAAGTATCAAGAAAACATGCCTAAGGCAATATATCTCTTGTCCAGACATTGATGAGCGAGGACAAATGTTAGCCAAATTCAGTAATGAAGAGTGACTATCATAATATACACAGTATGTGATCCTGATGCTTATTAACACATTGACAAATAACTGGTGGTGCTCCTGCCTACTTTTCATTAAAATATTCATTTTCTCCCACTGTATTAAGAATCATGAGAAGGATCTTCTCTAAAACCTGATCCTTCTCTAAAACCTATCTTCTTTAGTAAGTGGTAGGAATTGTGGAATAATGAATCTGACAATAACTTAAAATATTAAACCAACTGTTGGTTTGTGGTGTTTTTCACAACACAGTAATAAAAGTTCAACACTGAGGTAATACTATTCCACCTTCATATAGGTCAAAGTCATCTGACCCATGAGTATTTACTGAATAACCCAACTCCTGAATGCACAGAATACAAAATATCACCCACAATCAAACATATCTTTAGTGATACACAATACAGTATCAGAACATATCCTTGAGAGAAATTTTGTCAGAATCTTCAACATTTTCAGTTTATCCACTTGTAAAATTTTTAGGGAGTTACAATTTATTCAATAAGATCTAATATAATAAAAAAAATAAAACCTTTGAGCCATCCCTGTAGGGTTAAGAATCTTAACTCAGTGAAAGAGGTACAGTTTTTCTCACATATTGCGTAAAGTACAACGACCTTCTTCTTCTATAATTTATTCCTGTTGCAGTTTTGTAAGTGGTTTTGACTATCAACATTCTACAATACAGTAATGAATGAGTTTCTTTTGCAACAAACATTTGAAATAATACAGCAGTAATTAAATAGATACTTTTTGTATAAATTTTCATATTGGAAAACTATTTCAACTGACTGACTACAAGGTAACTCATTAAAGCAATTTCCTTTCCTTCAAAGAATAAGTTATTATTTATAGTTTTATACAGTGACTTGGAGTTGTCTGCAACAAGGTACTAAATCAGATCTTCGAATCGAAGGGATCATACCACTGCCATCATCACCATCATCATCATCATTCCTTCACTTTCTACGGGAAAAATATTTTACTAAACTTTACACTTACAGTTCAAGGTTTATAAAATATTGCAAAAACCAAAAAATCTCTTTATTTACTTGAAAATTTTTACATAATCAAAAACTACGGACATCACAACTGCGTGTAGAACACATGTTAGGCTGGGTATTTTCCAAAGTATTTTCTATCCACATCCTTCAACCATATCTGGCAACCAGTCATGTTATTTTGTATGATGTACTTAAATGTAAATGGATTGATATTTTCTCTTTCCAGCCTTTCTTCCTCAGCTCGTTCAGCCTCAAGCATTTCTTTGCTTACAACCTTTGCAGGAAAAGGTAACTTTTCAGCAATCATCTTCATGAATGGATACACCTGTGGGTGAGAAAACATTCATTAAAGGTAACTTAGGTACTATATAAGCAGAAAAAGCACTTGAAAAGTGACAAATAAACCCAGCAAAAAATGACTTCCAATCTTTTTTAAGAAATTTTACAGAATTCAATTGTACTCTGGTTATTGTCAGAAATACAGTATAATGTGCCTGAGTTAGCTAAGTTTTATAAAACTAAATTAGTTTATAATACAGTCATACTCCGAACTTACACAAGGTTAGCTTCCAGAACTCCTCTGGCAAAACGAATTTTCACGTAAGTTTGGCACGGTCTCTAAAAATGATAATAAATGCTGCATTTCTAGAGTTTAAACACTAAATATGACCCTAATCATGCTCCCAAAGTATTTAATCATGCTCCCAAAGTATTAAGATAACTTTTAAATGAAACTAAAGTTACTGTAATTTCATTTAAAAGTTAGCTTAATACATTAACCTTAAAAAAAGAAATAAATGGATGACTTAAAAAATAGGAGGGTGAAGATTATGTATACTAATTCTCTTTCTCCCCCTTCTGACCAATCTATTTTTAGAAGTCTTCTCAACCTCCTTTTTAAGAACTACTTTATTCTAATATGTCTCTTTCTCTTTGTTCTGAAATGATTTTTCATGAATAAACAGTGTTTTTTATTTGGACTAATACAACTCTTAGTTGTCTCTATGTTTTAGAATGTAATACTGTATCTGCCAAATTAGCGCATTTACAGTCGCAGATGGTACAGGTAAAATTAGATAAATTTAAAATTTTCTATTGTACACGTAAAGTCATACAGAGAAATAGTAATAAGTTTTAAAATACGTGTGAGCACTAACTACGAATGAGAGAGAGAGAGCGAGAGAGAGAGAGAGAGAGAATTACTTAGGAATCCTTTGACCCGCTATCAGCAACACTCCTCCTTCCTGTCACATTAATTAGACATATTTGACAGCTTTGCCCTCGAGCAAGTTCACAAAAGATCAGGGAATGATATTTGTTTGTTTAAAATACGTATCACATACTGTACACAGTATAAATTTTGTTATTTCAGTTATATTATTATTATTATTATTATTTACTTTTTTTTTTTGGGGGTCTATCACAGTCATCCTATTCAACTGGGTGATTTTTAAAGTGTGGGGTTCCAGGCTGCATCCTGCCTCCTTAGGAGTCCATCACTTTTCTTACTATGTGCGCTGTTTCTAGTAGCACACTCTTCTGCATGAGTCCTAAAGCTACTTCAGCAAGTTTTTCCATATTCCTTTTCAGGGATCTTGGGATCATGCTCCTATGATTATGGGTACAATTTCCACTAACATACCCCATACCCTTCTTATTTTGATTTTCACGTCATGATACTTACCAATTTTTTCTCTTTCTTTCTCATCTACTCTGGTGTCCCATGGTATTGCCACATCAATGAGTGATACTTTCTTCTTGACTGTCGATCAACATCACGTCTGGTCTATTGGCACGTATCACCCTATCTGTTCTGATACCATAGTCCCAGAGGATCTTTGCCTGATCGTTTTCTTTCACTCCATCAGGTTGGTGTTTGTACCGCTTATTACTGCAAGCTAGCTGATGCTTCTTACACAGGTCTTGTCTTTCATACTGCACTTCATGCATATGGGTGAGATATTTTTTCCATCTATTGTTCTTTGAACATATCTGGTTCTTAGGGCCTGATCTTGTGCGCTGTTAGCATTCCTTCTGTTTCCTTCTTGAGTTCTCCCCTCTGTAGCCATTACCATGTTTCATCGCTGGCCAGTGCTTAAGTCTGTCCCATGCATTGGTTTGTTGTGCCATTCCTCTGTTCTGTTTTTCATTCTCCTGTCTCTGTATATTTCTGGGTCTTCATCTACTTTTATCAGTCCTTCTTCCCACGCACTCCTTAGCCACTCGTCTTCACTGGTTTTCAGATATTGTCCCAGTACTCTGCTCTCGATGTTGATGCAGTCCTCTGTGCTTAGTAGCCCTCTTCCCCCTTCCTTTCGTGTTATGTATAGTCTGTCTGTATTTGCTCTTGGGTGCAGTGCTTTGTGTATTGTCATGTGTTTTCTAGTTTTCTGGTCTATGCTGCAGAATTCAGCCTTCGTCCACTCCACTACTCCTGCGCTGTATCTGATTACTGGTACTGCCCATGGGTTAAAAGACTTTCATCACGTTTTCGGCACTGAGTTTTGACTTGAGTACTGCCTTAAGTCTCTGCATATATTCTTTCCTGAATGTGTCCTTCATCTCTTGGTGTTTTATATCCTCTCCTTCTATTATTCCCAGGGATTTGTATCCTGTCTTATCTATGTGTCTAATGTTATTCCCGTCTGGTAGCTTTATCCCTTCAGTCTTTGTTACTTTGCCTTTTTGTATGTTGACCAAGGCACATTTTTCTATTCCAAACCCCATCCTGATGTCCCCAGATACAATCCTTAGTCTGGATTAGGGTATCTATTTTCTTGATACTCTTACCATGCAGCCTGATGTCCGTGAACTTCAGATGGTTAACTCTGTTGCCTCCTTTCTTGAGTTGGTACCCAGCGTCCATCTTCTGCAGTGCTTTTGTCATTAGGAATCATGGCTACTACAAAGAGTAGTGGGGACAGTGAGTCACCTTGAAACATCCCTCTCCTGATGCTAGTCTTATCCCAAAGCTTGTAAGCACTGTATTTCAGTTGCACATTGTATTTTTTAGGATGCTGATGGTGTTTTCCATTGCCCAATATATTTTCAGACATTCTATTACCCACGTGTGTGGTATCATGTCGAAGGCTTTCTTGTAGTCAGTCCATGCCAAGATAAGGTTGGTTCTCCTTCTCTCACTATTCTTCATTACCATTTTGTCTATCAGGAGCTGGTCTTTTGTGCCCCTACACTTCTTTCTGCAGCCTTTCTGTTGGTGGAGGATGGTGTTTATATCCTTAAGGTACAGTAGTTGTATAGCCTTTCACTGATACCTGTTAGTAACTTCCACATTATTGGTAGGCAGGTGATAGGCCTGTAGTTACTTGCTATATTTCCCTTGTTCTTGTCTTTCTGTAAGGACGTTCTCCCCGTGGTCATCCATTTGGGCGCATGGTGGTTTGTGATACAATCCTGGAGTTGTTCTGTTATTCGTGGGTGTAGGGCCTTGAAGTTTTTGAGCCAGTATCCATGGACTTCATCAGGACCTGGGGCTTTCCAGTTGGAAATTTTTTGTAGTTGGTGTCTTACTGTGTCTGTCGTGATCTGGGCGAATCTTTGTTTTATGCTCCCTATTCTCCCCATTTCTTCTGCCTTGATTTCCAGGAGCCATGCTGCATGTTTGTTGTGTGATACCGGATTGCTCCATATATTTTCCCAGAGTCTCTTACTTGGTTTGGCTTCAGGAATTTCCTGGTGGTTGTCTTTCCTTCTTAGCTGGCTGTATAGTCTTTTCTGGTTGGTTCCGAAGAGCTTGTTCTGTTGTTATCCTTTATTCCTGTTCATGTACCTTTGGATCTTATGTGCTTTGGCTTTAAGCCTCTGTTTTATATCTTCTACTGTGTTGTTTAGTCCTTCTCCTGTACTTTGTATTTCTCATTCAGTTCCTCTCTTGTCTTCTTGCTTCTTAGCCTCTTTTCTGCCATCTCTTTCAGTTTACTCAAGTCAGATCTCATTGCCATGATTTGTTTTTCCAGGCGCCTTTTCCAAGGTGGTTGCTGTTCTGGTTTCTGTTGAGCTGGTTGTGATGGTGGTGTTGGTGTTTGTATCCCCATGAGTTCTACTACTAGTCTTGCTCTTGCATATGCCAGGTTATTTGTTTCTGTGATACTGGTGGTGTGTATTAGTCTCATTATTTCATCAACTTCACTTGTTTTCGCCCTTAGTTTCTTTGTGTTGTAGGCTTTCATGGAGGGGATCTTGTTCTTTCTGTATCTGGCTTCATCCATTGTCTGATCTTTTCTGCCCATTCCAACCTCTCTGTTACATCTTCGGTGTGTCCTCGTGTTGCTGTTCAGTAGCTCATCATTCCTGTTGTTTTGTGTGTCATCATCTCTTAGTTTGTCTTCTTGTCCTTCATTGCTGGGTGTTATTTCTCTTTCCAGTTCCTTACTTGGTCTACCAGCCTCTGTTCTGTTTGAAGGGTGTTATTTCTCTCATTCCAGATGTTGACCAGTCTTCTTCTGTATCCTCTTTCTGTGGAGTTGCTTCTGATGTAGCATCTCCATATTTCCTCATTTTCTTCTCTTGTCCATTTCTCCTTCTGGTTTGCATTTGTAGCTCAAGTCTCTGGTTGCTGGTTACTGTCATTGTGGTGGTCAAGTCCTCCTCATCGATTGGGCTGTATACCTGGCTGCCCAATGAAGCTCTTTTGTTGCCAGAGGTTCCATTTATGTCGTCGTTTATTCTTTCATTTCTTTACATTATTGCTGAGTTTTGCTACTTAACCCATAGTAGACTGAGGAAATTGTGGTAAAGATCCTTTTGCAAGAAATCAACGCCGAGGAGGGTGGTCACCCATCCAATGTCTGACCAGCCCAATGTTGCTTAACCAACCCATCAATGAGCTACTTACTATTATATAAATAATTAATTTATCATACAACTAATAAACATATGTATACATGTACCATAAAAATTCTCTCATCTCAGTAAGAGAGAGAGAGAGAGAGAGAGAGAGAGAGAGAGAGAGAGAGAGAGAGAGAGAGAGAGAGAGAGAGAGAGGATGATTATTTTTATTATTTAATGTTATTTAATTTACACATAAAAGCTCGAAAACTTATAAATTACAAAAAAAAATTAAACATAAACACTTTTGCAGGGTTTCTCAGGATTCGCAAATGTTTGCGTGTCTGTGAAAAACTTGTGTATGACAATTAGTTAGGTTCCAATGAAAAGTTTGTGTCTGTGAATTCGAGCAACTCAAATTGCACAAGTTCAGGATATTACTGTACTAAAAAATTTCCACCAATGCCAAACAAACAAAATCAAGCAGTTTAGAATCCCAAAACAAAAAGGAGGAAAGACTACAGTTGAGGACTGAGGATCTTCAAGCACTGAAGGTCAAGGGTTCATAACTGCAAAACCATTGATTATAGTAGCTGTCTCTTCTTTTATTTTTATAAGGAAACAAACCTTGTGGTCACTATAGGAATGTTATTATACTTTGAGTGATATGGAGGCTTCGTTCCAATGAAGGATTATACTTCAGTATCGCATAATTTTAAACTTGTGCCAATTGAAAAATTGCTGAAAATTTATCAAGTGTCCAAATTGATGGCTGTCTTCTGTAAATCTTCTGCCTCATCATCATCATCAACATTTGTAAGTTCCTCATTGGTAAGAGTTCTTATAACCTGCTCTATGTTTGCCTTGATGTTGATCATGATCGTGACAAAGAGGCCTTCTTCACCAATTCCCCCTTGCAACATTCAAAACATGACTTTTGCATCAATAGTAGGGAAGCCATTGAAGCCACTGACTACTTCCCAAACAAACTGACTTCAAACACGTGATTAGTGTTTCAAGCTTTATAACAGTTTCGAGGTCTTCCTTATAATTCAGTGATCCCAGCTGTTCTCAGTCTCTGTTTCAAAGATGAGAGTGGAAACATATTCCCATCTCTTAGCGCTTCGGCACTCCTGTAGTCACTTGATCAAGGTATTATCAAGTGAATTAAGGTAATTTATCGTTGGTTCATCTCACGACAATTTGTATTGTCTTGGATGCTAACTTTGATACTGCAGTCAAAGTTAACATCCAAGACATCACAAATTCTCCCAAGTATAAGGCAACAATAAATGATCTTAATTCACTTGATAGTACCTTGATCAAGTGACTACAGGAGTGCTGAAGTGCTAAGAGACAGGAATATGTTTCCACTCCCATCCATGAAACACAGACTGAGAACAGCTGGGATCATTCAATTATAAGGAGGACCTGATATGGAAGTCCTTGTGTTGAAATATTTATTCATTTCAAGAATGGGGCATAAAGGAACCATCCCTAGAAAAATGGGGCTGTCACTGAAGCCAAAAACTTTGAAATTTATGGATGTAAGTATGACTTGCTCTGAAGCCATTCTCCCTCTCTCTTCTATGAGTTTTTTGAGATCTGAGAATGCCGATTCTCTCAAGATCTTTCAAGTTCTTGAGGTTATAACACTTGACATAGCTTGACAACCACTCTTTATTAGTCTTAAACCATTTCCTCTTATTCTCCTACATCTCCTTACTGTAGTGTTTATCAGGCTAAGTGTTTTTCCACATGTGATATTGACATTAAAAAGCATGTTACCGACCATCTTCTATGTTCAAGCTTAATGCTCTCCCAATCTTTGTAAGCACTTTACCACAAACCTGAGACCATTTGTGTGGTAGTTGGATTAACACCAACAATTCCACAGATTTTTTCCATTGTCCTTTACAGAATGGATGCTCTATTTGTCCTAACCAAACTTACAGCCAAATCTGGCAACGGCTACACTAATTCTGTAAAGCTCTAAGATTTTTATTTCCTCTTTATAAGTGGAAACTTCACAAACATTCTTAACTTTTGAGAGATTTATTACTATTTAACTGCTTTTCAGGCATTATTTACAACAAAACCTGCAATTTGTGAGGGAATTAAATGGCATAAATAGTGCAGATAAAAGGGCTGAAAAAGATAATGATGTAAGTTAAGACATGTGGTTGAATGGGGGGCAGCATCAACCCACAAATTATGCTTTCAAATCACCTCCTGAAAATGTATTTCAGAATCCCTCTACTGTATTTACAAACTTTCAGTGATATAAAAATTCTTAGTTAAGCTATTTACTATAGCTATACGCTCTTCATTTTACACAGGATCATGTATTTATGTGCTTAAAAATGAAAAGAATAGTAAGGCCACACCTATTTCCTCGTAACATTTGAGTCAGCAATGTGTTGGACCTAAAAAAAAAAATAAGCCCTATAACACTAAGCTTGTATGTACATACATATAAAAGATATCTGTACAAGTATGTTTAGTACAATGACTAGACCCGCATCATTCTTTTACTGACTTTGAATTTTATAAACAAGCTTGCCTAACAGAATGGTAAAAATTAAACTGCAGCTCAATCAAGTTGTTGGTTAATCTTAATATCAAATACAGTATTACAAATGTGAGAGTAGTCCAATTTTTCAACACAAACACTAGTTACTAATATGTATGTATCCTGAATGAGGTTGTTTAGCATACTAGGGAGTGAAGTACTGTTGTTCAACTATAGTTCTGGATACTTCCAATGTTTATTTATGTGGCTTTTCAACAAAATGACTATAGTAGCACCACTGTTCAATGCTTCAATAATGGTTTGCTCAGCAGAGGCTAAAGTTGCATTGTTTCTCAGTAAGTGTCCCAATTTGTTCCAGCTAATGGGACTTTCATTCATGCTCAAAGGTTAAAAAAAGTGGTTATTGCAATGACTGTAGCATTCACCTATTAAAATGAAAGTATCAAATACCAAAGAATCAGTACTGAAAGTACTGTAAGCAGAAGTTTTAATAAAAATGGTCTGATAACCATTTAAAGTTCATCCTAAGCCAACAGTAAGAGGATAACACAAAACACTAATTGCCAGTAACAAAACATGTAGGATGCAAAATTCTTTGAAAATTACTCAGTCTCATTAAACCAACCACAAAATTGTTACTGAAAAAGAATTAAAGGGATATAAATTAAATCAAAGCTAAACTCAGCTATATCTAAAACAACTTACCAACAATAAGGTAGACACACATGAAATTAAATTCTTACCTTATGAACCTACAGCCTATATGCACACACGTGGCAGGCACTGCCAGTCAGCCAGGACTTTATACTCAGGAATGGAGTGTCTAGGATTCGTAATGATCACGAATTGGGCTAATGTAAGTAATGGGTTTGTAAATCAAACAAACTATGAATTTACTAGTAATGAAAAAGAGCACCCATAGTACATTATTCTCATAACTTACGATCCATGCTGCTCTACCTAGTATGAAATTAATTTAGTGTTTACTCAGTCTCATACCACCATATTAAGTATCAAGGAACAAATTATTTTAAATTTGCAACATCCTTACCATAACCTCTCTGGTGAATATAAGATTTCACTGGCAATGCAAAATAAGTGTAGAAATTTAGGGATGTACACAACTAAAACAACCTGATATCTTTTCCAACACTTACTTCTTCAAATGAACATTTGCCTCCAACCTCAATGATAATCCGCTCAGCCCTTACAGGAGTGACATAGTGATCAATGGAGCCTTTCCCACCACCCATACGTTTTCCTTGACCTCTTTTAGTTCTCGGTAACCAAGGTGAATCTATTCGCCAAACTGCAAACATCTTTTTTGTATTTATTTTTCGAGCTATACCCATTCGGATCATTTCGATGTGACCCCACTTAAGCATGCCCCCTCTTTTTGCCTGAAAAGAAAAATGCTTGTTAGATATCCTATCCCATGTAAAAGTTTTTTATCATAATATGTCACAAAGGTTGCAAGTCACCTTCAAAAGGATTCTACTTGTAAATCTCTTCTGAGTAAAACTCCAGACTAGAAGCTGAGTTTCATGCCTAGTCAGGCTACAGAATGGTAAGGCTCAAAAATGGACCTTTGGCCCTGAATTCCCACACTACAGAAGACATATGCATATCATTTTCTATGGACAATAAAGCCCTGTATACTATAAAGCTGTGGATATTCAAAAATGACATTTTTATGATAAAATAAAGCTTCATATATACTTACCAAATAATTACACAGCGATTGGTTCCTAACCTAGGGCAGCTTAAAAATTTAAAACAACATAGCAGAGAGCTCAATTCATTTCACGTTCTAATGTCCATGCGAGGGAAGGAGGGCGGGCTCCGATCATGTAATTACTTGGTTATATAAAACTTTATCATAAACATGTCATTTTTAGATAAGTAACTTACCAAGTAATTACAGAGCTAATTCCACTTTGTTAGGCAGTGGGAAAGAGCATGGACATATTCTACTCCACAGCATTAAGTAAATAATGAATGTGAAATAGAAAGGTTGCTAATATTAAATAAATGTTTGTTGTTTCCTTAACTGTTGAGAGAGCTACTGCAGATAGGTACTGCCTCTGGTTGGCACTTCTCTCAAACTATATATAGTAGGCATGGCAGTTTAGCCAAAGGTCGCCCATACATTAGTGGGAACTTTGCAGTGGAGGAAGTACACTGTATGCTGACAAAGTTTAAAAGATGCCCTTGCCCTGGGCATAGACCAGAATACAAAAGAACTATCACCTACACCACAGAATTAAAACCACAACCCAAACCATTCAAAATGAAACTGGTGGGTACTCTTGGCACAAAGTAACCACCGGCTTCCCACAAACTCAAAACCTTAAGTCAAGGCAAGTGGACAGCAAAGGAACAGAGAGTTCTCTATGCTTCCTCTCCCAACACCATGCCAGCCACGGATAAAGGTCCTAAAGAAGTGTTACAATTTTTAAACGCGGTCTCTATGTCTTTGAGGTAGTGTGAGGAGAAGATAGATTTGCATCTCCAGAACGTTGACTGAAAGACTGTACTGTATATCGGGACTGGTGAGAAGGCCCCTGGACTATCCCATACCGGGGCATGGACAGAAGTGTTCACTGCGTAACTACAAGAAGGCTGTGGGTTTGTACTGGCATTCCTATACCGCTTAACTGGAAGTGGATCGAACGACGACCCACATCAGCTGAAGGGCACTTAAGCGGACATGAAGAATATAGGTATAGTTTCCAGTGCCTCTTTTCCGTGCTGGAATCGTCGGAACTGGAAGACAACTGATACACGTCCAATGAGACGCCTTTCCAACGGCTGTCTGTCGACACCTGGGAGCGTGCAACAGGTTCGACTGAGGGGGCGACTACCGGTGGGCAAACCCCTTGGCCTCCCTTGGACTTCCGGTATGTCTTCTCCCAGGTTCAGGGGAGTATTTTGGCAAACACTTTGTTCATAATCACTTCCAGTCACACTCCCAATTCTGCCAGTACTAACTACAAGACATCATCTTCTTATCGAACCTACATTCAAGACTGGCAATGGTATTAGGGTCGGAAGAGAAGTAGGTGGATGAATAGTAGGAGGGCTAGTATTAGGAAAAAAGCAGGAAGAGGAGTAGAAGGAAGAGCAGGACTAGCTATTAAACTAGGTTTAGGAGTTGTTTCTAGGCTAAGTGACCGTCTCTCGGCTCTAGAAGCCGCCTTCCTCTTCCTATCCCTCTCTAATTTATCTAGTGCAATTTAAGCACTTTCCAGTTCTTCTCATTCCAAGAAGAACATTCATTACAAGTTTTTTCTTTACTATATTCTTGCCTCCTACAATTACTGCATATTGAATGAGGACCATAACAAGATTTTGTTAACCTAGTTTTATACCCTTCGCTGCAATAGCAAAATCTAGAAGTGCTAAAATCAGATATAATTCTGCCAAAAAACTAGGTAACTAATCCAAAAATGCTAAAATGCTAATAAGCTGACAAAAACTTGTTGGCTACCAAAACTGAGCAATTGTACTTCACCAAAATAGAAATGAAAACCATGAAAAAGCTGCCGCAGTGGCGCTGATGTGTACGATGAGCCAGCAGAAACAAACTTTAGCTTACCTCCCAGTTGTTTTCCCCAGACGCTCCGATAGTGGGCGGAGCCTGTCACCTACACAAAAACAGTAGAAGCTCTACTGCGAATTTTGATTAAAGGCTCCCGCACGAGTAGAAACATTAACTAGGTAATGACAGTACTTGGTAAATTACTTATATGAAACTTACAGTACAGTACTGCCTTTATTTCATACTAGAAAGGTAGAAAAACTTACAATAATTGCATATTGTCCATGCAATAGATCCCTCTGAATTTCTTCCTCCCCTTGAATTAGATCTATTCTTCTTGTCATTTTCGGGGCTCTAACACCAGGGGGATATTGAGGCACCTTTTCAAGGAAGCGCAATTTCTGTCGTTCCTTAGGTATGGTGATGTCTGATAAAAATGAAAATACAGTATTAAATATACTTTTCAACTTGCACAAATAATATATGGTGTAAACATTCCTATGTCACTGAAATATATGCTAACCAAACCATTTTCACATAAAATGAAAAGTAATGGAAAGCTGAATTCAGTAAGACAAACAAAAAAAAGTAAATATAGATGCAGTACTCACGTTCATAACTTGGAGGCTTGGGGAAGTTCTTATACTCTGCTTTTTGTATCCATGTGCCTTGCATGAAACAGAAAAATAGAGGCAATTAAAGATGGCAAAAGTAAAACATACACCAGACACAACCATGAGGTACAATTTAAGTTGACTATTTGCCACTCTGACAATGAGCAAAAATATTTTAAATTTTCCATGCAAATGCCCTACTGGAATAATTACCAGTCACACCCTGTGTTAAAAATCAATTATTTATCATAAGAAAAAAAAACTAATTCAGTATTTAATGACATTTAAAAAAAAAATGTAGTCAACTCTAGTTAGAGGAAAAATATTTTTTCAGTCTGTGTCTTTTCACCTGCACTTTATACAGTAATAGCTAATGCATTATCTTACACAACTGGCTCACTGGTTAATTTCAAACTCATCTGGTATTCAAGAGAGAGAGAGAGAGAGAGTACTGCATTATTTACAATAGTGAGTTAAGAAAAATTACAATACGAATATAAGATTTATGCCAAAGGCCAAGCGCTGGGACCTATGAGGTCATTCAGCATTGACAAGAAAGTTGAGAGTAAAGGAGGTCTGAAAGGTGTAACAGGAAGAAAACCTTGCAGTTGCACTATGAAAAGAACTGTTAGGAGAGGGTGAAAAGTAAGACGGATGAGAATATGAAAGAAGGTACAGTCAAAGGAATGAAAGAGGTTGCTGCTAGGGGCCGAAGGGTCGCTGCAAAAAACCCCAAGTAATGCCTAAAGTGCACCACATGAGGTGCATTGACGGGACTTTGAGACTATCCCCCTATAGTTGTACAGGAACTAATGAATTAAATTTTGCCTTTTGTGGAACCAGCTTCTTAAAATAGGAGCTCTGGAATGACACTTTCTCTTGAAATAAAAGGAAAAGCAGTGAAAATTCCAAGATCTAGGATTTCCCAAATGTCTTTATCTTACTCTTTGTTACATATTGCAATTCACCTTTCTAGCCTTGAGAGGTTGGTGAACAAAGAAAGGTGTGATTCCACCCTCCTCTGACAGTTAAAGATACAGGATAGTTTGGGGATTTATCATAGCTTCTCTTTCATAATGAACAGTAAACCTTTACACATGAGCAGTGATAAGAGCCAAAAATAGTGTCATATGCAGTTTTTCTGGTAGATATTTTATCACTTGACCACGGATAACTTGCAGCAGGTATAATGACCCTGAGATAAGGCACTGTATTGCGCATTAATTTCAGTTTAGGCAATTTGTGAAATTCAACCTGATAATGTTGATTCTGAACTGCAATACCATCCTCATTTACTTAGAGTTGTAAATAAGAGCCAACGTGGTGCCTCATTTGCAATTTGATGTATATCTACAGTTGCTGATACCTTCAAGGTTTAATCAACACTATGACACTATAAATCCTCCAGTAAATTCTGATTTGAATGCTCTACTAATGCCACCACTTCTTAATTCTGATTGGACCTGCTCTATTAATGCCACCACGTCTCAATTCTGACATGACCTGCTATACTAATGCCACCACTTTTTAGTTCTGTTCAGCATCAATAACCTAGATGTTGTGATGTCAGTTTTAGTAATCATAAATCATTTATTCAGTCATTCATATTCTTAGTTCTGTAGCTTTTGTTTCAATAAGCATTACCAAGCACAGGTGACCATGGCATCTGTGAGCTACTTGGAAGAGGCTTTGTTCCACACTTGGTTACCATACCAATTCTGAGATTTACCAAGAAATCTCAAAACTTCACCCAAGCAGGAATTTCCTGACTTGTTCCAACAATACAATATTAGTTGAATCTACTTTTGAGGCCCCTCGAATAGTAAAGGTAAGACCATCTTTGACTTTAATCCGTACCTTAAAAAAAGTAAGATCATATGAACATCCAAGCCTAATATGACCACAGTAATGTTCACTTCTATATCTAAATGAGCCTGGTTCATAAGTACATATAAGGATTGTCTTATGGATCCATTAAGCAATGAAAAAAATCTCTTCTCTAACAGAAATAATGATGAGAACACAAATTCTACAATGAAATGAGCTATTCAGATTACAGGCTGATCAACTTGAACTAAAATGTTTGAGTAAATTAGTCAATTGTCAAATTCAACTGACATGTTGGTCAATACAGTAAACCCCCCGTATTCGCGTTCTCATGATTCGCGGACTCACGCATTCACGGGTTTCTCTGTGGAACATATCTAGCCATTATTCGCGGAAAATTCGCTGTATTTTTCACTGAGAAATATTTACTAATTACTGTATTTTCATATAATTTTCATGAATAAATGCAATTTTTGTGATAAAACTATTAAAATACTCAGGTATATGCATTTTACAGGGTTTTTCTGTGTTTAAACTATCAAAATGGGCAGTTCTAAGTCTTTGTAGAGGGGTTTTAAGTATTTGCAGATTTTAGCTATTTGCAGGGGGGTGTATTGCACCTTTCTCCCTGTAAGTGATAGTTCATGAAATGAGTCTAATGCTTTCTTGCTGAACAAAGAAATTCTTCGGAAATCTGCTGTAATATGAATTGATTTATAAATAAATTATTCAGTAATTTATGCATTTTATAGTTGTTTTTGCTTCAAGCTGAATAAAACACTCTTACTACTTTTTATGCAGTATTTTTTAACTTGAGATCTATCTTGCTATACCAATGGGAAATCTCTGAAACTAGATCACTTTGATGCTAATTCCGATGCAAGAAATACAATGCAGCATTGGTGCCATTAACAAACATTTTTCAAACTTCTGGCCTGTGAAAGCTTGAGTCCAAACAAAAGGCATTTTATAAACCAAGAAACACCACCAAGGCTGGTGCAATTCTGGATCAACCACTAATCAAGCTGCTGTACCCCTACTTGAGAAACCATGTGTCAACCCTAAAACTGACATCTATGCACACCATTTTTTTCACACAAATCAGTAACATCGGAGATGTTTTCATTCCAGCAAAATCTTCCAACATTAGTGCTCAAGATCATCATTATCATAAACGTTTTAATGTCAATTTTTCCCCCTCAAACTGGCTAAACTTTATCTAGCCCATTTTTCTACACTTTCCTGAGCCATCTAGCCCATTTTTCTACACTTTCCTGAGCCTTCCTACAGGTCTTCAGTCTGCTACTTCCATACCAACTGCTTGTCTGACCACCTTCTCATCACATGTCCAAATGAATGTCAATCTTTGATATTTCAGTAATTTTGCACCTTTTTGATAATAAATTTCTCCACCAATTCCTCACTCATAATACAATCTTCTCACTGTACTCCAACCATAAACCTTAACATTACATAGCAACACCTTTTCAAAATTCTCAATTTACCTTGTCAGTCCCCATGTTCCTGTTGCACAGAGTAGTACTGTACTGTATAAATAGGCTTTACTCACTCTTCACAAGACCTTTTCTTTGCTAGGATATTTTCATTCACCAGTAATGTAGCCATCTCGTGCCATTTTCCCATGCTTCAGTTACTCTCTCTCTTACTGTTCTCATAACTAATTCTTTATAGTTACAGTATATGTGTGCAAAAGGTAACACCAGAACAAATCATGTGATTTGGCCACAGCTTTTGTACTAGCCTAGGCATTGGCATTAGTGCAGAAGCATTGAGATATTTAGTTGGTATAATTTAGTTAATACAGTAGTTGCTGATTCTATGACCATCCAAAAGAAAACAGAGTAACTCGGAAAAAATTCAAGTAGTGAATGAAAAACTTCCCCTGCTATGAACGACACATTTACTGTCCTATACTGTACAGTACAGGTAATATGTCATGACCATCCTTTTTTTCCTTTCAGCAGCTTTGCCACTAAGATAGACAAAAGCCACCATAGCTGCTGTAGTGAACGGTGAGGTAACTGTTTTACTCAACAATAGCAGTGCTCAGAGCAAGGTGATATATTAACTAGAGAAGTATAAGTGAGGACTTCTACTCTCTAGAGGGGTTCCCACAACAGCAACTTGTAATACAAGATACTGTACTTAGTCACTGCATTGTACAGACTGTATTTCATTCCTTCACCTATCATGTCCAAATGGTCATACCCATAACTTTCAATATGGACATTAGTCTCAACACTGATGCTGATATTTTGAAACAATTCTTGTGCTCACATCCAGTTTCACAAACTTGTCCATCCAACTTACCTACTGAGAATGTCAGAGCTACTACCATTTTCAGCAATTTTTTTTATACAACAATACACCAATAGCTGTGAAATCAAGATGCCATTTTAAGTCTGAAGCCTGATTTTTCAATTCTGATTTTACTAAATTAACTGTTGAGGGTATCACAAGGACAAGTGGGTCACCACAGATACCCCCATGAATTGCTAACATATACCAGACACCAGAGGAAAGTCATGGTGACCAAATGCTTGCAAATGATAAACACTTCACCAAGGATATCCAAAGCTTATGAAACCTCATCTTCTCAGAATATCTAGCTTATAAGCTACATTATTATGATGGTTTTTTGCTAGACTACCTTTGCAGATGTAATGCAATTTACAGCTAAGTCTCTTAAACTGGATTATAAGTGTAATGTACATGGCAACTTTAGCAAAAAATTATGTACATTACTGTTGGTTGTGGGATATCTTGAATGTTCAAGTTTAAACTATCCTATACGATTTTCATTACTTATCAGAAGGCTATATAGCCTACCCACTGTATCTAATTAGCTGAGGGACTACTGTAATTTAGTAGGCAAATCTGCTCATTCAGTACAACTGCCTGTAATGTATACTTATAATCAAATCCATATTAGAATAGAAAACAGCCCTACACTACTTGTGATCCCCACAGTATAGTGCATTATTTGAGGAAGGTTTTGTGCTCACTGTAACAATTAACAAAGTAGACTTCCACAAGGTCACTGATAAAATTATCATGGCAAAAGCAATTGGGGATACATTTACATATACAGTAATATACACCTGCACAATATCTAGCTGAATATGATTAAAAATTGGCATCAGTTTATTATGTGAACAGCTAGATGCTGCAAAAAGTTCATATATCTTATCATGAATTCAGCAAATCTCATGGGTTATTCCATTGGTGGTGGAGATAAAAAGCCTGACCAAGAATCCCAGCAAAACCTATCAGTCCCAAGCTTTCTCTCTCTGGGGGCCTAGGTATGTTTTCTATTACTCAACTTGAATAACCAAATATTCACAAAAAAAATTTCATCCATTAGCAGAGGTGCAAGTTTTCCGCTCAATGTTTCTGTTGTGGAGGCTTTCAAATGTCTCAAACAAAATTTTGCCGAAGCTATTACGCAAGTGGTTGATGATGACTTCATTTGTCAATGAAACCAATATTGTATACCAAAACATGCCACTACCCAAACTCAAGCCAGGATATTTGACCCATTGTACTTTTTTCTAGAATGCTTCCAAGAAATAAAAGTGGGCATTCATCTGGTGATAAGGAGCTATTCAACAATGCTGAGGCAATTTGTACACAAAAACATTTCTTACTGAATAAACTAAAACAGTCTCATAATGGAACGTAATGCTGCAAGATGGCATCTTGTGTTATGGTATTCATGCAACAATGTATCGTCTAGGTAATGAGACCCACAATGCCAACATACTCTTCCGGATTTTCTATTCAGTAACAACGCCATAACTATAAGACTGCATTAGCTTGGCATAATTTCACCTGGCTTGTGTGCAGGTAAAAACTTGCCGGACTTGAATGAGAACATCAAAACTATAAGTCTTGTCTTGTATATGCATACATTAAGCCATAATTTCATACATCCCGCTAGGGCCATTTCATCAAAGCCTTTTGAAAGTGTCTTGATTTTAAGGCCTAATACCTACATCAACAAAAATTGCTTTGCTAACCATAATCAGTGAATATATGGTAATCAATTACCAAACTGTTATCTGGGTGATATTTTAGCTCCATAGTTGTCTATAAGTGTTGATTCTGTCCTACCTATATTGCCTTGTCACACTGATTCTCTGCCACAATTCTGAAGTTATATATCTTAAAAAAAGTCATGCTACTCAATGTCAAATGGAGAAAATGCTAAAGAGGGATGAGTGAACGTAATATGAATAATGTTTTGTAACTTTCAGTTATGTGTGGTAATGTACTGTACTACTTCTCTCCTGTAAATTTGTTCTATTTACCTTTGAATAAAGTCTTGTTATATGGCAGTTACTCTGATCCTTCAAGTACTGTACACTTAAAATGCAATGGCCCTGCAACATGGCCAGATATGAAACATTCTCGTGTCTTCTCTTCTGTTCAAGGACATGTCCCTAAAAATAAATCTGTGAAAATAAAAATTAATGACAACCGAAATACACCAGCAAGATATACGCAATAGCACCTCAGCTTAGGGACTTCAACTTAACAAATCTCATTGCTTATCAGATACGACCAGGTCCAAAAAAAATCAAATATTGTGCTTAACAGAATAAAGTAATCTGCAAAGCCATAGCAGATGCTGCAACAAATGACTGATGATTTCCTGTCTAAACCTGTAATCATTAATTCTGTATTCCCAGGGTAAAGGACCCATCATGCCCCACTCTGGGAGCACCTGAGTCTGTCACTGTTTGTTTCCAACTCATAAAGATTCTGCATTCACATCAAACACAATCTTTTGTGTCTGTGTTTCTGCACAATCTTTTGTGTCTGTGTTTCTGCAAGTATGTGGTAATTGTTTCTTGTGTTGTAAGGTCATAATGTAATGTAACTGGAGTGAAAGTTAAATTTACATTTTGTAGAATAATTTTTATTTAAAATGAAAGCATCATTCTTTGTTCACCTTGTGAGCACATGCTCTGAAATTCTAAGGTGTTTGGTTGAATAAAGTGTAACTGTACTCATGTAGTGTATACAAATGAAAGCTGCATGTAAAGTATACACATTATGGTAATTCTCAGTAATACTTCAAAGCAATAATTATGGTAAAATTAATTCTCTTGAAAATGACTGCATCATCATTGGTCATCTTTTGAGCTTTTAAAATTCTAAGTTGTGTGTTTAAAGATCAATTATGTGTTCTACAAAACAGGTAATAAATGTTAACAAAACACTAGAAGCAACACATAATGTGCAGAATATTTACCGTAAGACATTGTGTCCCTTTTTGTTTAAATTTCAAGAATGTTGTATTCTGGGTAAGATTACACACAAAATTACTGTGCATCATTTAATACAGCTTTGGTGTTTTTATTACCAAGTATTTAATGCATTAATACAGTATTGTGCTTAATATAAGCTTCAGTCTACATATGTGTGCGTGAAATTCTCTCTCTCTCTCTCAATCTCTCTCTCTCTCTCTCTCTCTCTCTCTCTCTCTCTCTCTCTCTCTCTCTCTCTCTCTCTCAATTTCTATGCCCTTTTTTCATCATATGAATTTAATAAGCTTAAGATGATGGAACAGATCAGCTACATTATGATGGTGTTTTCTGCTTGGCTTCAGTTTTAGAAGAAATTCATTTTAATGGTACATTTGAACTGAATAAGAAGATTAATCTCTGAAATTGAATAAGTTTTTTGGATAAGCGCCAGCTATGGGTTAGGCTATCAATAATCCAGATTTACTACATAAACTATGTTTTTGGAGTATCATGCAGGTTTTACTATTGGGTATTCATTACTTATTGGGAGACTAGACCCCCAAACTGTCCAATATGCTGAGGTGCCACTGTGCACTAACGTGTGCTCAAAAGGTATTACTGTTTATTTAATTGCACATGTGATCAACCAGAAGAAAAAAATTGAGACTAAAATTATCCAGTACAGTAATACAATGCACATACTGTACAGTGAACCAAGAGTACAGTTAAGAATTTAGAATTATGATTAAAAATCACTTACATCCAAATAAATAAAAACAATTATGACAGTTAGAATGGAGAAAGCACAGGTCTCCCATTGCAAAGATATCACTTTTGCCTAGTAACAAAACAGGTGAAAGAATAACTCACTGAAAGTATGCACAATGGTGACTCTCTTGTCTTAAAGTATAAATATTCTAACTCTGTAACCAACATTGACACCTTAAGGGGAAAATTCACCTTTGAATGGTATAAAGAGCCTTTGCTTACCCTGTATGTAAAATACTGGATTGTATTTGCTGCAGAATAAATTTGTACATATATGAAGAAAATACAGTATATACCTATGTTTATCCATGAATCTATGGCATATCTCAAATGTATTGTACTCTTGACAGGGATTATAGATACATATCCTAAGGGCCAAACTTTATTTTATCCAAAGAAAACTAATGATAGCTAAGAATAGTAAAATACTCATGCTTTTAGGAATGACTGGCTAATATCCTAGATATCTAAGAGTCCCATAGAGAATACATTCAGTTACTGTATACAAAACAGGTGTTACTACACAACAATACAGGTACATATTTCACATTTTTCCCTGACAGTGGTGTTTGCTGAGATACTGCTGAAGGAGCAGATCAGCAGCATCACCTGGGGATATGACACCATTCATAACTTCATATTCCATTTTCTTTAAGTTTTCCTTGATTTCAGGAAATTCTAAAAAGGAATTTATCAAGTTTTCTTTAAGGTGAGTCCACAACCAGGCACAACGCTGCGACTGACGACGCCTGATCAATTCACCACTGTCTTCCATTATTTTATTATAGTCTTGCATAAGTGCCCAGAGTTCTGGAACACCTTCACCAGTAAGGGAAGATATACGCTTAACTGGTGTTTTCCAGTATTTGCTTTTGGGAGGAATGAATTTAAGAGCAGATATGTACTCATACTGCATACGTCTAGCAGCAGGTACTAAATCTCCATCACTTTTATTAACTACAACCAAATCACTCATTTCCATAATGCCTCTTTTAAGGCCTTGCAACTCATCACCACCACCAGGAGGAATTACTAATGTAAACAGATCAACCATATCAACTACTGAAAATTCACTCTGACCAACACCTATAGTTTCAATAATCACAATATCATAACCTGCAGCTTCACACAACACAACTGCTTCATTGGTTGAACGAGTGACACCGCCAAGGTGACCACGTGATGGAGATGGCCTGATGTAGGCGTTCATATCTCGAGACAGTTCTGGCATTCGTGTTTTATCTCCGAGCAGTGATCCCCCAGTTCTGACAGAGGAAGGGTCAACTGTTAGGACTGCAACTTTTTTACCCATACCAGTTAAAAATTTTCCGAAAGTCTCAATGAATGTTGACTTTCCTGCTCCTGGGGGTCCTGACAAGCCTAGCCGAAAACTGAACGACTTGTGCCCACGCAAGTACTGAGAATTTTGAGCATCCTTTAACACATTAGTTAACAAATGTCTTGCAAGAATCTTCTTCTTAGGATGTGATGTTTCAACAAGAGTGATAGCTTCAGCTAAGCTTGCACGTTGACCACTTCGTAATCCGTCTAGTAATCGCTGAACCAGAGGATCAACTGTCCCTGTCAAGCAGGACAGATTTGTTATCGGTAGTTTAATAAGTGTAAAGCTAAAGTTATGCTACACTAACTAGTACTGTAACAGCAAAGAGCCACCTTTCATTAAATTTTATGGTCATGATAAAAACTCCTATACAGCATATTACAAAATAGTAATGAAAGACCAGATGCATACAATGAATCCTATTACACTCACAGAAAAATCTGATATATTCCTCTGTATCTGACCCATGTTTCAGTATAAAAGAAACAATAAACAGGTCTTTGCCTATTACTTGATCATAAAAATCATATATATACAGTACAAATACAAATTTCATTAACAGAAAAAATCTAACACTAAAAATAAATAGAAACAGCAAATAAAAAGACCAACTCTTTTGATTTTAGTCACAGAATGATAGGAAATTTTAAAGATACAGTACTATGAGTATAAAAATAACTTCTGTATTTCAAATTGGGCATGGAGCAGAAAGATCCTCCCAGCTGTAGAGGTTATGATTCAATAGATGCATGGTAGTTGATTTTGATTACCAGTTGGTTTTTTGGTTCCATGGTTTTATAATATTGATACAGGGTGTCAATACAACTGTAGTTTTTCTTGTAAAGTGCATTATTCCTGGATATACTGTGGTAACCTTCATCTAACAGCCTATAAGAGAGTCTCTAAAGCAGAAGCTGGTCAGGTCATTGGGACCACTAACAGGATGGCTATAGGTACACATGGCAAAAGTAGGACAGCTAACAGGATGGCTATAGGTACACATGGCAAAAGTAGGACAGCTAACAGGATGGCTATAGGTACACATGGCAAAAGTAGGGGAGGCCCAAGCTGCTTAGCTCACTGACCTCTCACTTAATTCTGGATACAGGGACATATGCAGGGTTGTTTCAAACTGGGAAATTTGCTATAAGAGTAAGGTTTTTACCCATTTCTAATGAAAAACAATTCACTTTACAAGAGAAATTGCAGTCTGTTACTGCACAAAATACTCTCACCCCTTATGAGGATGCATTAAGAGGCTGCAGAGTGTTTGCATAATGAGAATGAAAAAACTGAAAGTCATGCAGTCACCACCTGGTAATGTCAGTTGCAGTGGCACATATGTGGGCAAGGGAAAGACGACTACTATAACCTTCCATACAGCCTAGCATATACCAGTGCAGAGATTGGTAGGGCCCAATATGAGAGTTTGGTTAAGTATATGTATGAATATTATACTCTCAGAAGAGTCAGGGAAACCTCTTTGTACACAACCATTTAAAGTTAGATAAAATCTTTTGGCAAGTATAATCTCAATAATAATCAGATCTAAACCTTCCCAAACCCCCTGTTTTAGGGAAAGCATAGGCGGTTACAGTCTCCAGTCACAGCCTTCTGATAAGATAGCCTACTACATTATGTAACTCACCAGCATCAGGCCAGACCATCATGAATCATGACTACTGCCTCCTCAGAAAGAGGCAGTCCCTAGATGTCCAAGGGCATCAAGGAGAAAGAAGCAGCTTTCCTCTCCTTCGGCCAACAGAGGTCTATCCAGTTCCCAGGATCCCCTCGAACCTTGGGAGAGGAAGGGAAGAGGCAGCAAAAACAAAATCGAAGATAAGTTTAAGAAGACAGTGGCTACTTCCACAGGGCGACTTCCTTCACCTTCACTCCCACATCTTCTATAGGATGGTGGACACGAAACATACTAACCTCCAGGGCAGCTAGGCAGGATCACAACAGAATCAGCCCAGGACACGACCACCAGGAGAAGCAGCAGGCACGATCAGGACAGCCAATGCAGGAGCTACGGAAGCGGTTTGGAAGGCAGGAGCTACAGCGATGGCCAGAAACGTCACATGAACGCCACCAGCAGTGACAGGAACGATCAGGACAGCTGTGGCAGCAGACCAGAAAGAGCTGCCCAGAGACTGTCGTTGAGTTAACAGGAGCATAACAGATACACCAGAGGCAGTCAGTGCCACAGCATACATGAAGGCCAGCAATGACAGCGATCAATCCACATCGAGGGGAACAGAGTCGGAACGATCCCGACGTGGAACTATGCCATTCCAACCGGGTACTGTGGTCAATCCCGAAGCAATGCTAAATGAACGTCAGGACTCCTTCATGCAAGATATCCCCTGAGATATCTAGCCGACTACTGCTGTGCCTGCAATGCTCACTGTCAACCTGAAAGAAAAAGCAAAGATGATTAGTGGAGGGAGACTCCTCTCACTACGAGGGGAACTGCCCTACGCAGTGAGAAGAGGCCCCTTAGAAGAGGTCGTCTGACTGCCTGCCAGCGCTCCCCCACTCCTTGCGGTCTTCGTGCGACGAGCAAGCGAAGAGGGCGAAGGAGAGAGATCTCTACCGAAGGAGAAAAAAAAGTATATCTTAGTTTAACCAGACCACTGAGCTGATTAACAGCTCTCCTAGGGCTGTTCCGAAGGATTAGATTTATTTTTACGTGGCTAAGAACCAATTGGTTACCTAGCAATGGGCCTACAGCTTATTGTGGAATCCGAACCACATTATAGCGAGAAATGAATTTCTATCACCAGAAACAAATTCCTCTTGTTCTTCACTGGCCGCTCGGAGATTCGAACTCACGACCAACAGAGTGGTAGTTGAGAACGGAAGCCGCTCACCCAGCGAGGAACTACCAAAAGAGAGAAAAGGAAGAACTTACAGGGAGAGAGAAGAAAGGAGGGGAGGCCACCAAGGGCACCGTGGAGGCGGAACTTACCGATGATGCCCGCAAACTATCCCCTGCAACTTTCTATAGTGCAGGCAGCGAAAACAACACTCAGCACAAGTAGGAAGGAAGTAGTCATGCCCTTGTACACGAAGGGCAGGAGCCCAAGAAGGGAAGTGAACTCTTATGTCCTGATCAATGTAGGGGAGCGAAGATATTACGTCCCAACTAATATCTCTGAACGCACAGGGGAACGCTACAATATCTAAATAAAGGGCTACTGGAAGAGAAGCATTACCACTCGGTTACGCCCCTCTAAATATGCCCTTGGCCGTCAAACCTGAGACACAGACGCAGGGGAACAACGGCTTATGCATGGTTATCACAAATAATGGGTTTGTATTAATAAATATCAAACACATGTAATATATACACAAAAATACATTAAGATCCCACCGGGATAATAAAGAGCTTAACGACAGTCAGGCAAGAGATCTGAAACCACGTCTGCAATGCATGACGGCCAAATGCAAACTGCTCAAGAGTTTAACGGCCGTTTCCAGCCTACGCTGAAAGTAATTCCTAGTGTAAAGGACCGACGGTTTGGATATTGTGTCGAAGCAAAGTGCATTTAGTCATGAAAATGATATGAAAATACAGTAATTAGTGAATGTTTCTCAGTGAAAAATACCGCGAATGGGCGAATTTTCCGCAAGTAATGGGTAGATACGTTCCACAGAGAGATACGCGAATACGTGAGTCCGTGAATAGTGAGACCACAAATAGGGGGGGGTTTACTGTAGTTAATTAATGAAATTTTTTACTGAAAAGTAAAGAAAAGGATGTATATATTGCAGTACAGGAGGGATAATCCGAGAACTATACAGAGATAGGTTAATAAAAAATTTACCATCTTTTGTTCATGTTTTTACGTTCATTCACGATGGGCTCATACTAAACATGAAAGAAGCTTTGCGGGATGCTGCGTTTAGTACCAGCCCCTCAAAGATGAAAATTATATACAACATAAACAAAAGACAATAAATTTCTCAAGTTATCTCACTAGTACTACAATATATACACCATTTCCTATGCTGTCCAGTCAAAAATAAAATTCATTAACAAACAATATTTCCGTGCTGAGCTCTTCCTTAGAATTACCCGGAAAAGTTCAAAGCCCACATTAAAATATAAGAAAACCATTTTTTCATCTCCAAAATACAATAGCAGGTTTAAAATAAAAATTTACTCAGAAATCAATATAAGACTGTAACAAAGAATGGGTAGGATGCAGGGTAGCCTAAGGGGTCACAACCGCCGTCCCCCCCTGGCAAGGTTAAGACATGGTGTCCTTGGTTAGGTTAGGTTAGGTTAACGTAAGTTTGAAATGCCTACTAGGTATAGCCTACAGCAGTCTTGACCCCTTCCTCTGCATTCGTTCCAAAAGTCAGCAGGTGCTTAGTGTTAAATTATTTAAAAATTTCAGAGGATACCGACAAGCGAGTAGTCTGCAGAACGATGCGATCAGGGTTTTCCGAAGTTTAGAGTTACTTGGGCTTCGTCCGCCCCGGGCCAGGTCAGGGCACGGCGTCCTAGTGAGGTTAGGAAAGTAAGGTCTGGTCAGGTCAGGACATAACTGCAGGCTACAGGTTTGTTTTCGTCTATGGAACTTGTTGCCGTTGTTCTACACTCGGCCCCAACAAACTACAGGGGTGAGTTTGCCTAAGTTTTACGTAGCCTGGTTAGTGTGCCGTGACGCCTGGCCTCGACGGCTGTTGCATAATAATTTGCAAAGTAGAGCTCATTTCCACATACCTCCCATGGACATTGCACTGACTGGTGTTCTTGAAAGAGCTCTCAAGCAGTGTTTTGGAAACAGCGTTAATGCCATCCTGCCAACTAAAATAAATAACAATTTCACCAAAACACCGACATCCGTAAGGCCTGGGCTGGCCTACGTAATAGTAGTAGTAGTAAGTAGGTGGGATTAGCCTTTGAAACGGCTCCCTTGCTCTTTCTATGCATCCTTTATTTGTGTTTGTTTAATAAGTTTGTCTCTGTAATAATACCGTGAATCTTTTATAAATTCTTTCCTATTTTCAATTTCTCCTTTCGACAGATCTACAAATAGAAGTATATTAATCATCAATTCCTCTTTATTTTCTTGAATATAGAATTGAATTGAATATAGAATTTAGGCCAAAGGCCAAGCACTGAGACCTATGAGGTCATTCAGTGCTGAAATGGAAACTAACAATTAAAGGTTTGAAAGGTGTAAGAGGAGGAAAACCTCAAAGCAGTTGCACTATGAATCAATTGTAACGAAAGAGTGGAATTTTGAAAAGTAAGACGGAAGAAAGAGAATACGAGAAGAGGTACAGTAAAAACGAATGAGGTTGCAGCAAAGGGCCGAAGGCACGCTGCTAAGAAGCTTAAGTAATGCCTACAGTGCCTCGCATGAGATGCACAGTCGGCTCTACCTCCCTACGGGTTCCTTCCCTTACTCCTACCCCTCGCCCTCACCTTCCATCTTCCCTTCCCTCTTCCATCCCCTTCCCCTCCCCTTTCTTCCTCCATCCCCCTATCTTTCCCTCTTCCATTCCCCTTCCCATTCCCTCCCCTCCCCGAGCACAAGATCTAGTGTTAATTTGGCTGTGTCCTCCCCCTCCCCTTCCCTCTTTCCTCCCCTCCCTTTCCCTCTTCCATACCATTACCCTTTTCCCTCCCCTCCCCTCCCTCCCCAAGCATGAGATCAAGTGTTAATATAGAGGTGTCCTCCCCCCCCTCCTTCCATCTTCCATCCCCTTCCCCTCGCCTTCTCCTCCCCTCCCCTCTCCTCCCCCCCCACCTTCCATCTTCCCTCCCATCTCCCTATCCATTCCCCATTCCTCTCCTTCCCCTCTCTTCCATTCCCCTCCTGTTCCCCCTATCCTCCCCCTTCCTCCTCCTCCCCTCCCACTCACCTTTCCTCTTCCCTCCCCTCACCCTCCTACTTCCCTTCAACCTTCCCTCCCCTCCCCCATTCACCCTTCCCTCTTCCCTCTCCTTCCCCATCCACCTCCCCCTTACCCCTTCCTTCTCCCTCCCCCGTAAACAGGGCTGGTGCTGCCACAGACTTTTGCTGATTATTATTAGTAGGGTTAATTTAGCCGTGTGTATGGGTATGGTACAGATATGGGTATAGGAATGGTATGTTATTGATATGGGTATGAGTATGGTAGGGATGTGGGTATGGGCGTTGGTATGAGTATGGTACGGGTATGGCTACAGGTATGGGTAGGGTATGGTATAGATATGTGTATAGGTATGGGTATGGAATGGATTTGGGTATGGGTATAGGTACGGATATGGTACAGATTTGGGTTTGGGTATGGATATGGGTATGGTACGGATACGGGTATGATATGGATATGAGCATAGGTATGGATTCGCTATGGTATGGATATGGTACGGATATTGATATAGGCATGGGTATCATTATGGGTATGGTACAGGTATGGGTATGGGTATTGGTATGGTACAGATATGAGTATGAGTATGGTATGGATATGGGTGTGTTTATGGGTATGGGTATAGGTATGGTACAGATATGGGTATTGGTATGGTATAGACCTGGGTATGGGATAGGGATGGGTATGGTACAGATATGGGTATGTGTATAGGTATGGTAAAGATATGGATATGAGTATGGTACAGTTTGGGTATTTTGTCAAAAATGTAATAACTAAAAAAATGACCCAACAGGTCATGGGTGGTCTAGTCTTCATTAGAAATCATCACACGTTGAATTTACCTACACAGCTTTGCTTTTCGTGATCGTTGACCTACCCTAATTTTTACACACACACACACACACACACACACACACACACACACACACACACACATATATATATATATATATATATATATATATATATATATATATATATATATATATATATGTGTGTGTGTGTGTGTGTGTGTGTGTTGTACTGAATAAAGACCCATTTTAAAACGCACTTAAAAAAAAATCACCATTTTACAGGAGAGAGTATTTCTGTCCTAATAAGTTTCCGAGAATGCTTGCGCACTCTCGGTCGCGCACTTGCGCGTACGCAATTAGCAATTCAAGTCACGAACCTAATTCCATCTGAGCTGTTTCGATTAAGTCACTATTCTTTTGCCTTCTCTCTCTCTCTCTTCTTCATAAATATAAGAATCTTAACGTGTATATAATTAACAAAGTCCATTTTTACCATAAGAATCTTAACATATATGAAAGTACACAAGCATAGAAAATAAAAATAACAAATTTTAAAGTTTAAAAAATTAAAATCAGGAAACATTAAAAAACTAGAAATTCATGATTAAAAATCTCACTTTCAAAACAGACAGACAGACAGGCGAACAGGGAGCTAATCTATTAGAGCTGTCAGCTCTAGAACCAGACAGCAGCTAGTAAGATGTTTTTGTTTATCTATGCTTCTCTAATGCTTACAAAGATAATTTCCTTTAGTTATAACAATTCCAAAACCATTTTCAAAGGCTGTCACTAACGTTCAGTTACACCTGCGCAGTTATGCCTGCACAGTTGGCCTGTGCAGGCAAAACTGAACCCACTAACACTCAGTTACACCTGCACAGTTATGCCTGCACAGACAAAACTGAACCCACTAACACTCAGTTACACCTGCACAGTTATGCCTGCACAGTCGGCCCTTGCAGGCGAAACTAAACCCACTAACGCTCAGTTATATCTGCACGTTAAGCCTGTGCAGGCAAAACTGAACGTTAGTGGATCCAGTTTTGTCTGTACAGGCATAACTGAACGTTTGTGGTGGCCTTTAAGCAGTTTATTGAAGAGTTAAGGTTAGCAGTGATCTATCCCTTATTGTTAAGAAAAACACAGTTCCTTTAATTATAATAATTTTCAAAATTATTAACAAATAAATCCCATTGAAGAGTTAAGATTAGCAGAATAACTTTTTGTCCAGCCTAAGACAATCGTTTAAAAAATATAATTCCTTTAAGTTATAATAACATCAAAATCATTTTTAAAAGCAAATTTGATTGAAGGGTTAAGGGTAGCAGATTTAATTTTTATCAAGCTTGAGAAAATTGTTTTGAATCGAGTGAATTTGGTTTAAACTTTTTATTTGTTATTTCTATGCATTTGTGTATTTTCTTATATGCTTAGATTCGTATGTTTATATTATTGTTTAATATGTTAAATTTTGGTTGTGGTGCTGTAATAGGAATGTAGGTCCTTTACGGGTCTAAGTTAATAATAATAATAATAATAATAATAATAATAATAATAATAATAATAATAATAGCACAAGGAAAAGACGAATATCTAGAAGTCTTTTTACAAAGGGCAAAACAGAACCAACCAAGCAAAATATGGCATCAATGAACTTTAGAAATATGAAAAAAAAAGAAAAATAGAGACTGGCGTGGTGAGGGTGTTGATGAAGATTTCTGAGGGTTCCTTGGAACTGTTTGCGATTCCCTGGATGAGGCTTCGATTCTTCGAGGAACTTCAGATGTGAAGTCTCCAGGAGCAGCTGGGACTGACTTCAGAGCACTGCAGCTAAGAAGAAGAAGAAGAAGAAGAAGAAGAAGAAGAAGAAGAAGAAGAAGAAGAAGAAGAAGAAGAAGAAGAAAAGAAGAAGAAGAAGAAGAATAAGTAGAAAGAAGGAGGAAGACGGTAAGTGGAAAGAAGGAGGAAGACGGAGAAGACCTAAAAGAATCATCTGGAGACGACCAAGGAATGATGAGGACTTGGTAGGAATCCTTCGAATACGAATCAAGGCCGTGGCAGATTCTAAAACTACTCTTAGTGAAAGCCAGAGTAAACGGTTAA
The DNA here is from genome assembly GCF_040412425.1 of Macrobrachium rosenbergii. Classification (NCBI taxonomy): domain Eukaryota; kingdom Metazoa; phylum Arthropoda; class Malacostraca; order Decapoda; family Palaemonidae; genus Macrobrachium; species Macrobrachium rosenbergii. The sequence continues at coordinate 14,241,281 of NC_089783.1, read as the reverse complement.
CATTTTGCATAATGTTTGCCCTACAAGTATTAGCATGGAATGTGCTCGTACTCGTACTAGTCGCTTGTGAATTATACATGTCGATCGTGGAGGACTTAGTCAACATGCTTCACACTAGAGGAATTACTGGACACTTACGGGAAACTCTTCATCATGATGTCGTCGCCGAGTCTTGGAGCCCAGAGGTCGTGGAAACACTACCGAACAGCGGAGGCATTGAGACGTCGGCCTTTGCCGGTACCGTCCCTTGGATGGCCTTGATGGCAGGGGGCCTGGCGTTGCTCTTGGCTGTTTACTGGAAGCTTAAACTCATTGGATGCGATGACCTTGATCGTGAGGAAGACGACCTGGAAGTGCCCATTTTGGATTTAATTCTGGAAACCGAAGATCTGGAAAGCTTGGAGGAGGAGGAAGAGAAGCTTCTTGAAACTGAAGAACTCTACAGCATTGTGGAGGAGGAGGAGGAGGAGGAGGAGGAGGAGGAGGAGGAGGAGGAGGAGGAGGTAGAAGAAGAAATTTTCGGAACTGAAGAACTCTATAGTACTGAGGAGGAGGAAGAAATCTTTGGAACTGAGGAACTCTACAGCTCGGAGGGAGAGGAGGAGGAGAAGGAGGAGGAAATTTTTGGAACCGAAGAACTCTACAGTTCTGATGAGGAGGAGGAAGAAGAAGAACTGGAAGACACCAACCAAGAACCCCAGTTGCCGAGACAACATCCAGAACAACTGGATGAAGAAAAACAGTTGTCGGCAAAGAAACAGGAAATCAGGAAAGTTCACGGAGAACTTAAATTGGAACGCCTGTTGGACGAGGCAAAGAAGGAGATTGTGTGGCTTCAAAACCAAATTTTTGACAAGGATCTTCTGCTAGAAAGGAAAGCAGCTGAGGGAACAGACCTGGGAGTACTGGAAAGTCAGATTTTGGACATGAAAGAGGACCACATGGCTCTCCAACGACAACTGGAGCTCACCGAAGAAGAAAACTCGAGGTTCAGGGAGCTGGCTGCTTGCTATGAAACTCAACTTGAAGTTTCACACAGAAATGTGGTTAAGCTTGAAGACAGAAATTGTGAGCTCGAGAAAAACCTCGCAAATGAGACCCAGAGGAACATCAGCCTGCAGAATGAGGTCCTGGTGCTAAAAGACCGAGTTCAGTTGCAACAGTCAGCATTGCGCCATAAAGAATCTCGATTGGTCTCGGCAACAGAAACTCTAAACAATGAAAGAGCGAAAAATGAGATCACTGGTGCAGAACTTGAAATCATGAAAAACTGGCTTACAGAATTAGGAGGTGAAAATGCCCTGATTAAGGAAGAATTGGCAGATAAATCCCTGGATATCACTTTACTCAGGAAAGGGTTAGGAGACGAACAGCAGAAGGCCGAGATTCTAAAAGTAGAAGTCCTGGTCATGAAGAACTGGATATCTGAATTAGGAGGTGAAAATACCTTGATTAAGGAAGAATTGGCAAATGAATCCCTGGATATCACTTTACTCAAGAAAGAATTAGGAGACGAACAGGAGAAGGCCCAGATTCTAAAAGAAGAAGTCCAGGCCATGAAGAACTGGGTCTCAGAATTAGGAACCGAAAATATTAAGCTTAAGGAAGGCTTAGAAGAAGCACTTTTGGAGGTGACCACACTCCAGAACTCTTTAGTAAATGAAAAAAGGGATGCTCTCCATTGCAGGGACCAGCAGACAGAAAATTTCGCGAATGTAGAACGAAAATTAATATATGAGAAACAAGATCTGGAGGCCAAATTAGAAGTTGCCCTCAATGGCGGAAAGGAGCTGGAGAGAGAAAGGAGTGAAATGAGAGTACATTACCTGGAGAGGCTCAAGGAAAAGGACAAGGAAAAAGAGATGCTAAGGGAACGTGAGGAACAGCTGCAGGACAACTTGGAGAGCGTTGTACACCAACAGGAGAACTTGGAGCGCTCTTTAAAACGTGCAGAAGGAGAGATCTGCTCTTTGAAGAGGGCAGAAAGCATAAACCTCCGTGAACTGGAACAACTTAGGGAAGAATGCAAAAGACTGAAAGACAAGTGTAGGATGCAGGAGGAGAATATAATTAAAGAACGAAAACGTGTCAGGGAGCACCTAAGGACGCAGGGGGAAGAACTGAGAAATCAGGACAGGTACATGTTAATGGCGCTCCTCCATGGGACTGCTCAAAGGAACTTCCACCTGGAACACATTGCACTGGACTGTAGAAACGAAAGCCTGGACAACAACAGCGAAGAAGCGGAGCCACACAATTGTGTTGAAACAACAGAAGGAAGAAAAGACCAGGGCCAGGTTGAGGACCTACTTGACCAACTACGAAAGTTGGAAGAGGAACAGTACAGGAAGTACCGTAACGCCCAACGAGAGAAGGACGACTATGGAAAGCAGTGGGAAGACCTGACGCAGATGGTGGAGGATCTAATTCAGGGAGACGAAGGAAAGATTGCTGAGGAAGCCCAGTCTGAGGCAGCAGTCCAGGAGGGACAGACAGCAGAGGTGATCACAATGCCAGCCACCAGTAGCTGATGGAGGAAATCTGGCTGGCTGTGCAGCAGGAAGGACGCAGGACTTGAGGCATCCAAGGGGCAGTGTGGATGAGTCACAGGTTGACTTGACGACTGCGGGGCCGAAGACGCACCTCTGGTGGCATGGGAGGAACTCCAAAATCCTTCCTAGGTTCCTTTGAAGGCGTCCCCCCACGCCTTCCCAGGTTCCAATGAAGGAATATCCCCCCACAACTTCCAAGGTTCCTTTGAAGGTGTTCCCCCACACCCTCTGAGGTTCCTCTGAAGGTGTGTCTGGGGTTCCTCCCTAACTGCCTTTGGTGTGCGTTCGACAACGCAGTCGTCAGGATAGCCTGTGACCCATTCATTTGCCTCTTGGAATTGTCTAGATATCATCAGCCGAGCTCGTCCCTTTAAAGAAATCAGTAGCTGTCAGGTCCACTTAAGGTTGGGCATACCAGTTCGAGACATAGGCTAATTTGCCTCTGTCATCGAAACTGGATTTCTGCCCACCTTTTGGTTGGTGTCCTGTCTCCTCAAGGAAATCAGTAGCTGTCAGGCCCACTTAAGGCTGGGTATACCATTTCGAGACATAGGCAACTTTGCCTCTGTCATCGAAATTGGATTTCTGCCCACCTTTTGGATGATGGCCTGTCTCCTCAAGGAAATCAATGGCTGTCAGGTCCACTTAAGGTTGGGTATACCAGTTCGAGACATAGGCAACTTTGCTTCTGTCATCAAAACTGGATTTCTGCCCACCTTTTGGATGGTGGCCTGTCTCCTTAAGGAAATCAGTAGATGTCAGGCCCACTTAAGGCTGGGTATACCATTTCGAGACATAGGCAACTTTGCCTATGCCATCGAAACTGGATTTCTGACTGCCTTTTAGAAAATCAGTGGCTGTCAGGTCCACTTAAGGTTGGGTATACCATTTCGAGACATAGGCAACTTTGTCTCTGTCATCGAAACTGGATTTCTGCCCACCTTCTGGTTGGTGTCCTGTCTCCCCAAGGAAATCAGTAGCTGTCAGGCCCACTTAAGGTTGGGTATACCAGTTCGAGACATAGGCAACTTTGCCTCTGTCATCGAAACTAGATTTCTGCCCTCCTTTTGGATGGTGGCCTGTCTCCTCAAGGAAATCAGTTGCTGTCAGGTCCACTTAAGGTTGGGTATACCAGTTCGAGACATAGGCAACTTTGCCTCTGTCATCGAAACTGGATTTCTGCCCACCTTTTGGATAGTGGCCTGTCTCCACAAGGAAATCAGTGGCTGTCAGGTCCACTAAAGGTTGGGTATACCATTTCGAGACATAGGCAACTTTGCCTCTGTCATTGAAAATGGATTTCTGCCCACCTTTTGGATGGTGGCCTGTCTCCTCAAGGAAATCAATGGCTGTCAGGCCCACTAAAGGTTGAGTATACCAGTTCGAGACATTGGCAACTTTGCCTCTGTCATTGAAACTGGATTTCTGCCCACCTTTTGGATAGTGGCCTGTCTCCACAAGGAAATCAGTGGCTGTCAGGTCCACTAAAGGTTGGGTATACCATTTCGAGACATAGGCAACTTTGCCTCTGTCATTGAAAATGGATTTCTGCCCGCCTTTTGGATGGTGGCCTGTCTCCTCAAGGAAATCAATGGCTGTCAGGCCCACTAAAGGTTGAGTATACCAGTTCGAGACATAGGCAACTTTGCCTCTGTCATCGAAACTGGATTTCTGCCCACCTTTTGGATGGTGGCCTGTCTCCTCAGGGAAATCAGTGACTGTCAGGTCCACTTAAGGCGGGGTATACCATTTCAAGGCATAGGCAACTTTGCCTCGAAACTGGATTTCTGCCCACCTTTTGGATGGTGGCCTGTCTCTTCAGGGAAATCAGTGACTGTCAGGTCCACTTAAGGTTGGGTATACCAATTCGAGATATAGACAACTTTGCCTCTGTCATTGAAACTGAATTTCTCCCCACCTTTTGAATGGTGGCCTGTCTCCTTAAGGAAATCAGTGACTGTCAGGTCCACTTAAGGGTGGGCATACCAGTTCGAGACATAGACAACTTTGCCTCTGCCCACCTTTTGGATGGTGGCCTGTCTCCTTAAGGGAATCAGTAGCTGTCAGGTCCACTTAAGGTTGGGTATACCAAATCGAGACACAGGCAACTTTGTCTCTGTCATTGAAACTGGATTTTTGCCCACCTTTTGGATGGTGGCTTGTTTCCTTAAAGAAATCAGTGACTATCAGGTCTACTTAAGGTTGGGTATGCCAGTTTGAGACACAGGCAACTTTGCCTCTGTCATCGAAACTGGATTTCTGAACACCTTCTAGATGGTGGCCTGTCTTCTTAAGGAAATCAGTGACTGTCAGGTCCACTTAAGGTTGGGTATACCAGTTCAAGACATAGGCAACTTTGCCTCAGTCATCGAAACTGGATTTCTGCCTGCCTTTCGGAGGGTGGCCTGTCTTCTTAAGGATATCAGTGACTGCCAGGTCCACTTACGGCTGGGTATACCAGTTCGAGACATAGACAACTTTGCCTCTGTCATCGAAACTAGATTTCTGCCCTCCTTCTGGTTGGTGTCCTGTCTCCTCAAGGAAATCAGTAGCTGTCAGGCCCACTTAAGGCTGGGTATACCATTTCGAGACATAGGCAACTTTGCCTCTGTCATCGAAACTGGATTTCTGCCCACCTTTTGGATGGTGACCTGTCTCCTCAAGGAAATCAATGGCTGTCAGGTCTACTTAAGGTTGGGTATACCAGTTCGAGACATAGGCAACTTTGCCTCTGTCATCAAAACTGGATTTTTGCCCACCTTTTGGATGGTGGCCTGTCTCCTTAAGGAAATCAGTAGCTGTCAGGTCCACTTAAGGCTGAGTATACCATTTCAAGACAGGCAACTTTGCCTCTGTCATCGAAACTGGATTTCTGCCCACCTTCTGGTTGGTGCCCTGTCTCCTCAAGGAAATCAGTAGCTGTCAGGCCCACTTAAGACTGGGTATACTAGTTCGAGACATAGGCAACTTCGCCTCTGTCATCGAAACTGGGTTTCTGCCCAACTTTTGGATGGTGGCCTGTCTCCTCAAGGAAATCAGTTGGTCAGGTCCATTTACGGTTGGGTATACCAGTTCAAGACATAGATAACTTTGCCTCTGTCATTGAAACTGGATTTCTGCCCACTTTTTGGATGGTGGCCTGTTTCCTTAAGGAAATCAGTGACCGTCAGGTCTACTTAAGGTTGGGTATACCAGTTCGAGACATAGGCAACTTTGCCTCTGTCATCGAAACTAGATTTCTGCCCACCTTTTCGATGGTGGCCTGTCTCCTCAAGGAAATCAGGGCTGTCAGGTCCACTAAAGGTTGGGTATACCAGTTCGAGACATAGGCAACTTTGCCTCTGTCATTGAAACTGGATTTCTGCCCACCTTTTGGATGGTGGCCTGTCTCTATGGAGGAATGAGGTTATTGCATTTGACGACGTCTTGTGTGTGTGAGAGAGAGAGAGAGAGAGAGAGAAAACAACGAACAACGACGTCTTGTGTGTGAGGGAGAGAGAGAGAGAGAGAGAGAGAGAGAGAGAGAGAAATTACAACGGCGTAGGTGATTGGTAATGATATCATTAGAGAGTGTAGTTTTCTTTTGTTTACGTTTTGATTGTCCGTGAGGTGTCGTGTTTGTTTTTTTGGAGTCAATGGAACTGTGATCGTGATGGGAGTCTGGACAGAGATATTGTGCAAAAAGGACGGTTTTCCCAGTAGTTGATCGGAGTTTGGTTGCTTTTTTTTATGTTCAGTTTATGTGATTTGGTGTTTGGAGGCTTTGTGGTTGGAGTGTTTGTACTTTGGGCGTGTTTTGGGTTTTGGGCTGTTTTGGTTGCGTGATCGGTGTCGTGTAATAGCCTGGTTGTTTTTTCAGCTGTGTTCCTAGTGAGGTGAGTTTGAATCTTCGTGGTTGAGTCTTTTTGAGTCTTGTTTTGGGTCGTGGTTGTGTACTGGTTGGTTTGTTGTTTTCTTGGTTGTGGACTGTTGTTGTTGGTGGTGAGCGTTGGCATCATCGGCCCGGTTGTGGTGACTCCGTGACCTCCTCCTGCTTTGGCAAAAAGTTCCGTCCGGAATTCGTAGGCCTAGCCTAGTTTGAGGTGAGTGTATGTGTTGTTTTTTGTTAGTGTGAGTGTGTGGTTGTGGAATCCCGCCACATCTCCTCAAGGAAATCAATGGCTGTCAGGCCCACTAAAGGCTGGGTATATCATTTTGAGACATAGGCAACTTTGCCTCTGTCATCAAAACTGGATTTCTGCCCACCTTTTGGATGGTGGCCTGTCTTCTTAAGGAAATCAGTGACTGTCAGGTCCACTTAAGGTTGGGTATACCAGTTCGAGACATAGACAACTTTGTCTCTGTCATTGAAACTGGATTTCTGCCCACTTTTTGGATGGTAGCCTGTCTCCTTAAGGAAATCAATGACTGTCAGGTCCACTTAAGGTTGGGTATACCAGTTCGAGACATAGACAACTTTGCCTCTGTCATTGAAACTGAATTTCTGCCCACCTTTTGAATGGTGGCCTGTCTCCTTAAGGAAATCAGTGACTGTCAGGTCCTCTTAAGGGTGGGCATACCAGTTTGAGACATAGACAACTTTGCTTCTGCCCACCTTTTCGATGGTGGCATGTCTCCTGAAGGGAATCAGTAGCTGTCAGGTCCACTTAAGGTTGGGTATACCAATTCGAGACACAGGCAACTTTGTCTCTGTCATCGAAACTGGATTTTTGCCCACCTTTTGGATGGTGGCCTGTTTCCTTAAGGAAATCAGTGACTGTCAGGTCCACTTAAGGCTGGGTATACCAGTTCGAGACACAGGCAACTTTGCCTCTGTCATCGAAACTGGATTTCTGCCTGCCTTTTGGATGGTGGCCTGTCTTCTTAAGGAAATCAGTGACTGTCAGGTCCACTTAAGGCTGGGTATACCAGTTCGAGACATAGACAACTTTGCCTCTGTCATTGAAACTGGATTTCTGCCTGCCTTTTGGATGGTGGCCTGTCTTCTTAAGGAAATCAGTGGCTGTTAGGCCCACTTAAGGTTGGGTATACCAGCTCGAGACATAGACAACTTTGCCTCTGTCATTGAAACTGGATTTCTGCCCACCTTTTGGAGGGTGGCATATCTTCTTAAGGAAATCAGTGACTATCAGGTCCACTTAAGGTTGGGTATACCAGTTCGAGACATAGACAACTTTGCCTCTGTCATTGAAACTGGATTTCTGCCCACCTTTTCGATGGTGGGCTGTCTCCTCAGGGAAATCCGTGACTGTCAGGTCCACTTAAGGCTGGGTATACCATTTCGAGACATAGACAACTTTGCCTCTGTCATCGAAACTGGATATCTGCCCACCTTTTGGATGTTGGCCTGTCTTCTTAAGGAAATCAGTGACAGTCAGATCCACTTTTGGGTATACCGTTTCCAGACGTAGCCACCTTTGTCTGTGTCATCGAAACTGGATTTCTGCCCACTTTTTTGATGGTGGCCTGTCTTCTTAAGGAAATCAGTGACTGTTATGTCCACTTAAGACTGGGTATACCATTTCGATACAGAGACAACTTTGCCTCTGTCATCGAAACTGGATTTCTGCCCACCTTTTGGATGGTGGCCTGTCTCCTTAAGGGAATCAGTGGCTATCAGTCCTACTTAAGGTTGGGTATACCAGTTCGAGACATAGACAACTTCGTATCTGTCATTGAAACTGGATTTCTGCCCACGTTTTGGATGGTGGCCTGTCTCCTTAAGGAAATCAGTGACTGTCAGGTCCACTTAAGGTTGGGTATACCAGTTCGAGATATAGGGAACTTTGCCTCTGTCATCGAAACTGGATTTCTACCCACCTTTTGTATGGTGGACCGTCTCCTTAAGGAAATTAGTTGCTGTCAGGCCCACTTAACGGTGGGTATACCAGTTTGAGACACAGGCGAAACTGGATTTCTGCCTGCCTTTCGGATGGTGGACTGTCTCCTTAAGGAAATCAGTAGCTCTCAGGCCCACTTGAGGTTGGGTATACCAGTTCAAGACATAGGCAACTTTGCCTCTGTCATTGAAACTGGATTTCTGCCTACCTTTTGGATGGTGGACTGTCTCCTTAAGGAAATCAGTAGCTGTCAGGCCCACTTAAGGCTGTGCACATCAGTTTGAGACATAGGCAACTTTGCCTCTATCATCGAAACTGAATTCCTGCCCACCTTTTGGATGGTGGCCTGTCTCCTTAAGGAAATCAGTAGCTGTCAGGCCCACTTAAGGGTGGTTATACTAGTTTGAGACAGGCAACTTTGCCTCTGTTATTGAAACTGGGTTTCTGCCCACCTTTTGGATGGTGGCCTGTCTCTTTCAGGAAATCAGTAGCTGTCAGGTGATTTTGGAGTTACAGCCTCCCCAGTGGAGGTATGGGGAAGGACATCCTCAGAGGAGGTCTCATCCCAACAGAAACTCTACTTCATGCCTGATTTTGCTCACCATGCCAATGCAGTGAGGTTGCGTACTCCAAGGGGTTGTTACCTGAAACTCGACCATGGGGATGGTCTTAGCCTGCTCTTCTATCCAAGTTATCGTCTACTCAGTCTTTTTTTCTACAGTTGCACTGGCTGGCACTCAGGCCCGGTCAGTCAGGCAAATGTCTGAGCCAGTGTCTACTGTAACCGGCAGATTCACTGGTAGGGTAGAGCCATCCAGGGGTGCCACTGATACAGACTGAGTTCACACCCACTCGGGGTGAGACATTTCAGGTGGCACAGCTGCGGAGGTCATGGCACTGATCAGGTTTACAATATTGGTAGAGGGGAGATGTTTTGGGCAACTAGGATATCTGGCAGCATAGTGCTCTGCAGTTCCAGTCTCTGCAGGTGCCCCTTGGATGGGCTGGTTTCCCTATGGTAACTGTCGGTGGAGAAGATTGAGTGGTTGTGGATGGAGAGGAGTCATTGAAGTCCTTTTGAAGGTGCTTCTGGTTAACTCCCTTCTTAAAGTGGCACTCAGATTAGGGGTGACCAACTCTCTTGCAGAAGTTGCACATGGGTGGTTTGGCAGGGAGTCCGTTCTTTGAGCGAGCTGATCCTGAGAGATGTCCAGGTGGTACTATGCACCAGTGAGATGTGCTGTGAGACTGGTTAAAGGTCTCCCAGTCGTCGGCCATACGACAAACTTCCATGAGTGTTTTAGGCTTCTTGTCATTGAGGTGCACAGTGAGTGGTCCAAGAACACACTGGAAGAGATCCTCCAGCTTGATCTGGCTGAACAGGTCCTGGAACTCTGTGCATGCCATGGCACTGAGCCAGCATTGTCTGGATTGGGTCTTATGATAGGCCCATTCAGGCCAGGCCCAACCAACTTCATTCGTGAGACCTCTAAAACGCTGTCTCCATTTCTCCGGGGTGATCTCGTATGCCTTGGTGATCACTCGTCGAACGTCTACCATATTCCCTCTAGTACTCTTGTCCAGTGAGTGAAGGGCGGTCTTGGCTATGTTGTCCATATGCTTGGCAAACAGGGCAGCCCTCTTCGTCTCAGTGGTGGTGTAGTTCTCGAAGAGTGCTTCTACTTCCTCCAACCATGCCTCGGGCTCATCCACTCAAGTGTAATTGTTGTCGTTTTCTACCGTTTACTTATTCCTGTCTCCTAACCTGTTGAGTAAAAGTTAGCTAGGCGAATAGTTGTTCTGACTGTGTGTTACTTTTGCTAGTGTGGCTTTTCCTTCCTTATTCCAGTTTTCAAGGGGAGCTTTTTTTTTGTAGGTTTAAAATAATTTTTGCAATAAAATATTTGTTATTTCACCTAGCATATTCTTTACCTCCTCCTTTTTGAGATTTTTGTCTTGAATCCTTTATTTCTGGCAATTTCCTACTGATTATCATTCTGGTATGGATTAATAATCAGGAAAAAAGAACCTGAACGTACCAAGAACCCAGTAAGACCTGGGGTTCATTACTATATATATATTGTCATAAACTGGGGGTCTTGGTTGGGGAGAAATTGAAACAAGGTTTATATTGATGCTGCCACGAAACCAAGAAAGCCCAGCTTATGAGCAAAAGGAAAAGTTATGTGAAAACTTACCTCAGATTTTCCCTGGATTACAAGTGAATGAGAAGGTCGCCATTTGGGAATTAGAATTCTTTTACAAATTTACAGGGGTTTATTTACAGAGACTTAGCAAGTAAACAATGAGACAACAAAACAAGATGATCTGATGGGCAGACTCACTAATAGAACACATGGAACAATAATGCAATGATTGGCAACAAGCAAGCTGATTAATAAGGGGGCCAATGTGCAATACAATCAGTCCAATGATAATAATAACAGTTAGTCATGCCCCGATTACATGAAATAGTCTCAGATGATGCAAATGATGGAACTCCAGGATGGGAAAATAATTCATATAAACATTTTCGGGCCACAACGGACTTGATATCGACTGCGACCAGGAATATCAAGATTGTGGGATGGCAGGCTAAATAATGGAGCACGGAGTGCGATTGGGCAGCTTGTCTCTCCTGAAAGAGAGGTCCCAGATTAACCATGGAGACACACAGACGGAAATGGAATCCCCCTTATAAATGGGGATACTTACACAATTAAATATTAACCACTATGTAGCCCAGCAGATAATTATGATGAAATCACGTAGGCACAATATGGGAATCGTAGCTGCGTGGGCCTTAACAATGAACACGTGATCGCACTCACACAAAGAGTAAATTTAACACTGGTATTGCTTAGCCTAAATAGCCCTTAAATTGCACTGGGAGAGGGATAAGTGGATGATTATTACGGGATATCTATGGACATTCAAGGCACATTGATGGCGAGATATGGGAGGCAGGCAGGACTCATACAAAGGAGGATTGCTTTGTGGAAGAAGGAGTTAAAGTTTAAAGAAATGGAATTTTAAGGAGTTTAAGTAAAAGGGGAAAGGGCTGGTTTACTGACTATTTGTGGCGCCAACAGTCATCTCGGCTGTCCGTCGATGGTAGTTCAACCAGCATGAACGGAGGGGAGGGGGCGATAGATGCTCCCAGTTCTGAGATGAGAAAGCTTCTGTCTTCCCAAAGCCAGCTGCGTCTTGTGGGGTCTCAGCGTTAGTCCGACATCCCTGCAAATATGTCAAGAGAACCAGCAAAGAGGGCAGAGGAAAAGCACACTTAGAATTAGGTGCTTTAACATTAAAATCCTACCTGGTCCCTAGCTTTAAATGGCCTATTTGACCTTCCCCATACCTAAATGCTTCCCCATCGCGTGATGGGGGTGAAAAAGGGAGTGCCTATTGTCTCCCAGGATCAGACGATAAGGGGGTGTTCCCCCCACTGCTACATACTGGTACTAACAGCCCTGATCGAGTTCAAACTATGCTTGTTTCCGTTCGTCGCCCGCCAATTTTCGCGGCCCGACAGTCAAATGAATAACAGGTTATTTCAAAATTAAATAATGCGCGGAAATCTACAGGAGGGCGGGAGGTATATCCTTGACAATATATATACATAAAAATTTTTGTCACATACACAAGGACATTGTTGATGTTCACAAATATTAAGACAAATTTTTTGTTAAATAATCAGTTCACTATACCTCGGAAATAACTTATATCCTAGGGGGGAATTGGAATTACGAAAGTGCTTCATCATCAGCGGGTTTTGAAATGTCCCTGGTTGGGAAACAACCATGTACAGTGACTTATGCTGGCTCACTGGACAAAGGTCACTGTAGCCTATATCGCTGCTCCTAAACCAGGCGGTTATTCTCAGATTACGAATATAGTGAACTGCATATTTAACGTAATTTGTGGCTTTATATTTGTGAACATAAAATTTTTTTTTACATATTTCTTTCGAAATGTTTGGATCGAGTTTATACATACCTTGACTGATATTCATATTCTTGATAAAGCTTTCTTTTATCAAAGTAGACTCGGCTATTTTTGCCGGCACATAGTAGGAAAAAGAATCTTTTTTGACCCTGCCTAAGTGACCATATCATTGTTTTCACAATCATGCACGAAAATTCCACTTCTGGTCTGCCATATTATACCCTTGTTATAGCCTACTATCTTATTCTCTTTTCTAATGATTTTCCAGTTTGACCAATATAAAACTAGTTACTATACTTGCTCGGGAATTGATGTACCCACATTTAATATTGTCTTCGTAAGTGCTCGTTTAATTGTTCTTAATTATTAAGTCAACTCCAAAGTTGTCAAGTAGACGGAGAATATTTGTGAAAAATCAGTTTTGTAAGGTAGTGCAGCACGCTTTCGTGTTCTGAGTTTCTTTTCTAGTGTCATAAAAAATATCTTTTTGCCACTCTTAATGGGGACTTTCAAAATTTTTGCCTGTAATTCTAATATATATATATATATATATATATATATATATATTATATATTTATATTTCATCATTGCATTAATTGGTGATGACATAGACTGTCGGAGTTCCTGATAACGCTCCGCAAGAAGAGGAAGTACATTACGGGAATTGCTATTGCGTGATAATAGTATTGGCTACGCGACGTAAACACGAATTGTCCACCAACGCGAAAGGAACACAAAATCTTAATTTGGTGTCTACAGATATACGTCCCTGAGGAATTACACCGTTGTGCATTGTATTTCGTTCAAGTTACGTAAGTAGAACTGTTTCATTCCCTTGTTGTCCCAAAGGCAGGCAAACGTAGGGCCGAGACTACCCTCCACCGTAAGTTGCAGGCTAATGCAAGGACCTTAGCATGGGCTCAGCCTGAGACCTTTAGCCACGGTTTTCCTGCCGTGTCATGTGTTGGTAGGGTAGTCTACCTTGTAGTTTGGTCAGGCAAATCCAGCCTAGAGCGGAGAATTTATAAGTTTGCCTACCGCATGTGTGTACGGGTATAATTTCCGAGACTGTTAAGGCTGGGGGGGTTATTATTTTGTAAGTTGCCGTCACACGATATGAAATTGTAACCTACATTTTTTAAAAGACCTCTTCATCAAATTGCGACTTATAAGGTAAGACAATACCTGTCCCCCACCCACCCTGCATAGCTAATATGGCAAAATTGTAACCAGTAAACATCCCTAGTTTACGTGGTATTATTGTATATTGGCAACTCATAAAATTTTACTGGCCTGGGTAAGCAAGGAAACCTGGACTAGGCTAAGCTTATCCTAGGATAGGATTAGGCCTCTTGGGTAAGTTTGTTATGGTAGAACTAAGTATTAGCTGCGTGTCGGGTATTACCTGGGAATTTGACTTTTTCTATAGTATTTTGGTTGCTTATCAAGAATTTATCGAGGTTTTTTGTTGCTTGACTGTAATTGCTCTGTAATTAACCTCAGAACTGGTTATATTTTTGCTATCGTGCATGCGCAGTGTTATAGGGGAACTTTTGGTAAAAAGTGGAGTTTCCTTCACTGGAGGGTCGGGGTGGCATAGCCCCTGGCTAAGCAACATGGTCTGCTAGGTTAGGTTAGGTAGTATATGTTAGGTTATTATGGTTCCTCTTGTAATAGATTTCCTTAGCAAATCCCTTCTTGAGCATATGGCTCCCTAATGTCTCGTATTTGTGGAACTGTTCCATACAGTCCTTGAGGAGCTAATACTTAGAAATACTGACTACTAGGCTACCACTGCCTGGTTCCTGCCAGTTGCAGACAGGAACAGGCAATATAGCTAGGCTATTGCCTTTTGTATACTGCCGTTTGTTCATGTGTCATAATTATGTTTATGTTATTTACTGTCCAGCTTGTTTTTCATGTTTTTACTTTCATCCCCAAGGTGCTGGTACTAGCCTAAACCTAGCGCCCAATATGCACCTAAACTGGTAGTTACTGAACCCAAGGGGCTCAGTAGTAATCTTCAGTTTTACCATAAATTTTGAAGGTAAAACTATAGAATAACTCCGCACTGCTTATTACCTTGGAAATTGAGTTTTCCTATACTTCTGGTGTTGCTGATGAATGAGGTGGTGGTGTTTATTGGCAGTCAGTTATTATTAACCTCACATCTCTATTGGGGACCTGTAGGGAACTAGGGGTTTTGGGTGGGGTAAAACACGGGGAGAGAACGGGCATGTTATTTTTATGATGGCCACCTTGGAATGGTTCCGTGCATGTGTGAGTCATAGGGAGCCATATGTTCAAGAAAGGATTGGCTAAGGAAACCTATTATAAAAGCAACTATACTAACCTAGTGTACCCTAACCTAACCTAACCTAATAGGCTGTGTTACTACGCTCCCCAGGACCCCCCGGTGAAGGAAACTCCAATTTTTACTAAAGGTTCCCTTATAACACTGCGCATGCCTGATACCATTCCAGGATGGCCAGCATACAATAACATATCGGTTGTGAGGTTAATTACAGTCGTCCCCCCAAAAATAACGGTAAATTCTTGATAAACAACCAGAGTACTATAGAAAAACTCAATTTGTTCATGAAACTTACCTGTCAGATATATATATAGCTGTATTCTCCGAAGGTCCGACAGAATTTCAAATTTCGCGGCACACGCAGTGGCCGGTCAGGTGGTTAGTACCCATTCCGCCGCTGGGAGGCGGGTATCAGGAACCATTCCCATTTTCCATTCAGATTTTCTCTGTCGCGGTGTTGTCAACAACTGTTGTCTGCACCTCCGTCATAGGATTTGCTTTTTCTAAATTACTGAGTATCTCATTGTCTTTTGGTATTTTGACTTTGGATCGGTAGATCGGCATACGCTTTTGACTTTTCTTTGGGTTTTGCTTTAGATTATCATTATGTCTGGGTCTAGCTCTGCTAGTTACCGTGCGTGTGTGATGTCTGAATGTAAGGTGAGGTTGCCGAAAGCTGCGGTTGACCCTCACACTATTTGTTCTAACTGTAGGAAGCATATATGCATGTTGAATGATAGGTGTGATGAATGTGCTTCTTTGTCTGAAAATGAATGGAGAGCGTATGATAAATATGTGAGGAAGTTGGAGCGTGATCGACTGAGGAGGTCTTCCTCCAGGAGTGCTTCTCTTTGGGAAGTGTTGATGTCGGCCCTAACTCCCCTGTACCTTTAGATCCTAACCCTGTGGTTTTGTCTCCTGCCCCTGAGATCGTGCCAGTGGAGACTAATATGCTTTCCGCTATGATGGAATCGATTCGTGCATTAGAATCTAAGGTGTCAGCTCTCCAAGATAAGTGTTGTGAAGTGACTAGTGCCCCCAGTGCCCCATCATGCCTCTAGGCCTGGACCTCTGCTGGACTCCCAGGACTCAGGGAGAGAGCATGTCGAAAGCCGAAGGAGGGTGACGGGGAACCCCCACCGGTCTGGCGTCCCTTCGGCAGGTCCTGAAGACGTTTCCCAGGCTGCCCAGGCTCGAACTCGTGTTCGGGTCCTGAAGGACTGCTTCTCGTCTTCTGACACGTCCTCCCCACGCAGGGGTTGGAACCGTCAGATAGACTCTCGCCCTCTTAAGAGAAGCTTTAGGGAGGAGGACGCTTCACGTCCTCTCTCTCCTACTCTGTGCTCCTCGCCAGAGTTTGTGGATGCGTTCCCCCGCAAAGAAGTACCGGACGTCATCCCAAGAAGACGTTTTTGAGCGCCAAGAGCTCTCCCTCCTCAAGAGAAGAGGATTAGGACGCCCCTCGTCCTTCTGCCTCTAGGTTCCGTGATTCTCCAGAGAGAGAGGCGTCACCAACGAGGACCCTTATTGCCTCCATGCAGCAGCAACTCTCCTCGTTCATTGCAGAGAGAGACCAGGTCCCGTCCTCGTCGGAAGGATGTTAGACTTCCAGTGAAGAGATCTAGGCGGTCTCCTTCTCCTGCTCCTCGTTCGTCACCTTCGTCTGCTTCGCCTGCTCGTCGTGGAAGGAACCCTAGACTCGTCCCCAGAGGGTGTTGGGAGGATCGTCTTGGCGTCACCCCAGGGCGTCCTCCCCTCCCTTCTCGTTCTAGACGTCATGTTCACCATTTTGTTGATGGCGCTCGTCAGGCTTCTGGCGTTTGTCATGCTGCCAGGCGTGGCGCTCTAAAGGGGCGATCCAGGCGTTCGTCATGCTGCCAGGCGTGACGCCCGGCTGGACGCTCAAGCTCGTCATGCTGCCAGACGTGGCGCCCCGATGGGCGTTTTGACTCCCTTCAAGACGCTCCACCTGCCGTTGCTGTCGGCTCGTGTGGTTCCTGGTTCTCCAGCTGCTTTGCACGCCAGTTCCTCTTCCAAGCAGAGGTCCCTGCGGGCGTGTTTCCTCTCCAACTTCTCTCTGCTCTTCCCCGCCCGATGTTGGAGATAGACTCAGGGTCTCGAGTCTGAAGATGAGATGAAGGATCAGTCCTCGTCGTCGGACTACCAGATCCTCGTCAAGCTGTTGAAGGAATTGTTTCCTGACAAGTTTCTGCCGGCAGTACCTCTCTCCCCTCCTTCTCAACTGACTTCTACTAAGTCTAGGAAAGCTCGGGATTTCTGAAGATGACTAAATCGCTCTCCACTAAGCGGGCCTTCAAGAAAGTCCATTTGTGGATGGACTCCGCAAGGCTCAAGGAAAGTCTTCTTTCGCCCTTCCCCCTTCAAGACTCTCGGGAAAAGCGGCGTGTGGTATGAGACCGGAGAAGACTTAGGCTTACGTCTTCCTTCCTCATCTAAGGGAGACTTCGCCTCTCTCGTTGATTCGAGTAGGAGGTCTCATCTGTCGACGGCCAAGATTCCCTGGACTCTTACGGAGATGGACCATCTTTTGAAGGGCCTTTTCAAGACGTTAGAAGTTTTCAACTTCCTTGACTGGTGTCTTGGAGCTTTGGACCTTAAGTCTCGGAGTCAGGACTCGATCTCCTTGTCGGACCTTTTGAGCGTCTTGTCTTGTATGGACAAGGCGGTCCGAGATGGTTCTGACAATTGGCTCGCTGACTAATGCGACTGGAGTGCTCAAGAAGAGGTCTCTATTCTGCGGTTTCGCACGAAGTCCGTCTCCTTGGCACAGAAAGGAGAACTGTTGTTTGCTCCCCTTTCCAATCATCTTTTCCCGGCTTCGATGGTAAAGGACATCGCTGCAAGCCTACAAGAGAAGACCACACAGGACCTGTTGGCTCAGTCATCAAGCGCCCTGCGGTTCCTGTGACCTCGGCGACGTCAAACCGTCAACATTCTCCCAAGATGAAGAAGCCCTTTCGTGCGGATCATCCTCAAAGCCTTCTTCTCGAGGAAAGAACCTCTCGAGAGGTAAAGCCCTTGCTAGAGGTAGGGGCAAGAAGTGATGTGATTCTCCTCCAGATACCGGTGGGTGCCAGGCTTCTTGCGTTTTCCGAAGTCTGGAAAGTGAGAGGGCAGACAGTTGGTCCCTTTCGGTTTTAGAGAAAGGATACAAGATCCCTTTCCTTTCTCCCCTCCCTTAAGCCTTTCGCCCTTGGACCTCTCTCCGTAAATGCGGTCCAGGAAAACAAGAGATCCTATACGACCTGCTGCGGCAAATGCTCGTCAAGAGAGCAATAGAACAGGTCTTAGACCTGAATTCCCCGGGCTTCTACAACAGGCTGTTCCTGGTCCCGAAACAGTCGGGAAGTTGGAGACCTGTGCTGGATGTCAGCAGCCTGAACCGCTTTGTCGCGAAAGAAACTTTCAAGATGGAGACGGCGCAGTCTGTTCTAGGAGCCTTAAGACCTGGGGATTGGATGGTATCCCTCGACCTTCAGGACGCGTGCTTCCACGACCCGATACATCCTCAGTCAAGGAAGTTCCTGAGGTTCGTCTTGAGGGGAAAGGTGTATCAATTCAGAGCTCTTTGCTTTGGCCTGTCCACAGCTCCCATGATTTTCACCGTCATCATGCGGAATGTAGCAAGGTGGCTGCATCTGGCAGGCGTGCGTGTGTCGCTCTACTTGGGCGACTGGCTGATTCGAAAGCGTCATCGAGGGAGAGGTGTCTGGAGGATCTTCAAGCAACTTTAAACCTGACGAAGGAACTCGGCCTGCTGGTCAACTTCGAAAAGTCACACCTGACCCCAACGCAGTCCATCGTGTATCTGGGGATTCAGATGGACTCAGTGGCTTTTTCGGGCTTTTCCGTCCCCGAACGTCAACAGCTGTGCTACGGAAAAGTCCTGGCCTTCCTAGGGAAAGAAACGTGTTCGGTGAGGGAGTGGATGAGTCTGCTGGGGACCATTTCCTCACTGGAAAAGTTTGTTTTCCTAGGGGAGACTACATCTCAGGCCTCTTCAGTTCTTCCTGCAAGACAACTGGGAAGACAAGGAAAATCTCGAGTTGTCTCTCAAACTTTCCCTCGAAGTGAAGGAGCATCTCAGGTGGTGGTTGGATCCCTCGAGGCTTTCAGAGGGCGTGTCTCTCAGCCTTCCGAACCCCGACCTAGTGTTGTTCTCCACGCGTCAATGTCGGGGTGGGGAGCAACACTGGGCAAGAGAGAAGTGTCAGGCATCTGGAGAGGGAACAGGTGACCTGGCATATCAATATGAAGGAATTAGGGGCGATTTTTCTAGCCCTTCGATTCTTCAAGATCAAGTGTCCGGTCGCACAGTCCAGGTAAACGCGGACAATACCACTGCTCTATCTTACCTGAAAAAACAGGGAGGCACTCATTCTCATTCCCTGTTCGTTCTTGCTTGAAAGAGATCCTGTTGTGGGGCGAGTTCCAGGAACGTTACGATCTTGACGAGGTTTCGTAGCAGGCGTTCAGAACGTGAGAGCGGACCTGCTAAGTCGTCGTCATCAACTGCTCCCGACAGAGTGGACTCTGAACCAGGAGGTGTGCCAAAACTGTGGGGTTTATGGGGTCGTCCCTTAGTAGACCTGTTTGCAACGTCAAAGAACAACAGGCTTCCGCTTTGCTGCTCTCCTGTCCTGGATCCAGGAGCAGTGTCAATAGACGCCCTTCTTTGGGACTGGTCTCGTCTGGACCTTTACGCTTTCCCTCCCTTCAAGATCCTGGGAGAAGTGGTCAGGAAGTTAGCGTCGTCGCAAGATACGAGGATGACTCTGATCGCTCCGTATTGGCCTTACAAGGAGTGGTTTCCGGAGGTAATGTCGCTTCTGGTAGACTTTCCAAGGGTGTTACCTCTTCGTCCAGATCTACTCAGACAGCCCCACTTGAACGATACCATCAAAACCTCTCCGCTCTCGGTCTGACTGCGTTCAGACTATCGAAATGCTGGCGAGAGCGAGAGGTTTTTCGAAGCAGGTGGCAAGAGCGATCGCGAGAGCCAGGAGAACATCCTCGATCGCAGTTTACCAATCGAAGTGGGCGTATTTCGGCAGTGGTGTAGAAACAGAGGGATTTCCTCTTCCTCGACCACTGTGAGCCAGATTGCAGACTTCCTTCTTTTCCTTAGGAAGTTCCGAAGCTGGCAGTCTCTACTATTAAGGGGTATAAGAGTATGTTGTCGGCGGTCTTTTCGGCACAGAGGATTAGATATCGCCAACAATACGGACCTCCATGACCTCATTAGGTCGTTCGAGACGACTAAGGTGCCTCAGTTTTTGGTTCCATCTTGGAACTTGGACGTGGTTCTTAAGTTCCTGATGCAAAGCCCTTTGAACCCCTTCATGCTGCTTCTTTGAGGGACTTAACAAAGAAGACTTTATTTTAGTTGCTCGCTACTGCAAAGAGAATCAGTGAGATTCATGCAATATCTAAGTCAGTTGGTTTTAAAGGAGACGATGCGGTGTGTTCTCTCCAACCGTCGTTTCTTGCCAAGAATGAGAACTCGTCTCACCCCTGGCCCAAGTCCTTTGAATTGAAAGGTTTGGCGGGTATTCTGGGTCAGGAACCAGAAAGACTGCTATGCCCTGTTCGGGCTCTAAAGTTCTACTTGAACAAGACAAAAGAGTCGAGAGGTCTTGCGGATAGGTTATGGTGCTCGGTGAGAAGACCTGACGTCCCCATGTCAAAGAATGCGCTGGCTTTCTTCTTGAGGTCCACCATTCAGGAAGCGCATAAGAGTTGTCAGGAGAGTGACTTGAACTTTTGAAAGTTAAAGCGCATGAGGTTGGGCTGTGGCAACGTCAGTAGCCTTTCAAAAGAACATGGCTCTGAACGAGATTATGAATGCCACCTTTTGGAGAAGTCATTCTGTGTTAGCCTCTCATTACCTAAAGGACGTAAGAACAGTGTATGAGTCTTGCTGTTCATTGGGACCTTACGTTTCGGCTGGTACGATCTTGGGAGAAGGAGGCAGTACCCATCCTATCCTTTAATGTATGGTTAGGAATAGTTTTTAAAATTTTTGGTTGTGTTTTTATGGTTGTGGGTAGACTGTGGGGCAGTCTTCCCTTTCCTTAGTTTTTACTAGTCACGATGTTTGGTAGGTCAGGTGGTTATTTTTGTCTCTTTGCTTCCTTCTTGAGGGCTACGATCTGGGCACATAGTGGTCACGTCCCCGTTGACAGATCGTCTGGAACTCTCCAACCTTATAGGTCTCTACCTCGTTGGAAACTCCAGTAAAGCAGACGCAGACTTGGGTGACAGTAATCACGAAGTCAGCTATGCTAAAAGGTAAGGAACCAAGATGTGTAATCATCTACATTGTTTTGTTTCTCAATCCTATGCTGTCTCTGCCCACCGCCAATGGTGCGATTCAGCTATATATATATCTGACAGGTAAGTTTCATGAACAAAATGATATTTTAATGATAAAATAAGGTTTGTTCATACTTACCTGGCAGATATATATTCGTAGTGCCCACCCTCCTCCCCTCAGGAGACAACGGCACTATGAAAATCTGAATGGAAAATGGGAATGGTTTCTGATACCGCCTCCCAGCGGCGGGAATGGGTACTAACCACCTGACCGGCCACTGCGTGTGCCGCGAAATTTGAAATTCTGTCGGACCTTCGGAGAATACAGCTATATATATATCTGCCAGGTAAGTATGAACAAACCTTATTTTATCATTAAAATATCATTTTCCAAGGTATATGCCATGCGGAGTTATACTATAGTAATACCGTACTGTATACCGTAACCCTAGTTGAGGGCCATCGTAGCTACTTGTGAATAAGCTAGCTTAATGTCAGTCAAGTAGGATAGGCTGTGCATTTCCTACTCATGATCAAGAATGCAGAGTGAGGGTTACAGCTTGTTTGGGGTCCAGAGGGACAAAGCCCCCTGGCCAGGTATCAAAGGTTAGGTTAGGTAAAGGTAAGTCTGGTTAGGTGACATTCCCTTTGGGTTAGACCACATACTACTGAAATGCCTGCCACAGTAGCTCTGACCCTTCACTCTGCATTCACTCCTAGTGTCTTACAAAACGCATGAAGCAAGCAGGCCACAGGGTTGCTTATCTTGCTTATATTTTCCCATTTATTGATTGTCATTTTTAGTTGGAAAATGGTGAAGTAGAATAGGCAAGAGTAGTAGATGAGTGAATTAGTCATTAGTCCTATGAGCTAGCTAAAACATAAGTCACAGTTTGTTCTGACATGATATACAAACCTGGTCCTTTACACTAGGAATTACTTTCAGCGAAGCTGGAAACGGCCGTTGAACTTTTCAAACAAGGTGCTTAGGCAGTTAACTATCGTCTGGGAGGCCAGAGTCCCACCTGCCCGGATGTAAACATTCCAGTTTGCTTTCAGCCATCATCGTGTGTGGACGTATTTCTTTGCTCTGCCCTGACTTCTGTTGAGCTAGTTTTCCCCGTGGGATCTTTTTGTTGTTGTTTGGTAGCATGAAAACCTCTGGTAAACCTCATAAGCCCTCCTTCCCCCAGTGTGTGTGCCTTGGGATAGGGGGTAAGAAGTGTAATAGCCTTTGATCTAATGGTGACATGGACCCACATGCCCTTCGCTCCTCTTGCAGGGGGCGTGTGTGTTCATGTAATTCACCTTGTTCGGAGTGTTGTTCCTGGTCTGCCAACCAATGGGTGAAGTTTGAGGGGAGGAGACAGTGCTGAAGGAAGCCCTCCAAGGCGTCATCTGAGGGTTATATGCCCCTGTGACTCTCTTGGTGGCTGACCCGTCAGGATCGTTTTTCCCTCCCGGTAAGCTTCCCTTTTCTTGCTGCCTCTCCTTCGGGTGAGGACTCCCCCTCGTCTTCTTCACTTGCTTCATCGGGTGTGGAAGGCTGTGGGGGAGCAGACGATCAGGACATTGTCTCTGGGGCCTCTCCTCACTCAGGGGGGGAAACTTTTCCCCCGGAGTGAGTAGAGACTCCCTCCTTTGACCCGACTTTGTCTTCAGGTTTGGAGGTAGAGACTTCTCTCGTTGGGCAGGCTCCAGACCTTACTTCTACCTGGCACCACTTGGCCCTACCTGGCGTCCCGTCATTGGAGGGCCTGCTTTCCCATCTGTCTGGTGCTCTAGTGATCACCCGCGGACGCCGCGGCTACTGCCACCACGTCTACAGTCACCATGACTTCATTCGCTAAATTGCCGGTGACTGTCGCCTTGCACCTGGGTATCCTGGTATAAGCTGCGCCTGCCTCTCGCCATGTCGTACCTCTGCCGCCTGGCTTCCTGGCCCCGCTATCCCTGCCAGGCCCCTCCAGAATGGTAACCTCGTCTGTGCCCTACATCACGTTTCCTGCTCCTGCTGTTCCTGTTGCCGACCCAAGCTCGTTCCCCACTCCAGTCCTGGCTCTTGGCTCGGCCTGGCTCCTGTTCCTGCCTCACCTGTGCCGACCACCCATGTCTTGACTCCTGGCTTCCCTGGCTCCTGCGCTGCACTGCCTGCCCTGGTCACTGCTGGTCCAATTGTTGACGTCTCCGCTGAGCGGGTTGCTCCTGCTTCCCTGGACCCCCTGGCTGCTCCTGCGTCTTCTGCTGCTCCCTCCTGGATGGGGGACCTGACCGCCATCCTGAAGAAGATGACGAAGAAGAGGTCTCGGAATGTGTCGTTGTCTTCATTGTTGTCATCGTCATCATAGTCTGCTTCCTCCTCTTCTTCCTCTGAGGGTCGTCGGCCGAGGAAAAAGAAGGCTGTCTCCCTCCTAAGAGGTCTCGGCATGGGACTTCTGAGGGACTGTCTCCCTCATTCATGCAAAGGGACCCAGAAGTTGGACAATTAATCTCACGTTTCTTACAACCCAATCATTTTATCAGAGGCAGTTTTCCCTTCCTCACTCTATCGACTAGGAAGGGAACACAAGGTGTAGCGAACTCCAGTCATCCTAATGTAAAGGACTGACGGGTTGTATATTGTGTTGGAACAAATCACAGTTTTTTAAATTGAATTGTATTTTTCCTAACTATATAAACCTGAGGCCCTTTACATTACATTTCATGCCCACTTCATGCCACCCCTCAATCTGACACCTGTGCCAAAAGGCAAATTGGAATGTTTACATCCGGGCAGGAGGGACTGCCTAACCACCTTGTTTGAAAGTTCAACGGCCATTTCCAGCTTCGCTGAAAGTAATTCCTAATGTAAAGGACCTCAGGTTTGTATAGTTAGAAAAAATACAATTTACTACAAAAAATTGTGATTTTTTAAAATAAGGCTGCCGTGCGATTTGAAACTATAGCTATGTAATTACTGAGAAGTATATATGAAATTTAATTTTATCATCAAAATAACAAAAAAAATTATTAAAAAATTTGTTATTGCTTTGCCTGACTCGTAATTTATGTTTCCTTTAAGAGGCAAATTATTTGCCTCCTTCATGGTTTCGCCTGCCCTTCTTTCTTTTCCATTTTCTTGTTTTCTTTTGGGCAACATGCTTCCCATTCCATTGGCCTTATCTCTTTAAAAAATATACAGTAATAGAAAAGATGTTCTATCAGTTGTTAATGCAAGGTCATTTTATTAGATGAGAAAACAGCCATGTCACAAGAATACATTACCTTTTCTAATGTCAGGTGCTGTTCTGGAAGAAAGTTGTCAATGATTCAAAGGTTCTGCTATGAGTGTTAAACTAAAATATAAAAAACTTTGTGAAGAGGTTAAGGCACAGTGCTCTATGTGAATGCATGGTACAGTAATGCAAATTGACTGTCAAAAAGTCAAGTATTGTCCTGAGTTTTTTCACTGAATGATTGTACTGTATTTTTTAAACCATGCCCCCAAAGGAGAAGTTTGTTAGTACTGGTAGCTTTTGATGTTATTACACTTTTCTTGTGCACGTTCCATTTTGCAATTTTTAGATGGAAATATGTTTTTATTTTAGTATGAAAACAATGAAATTTACAAGGAATAAGCCCATAGTGATAAAGTCTGGATTGACTGCAAAGTATTGTTTTAGGGTGGTATTTGAGATATGATGTTTGTTTCGATTTTTATAAGTAACTTACAAAGTAATTACATTGCTGTAGTTTCTGTTAACCGACAGCCAAAAATTTTGAAATTTGCAGGTCGTGCTATTTTCTTTGGCTAGGTGATTAACCCCGCCAACTTTCGGGGTAAGAGAGGAACAATTAGCAAAAGTATTCAATTTGTTTCTGCCGGCTAATGACTGTACACCAGCTTTTAGCAGCAGCTCTGATTTTGGAATTCGTCTTTTCCTAACGATTTCTCATCGTATTTGGTGAAGTATTCTAGCTTTGATAGCCTTTCGGCATTATTAGATAGAGTTAGACCCTGTTTTTTGCCCTTAATTGGGAATTTCATTATAATTTGACTTACCTTGTTTACTGATTGTGACTTTAGGTGACTTGTTTGCCAAATGTCAGACTCAGGTTCGACTAGCTTTAGGTATTGCAGCAAAGGCTGCAATACGCATTTGACTAAGGAATCTTACAATTCCCATTCTATCTGCACGGATTGTAGGGGACAGAATTGTTCAGAAGACTTACAATGCAATGAATGTGTAGACTGGGACAGTAAGAAGTGGAAAACTTTAAGATATCATTTAAATAAACTTGCCAGAGATGAAAGAGAAGAGCGGGTGCCACACTGGTTAGTAAGTCTTTAGCTAGTCAGGAATCTCCTGTTGATCATGATTTTGATAATGCTAATGTTGAGATTGACATACCTGTTATTTCCGTTGATCCTGTACCCAGTTTCCCTGCTATGCAACCCGCTCCTTTACCCGGCTCTCTCGCTTCCAACCCAACACCATTCCAGCCTTAAGCGTAAAATTGATAAAAGGTTTGAATTGATTGGAGAATCCATTGTGCAATTAGCCTCATTGGTTAGGGTTCTTATGGACAATAAGTGATTCGGGGCACCCTGTTGCGCTTAGTACCAGTGCAGTGTCAGTGGAGCGCCCGATTATATGTAGTGTTAGTGATGTCCTGGTGGAGGAGGTGGCTGCCTGTCTCGCCAATTCTCCTAGGCAAAGGTCAATGTCATACTTCTCTAAACCTGGGAGGTCAAACTGGTAGCCTAAGAGAGGTCGGTAGGGTCTGCTCACGGGTAGTTGCCCCCCTCGGTTGAACCTATTGTTAAATCCCAGGTTCCAGCCAAGCGCCACTGGAAAGGTGTATCTCTGGAAGTGCGTCGTCTTTCATTCAGCTCAGATGATTCTTCTCCCAGTTGGCAATGGCATTTTGTGGATGAATCATGCCCTTTGAAGGCGTGCAGGTGATGTGTCGCATTCTCCTCCAGCGCCGTGTAAGAAATTCAACGAACCTGTTTGCAGCCCTCTCCTGTCTTGCAGTCATTGGGACAGTCTGGAGCATTTTCCTTCTGTTCCTCCCTTGGTAGAGAGTCAGAGAGCGGCTTCCAAGTATCCTGCTTCTTGTAAGTGTTCTTCGTCCAAAGCATCTTCTTCCGAGCATCATCATGCACCAGACTCCTCTGGTTCTCGAGCGCCCTGCAGTGTCGGAAGCTCCCTTGACTGCCGAACGCCCGGTTTCTTCCGAGCGCCCGAAATCGTCTCGGCGCTTGTTTGCTCCTTCTCATGCTGCTGTCAGAGCGCCTGTCTTCTCTAGAGCATCATAGAGCTCCACTCAATAATTCATGGATCGCCAACTAAGATGAAGCGCCTATTTTCGCCCGAGCTTCCTTTGGCGCCCAAACTTCCGTTGGCACCAGAGTGCCCGCTCTCTTGTGCTTATGTCGCTGACACCTTGACTCCTTCTGCTGATAATGTTCTTCAAGCAGTTGGGCATTGTTCTGTGTCTTGGACTTCCACACTTCAGGCTTTACCTCTTCCAGCAAGTAAACGCCCTCCGTGGTAGACCCGATTCAGATCAAGCTTGACAGTATTTTGAGCCTGTTGAAGAAGGCTCCGTCAACCCCCCAACCTATGGACTTGGCTTTATCTCCTGTATCCTTGGACGAGGAATAAGAAGTTATTCCGCAGCTTTATCTCCTGTATCCTTGGATGAGGAATAAGAAGTTATTCCGCGTCAACTTTTCTTGGGGGGTCACAGTCTTCTGAGTCTTCGAGACTGCCCAAGTTAGTGCTTTCTTCTTCTGCTAAGAAAGCCTTCTGTGTTATTGAGGGATGGCTAGTGGAGAAGAGGGAACAAGGTAGAGCCATTTTCAGCTTCCCTCCTCCTAGATTGTCTGAGAGGAGACAGCTTTCTTATGCCACAGGGGAAGCTCCCTCTCTGGGAGTTTCTGCCTCATCCCTGGGGGACTTCTCCGGAGTGATCGATTCCTCTCGTAGATCTGCCTTTGCTTCAGCGAAGATCATGTTCAGTTCGATGGAGCTCTCACACCTTAAAAACTTGTTTAAGGTGTCTGAAGTGTTGAGTTTTCTTGATTGGGCAGTGGGCTCTCTAGCCCGTAAGATTAAGGACTGCTCTACTGTTCCTGAAGATAGTACTGTACCCCTGACTTGCTGCAGGTCCTCTCGTGTATCGATAAAGGGATCAGGGACTGTTCCCAGGAATTAGCTTCCCTGTACACAATGGGAGTCTTAAAAAGAGAGAACGGTGGTGTTTCTACACCTCTAGGGGAATGACTCCCTCCCAGAAGTCGGCCCTTCTGTTTCCCCTGCTGGATTGTCATCACCTGTTCCCGCAGGCAACATTTCTGGGGATTTATTTTAATCTTCAGAAGAAGAATACGCAAGATCTTCTTGTCCAGTCCTTTAGGCGACCTAAGGAGGTGCCCGCTCATGCCTCCAGGACAGTCTCCCCTCTGCAGACTCGGCCCATTTGGGGCAGCAAACAAAAATCCCTTTCTAGATCCCGTTCTTCCAGTAGATTCGTCTCCAGAGCCATTAAGAGATCCTCATCCCATTCTGCCTCTCGCTCCTAAAAGAGTTCAGAGGTCTGGTTAAACAAATCATTCATAACTAAATCTGCCTCTCGCAAGTGAGAATTTCATTCTCCGAACTTCTGTAGGAGCCAGGGTGCTTCTCTTCTGGGAGAAGTGGAGAGGCAGGGTGGCGGGCAGGGCCCTGGATTGTCACCGTTCTGAGGGAAGGGTATGCTATCCTCTTCAGAGAAAAGCCAGCTTTAAACAGCTCTCCAATAACATTGTCAGCTTACTCCAAAGGCTCTAAGAAGTCTTGGCCCTCTCAGTAGTGTTGCACCTTCTCAAGAAGGGGGCGATAGACTTAGTAGAGAATATGGGCTCCCCGGGGTTCTATAATCGCCTTTTTGTGGTGCCCAAAGTTTCAGGGGGCTGGAGGCCTGTCCTGGATGTCAGGGCATTGAATGTCTCCATTCAGAAGAGAAAGTTCAAGATGGAGACAAATCGAACCGTCTTGTCAGCCATTTGCCAGGGAGACTGGATGACATTAATAGACATGCTGGATGTGTACTTCCACGTCCCAGTACATCTGGAGTCGAGAAAGTTTCTGAGGTTTGTGTTTGGGAACAAAGTGTTCCAGTTCCGTGCACTATGTTTCGGGTTATTGACGGCGCCTCAAGTGTTTACCAGAGTGCTCGTTCCCTTAGTGATGTGGCTCCATCTGTGCTTGGATGATTGGCTACTTTGGGCCCAGTCGAAGGAGAAATGGTTGCAGGACCTTCAAAAGACTTCTCCTACCCCAGGAGCTGAGATTGATGATCAACGTTCAAAAGTCTCAGTTGATTCTGTCACAATGGATTCTTTGTTTAGGAATGATAATAGACTCTCAGAGTTTTCAGGTTTTTCTCTCACCAAGGAGAATAGAGTCTTGCCTTAAGATAGTTCACAGATTTCTTCTTCAGGACCAATGCTCCGCCAACGAATGGATGAGTCTTCTGGGGACATTATCATCCATAGAACAATTTGTACGCCTGGGCAGACTTCATATTAGACTGCTCCAATTCTTCTTAAGAATCAGCTGGAACAGGAAAAAATACCCAGCCTCTTTCGTGTTCTTAGTGATTCCAGATATAAAAGAGGATCTGTGTTGGTGGAGCTTAGAAGGAAGGTTGTTGCAAGGGAGGTCTCTCCTTCCGATGAACCCCAAGCTAGACTACTACTCAGATGCGTCAAACCTAGGTTGGGGAGCTATGTTGGGAGACAAGGAAATTTCAGGGACCTGGTCTCGGGAACAAAGAAATTGGCACATAAATGTCAAGGAGTTGAAGGCAGTTCATCTGGGGTTACAATTTTTCAAAGAAGGAGTGTGCAACAAGATGATCACAGTGCACTCTGACAGTACGACTGCCGTAGCATATATCAGAAACCAGGGCGGGGAACACTTCTCCCTGTACAAGATGGCAAGGGATCTTCTGCTTTGGGCAGAGCAGTTTCAAGTCAAGCTTCTTATGCGCTTCATTCAAGGGAAGTGCAATGGTCTGGCAGACGAGCTAAGTCGCCAGAAACAAGTGTTACCCACGGAGTGGACTCTGGACCCTCAGGTTTGCCCGGATCTTTGGAAGTTATGGGGGACTCCTGTCATAGACCTGTTTGCAACTTTCAGAAACCATCGTCTCCCCCTGTTTTGCTCACCAGTTCCGGATCCTTTAGCATGGGCAACTGATGCCATGCTTCAGGACTGGTCAAACAGTCACCTTTGTGCTTTTCCCCCTTCAGCATGATAAGACAGGTGATAACAAATTCCAGACTCACCAAAATCTGTCAGTGATCCTAGTGGCCCCCTTTTGGCCAACAAAGGAATGGTCCCCAGATCTTCTCGACCTCCTTGCAGACTTTCTGAGGCTGCTACCTCAAAAACATCATCTGCTAAAACAACCCCACTTCTGGCACTTTCATCAGGGGTTGTCTACTCTTGCCCTGACAGGATGCAGACTATCAGGAAACTTCTTAGAAAGAAGGGGTTTTCAAGATCGGCTTTGCAAGCTATTGCCAAATGCAGTCGACAGTCTTCTGATAGAGTATATCAGGCTAAGTTGACAATTTATAGATAATGGTGAAGAAAGCGCAGAGTGTCATCTTCTCAGACATCTATAGCCAAAGTAGCAGGCTTTCTGCTATATCTTGAGACCAACAGGAACCTGTTATCCTTGATGATCAAGGGTTTCAGGGCCATGTTAAGCTCTGTCATCAGACACAGGGGAGTGGACCTTTCCTCTAATTAGGATTTATCTGATCTAATGAGATCGTTTGACACCATGAGACAGAAAGAGGTAGCAGTAGTGCCATGGAACCTGGACGTGGTCCTTAAATGGTTGTCTGGACCCTGATTTGAGCCTATGCTTTTGATTTCCCTGAGGGATCTAACTAGAAAGACCTTTCTAGTTGCTTTAGCAGCTGCTAAACGAATCAGTGAGGTCCATGCAGTAGACAAAAAGAGTGGTTTTTTCCCCAAGGGAATGCCGTCTGTTCCTTCTCTTTGGGATTTCTAGCCAAGAACGAGTCCAGTTCTAATCCATGGCCTCGTTCCTTTGCAATTAAAAGTTTGTCTGAGATTGTAGGCCCAAATGAAGAAGAGAGAGTATTATGTCCTGTGAGAACTCCAAGGTTTTATCTTCACAGAACAAAGAAGGTATGTGGTCCTTCAAACGCCTTATGGTGTTCTGTTAAGAATCCTTCTCGGCCACTTTCAAAGAATGCCGTGGCATTCTTCCTTAGAGACCTCATCTCGGAAGCCCATTCTTCTGTTGAAGATGAGGTTTTTCCATTGTTTAGCCACTTTGATGGCATTCAAGTGTAATTTGTCTCTCTCCTCTATATTGCAAGCGACTTTTTGGAAATGCAAGTCGGTCTCTGCAGCAAATTATTTGAAGGAAATTGAAACAGTTTACGTTAATTGCAGTACTTAGGGTCCATTTTCGGTGGCTGGCATGGTGTTGGGGGAAGAAGCGTAGGAAGCAATCCTTCCTTCCTTTCTTTGCCTTGATTTGAGGTTGCTGAGTTTTTCAAGGGAGACGGGGGTACAGTGTACCGGAATGCCTTCCAGTCCATGGTTGGGCAGTGGTTTTTAACTTTTTATGGTATTAGGTGACGTTTATTTCATTGTCGTTTTTTCTGTACTGCACCCTGGGCAGGGGCAACATTATTACCTTTGTCAGCAGTTAGAGTCATCCTTGCTACAAGGTACCCATTAATATAGTAGGCGAGACTCAGCTATACTGCCATGCCACTATACGATGAGATGAGTGCCAATAGAGGCAGTACCTTCCTGCAGCAGCTCCCTTATCAGGTAAGGAAACAACAGGCATTTTTAATACTAGCAATCCTTTCGATTCTCAGATTCATTACCATTACTAATGTTTTGTGGTAGATTTGTTCATGCATCCCACTTCCTGTCAATGTGGGAATCAGCAGTGTAATTACTTGATAAGTTACTTATATAAAAATGAAATTTTTATGATAAAATTAAGTTTTATATATACTTACCAAGTAATTACATGATTTGAGCCCTTCCTCCTCCCCTCACATGAACATTACAGCACAAACAAATTGAATACTTTTGCGAGTTGTTCCTCTCTTACCCTGAAAGTGGGCGGGGTTAGTCACCTAAGCAAACAAAACAGCGCGACCCACGAGTTTCAAAATTTTTAGCTGCTGGTTAATAGAAACTATAGCAAAGTAAATACTTGGTAAGTATATATAAAACTGTATTTTATCATAAAAATGTCATTTTTCCATGATGCTTGAAGTTTAATATTATGGAGTGCTGTCATGGTTAATTATAATCAAAGTGTACTTACGAAACTCTTTTAAAAACCAAAAATAAATCTTCCATGTGGGTCACCGTTCACTACTAAGCCAGTAATTTCTCAGACCCAGGTATGGGCTGCCGGTAATTGGTCATGTAAATTTTTCAGACTATGGTTTGGGCCAACTCTAGGTGTTTATAATTTGTCTCCGCCTTTTGAAGTAACAGGAAAGGAAAGCAGAGTATTGTAGTTTTGTGTGTACTAACTTTAGACAGCTGTTAGAATAGGTATCAGGCTATATATAAAGAACATATGAAAAAATTGTCGTAATTTAGTAGTTGAAAAGATGTTTCGAAAACAAGAGAAAATGGAATCCAGGTTTTATGTAGGGTGGGAACTTTTACAGTTGACTGAAGGATCATGAGGTTTGCTGTATATTGTCAGGGATAGATATTCCATCGTTGTTTAACAGTGAATTGTTATATCTTTTTTGCTAGAGCCGGATAATTTTTACAATTTCAGGATTCTTTGTTAAAAGTGTCAGTTATGGATGTTTTCTTTTGTGTGCCTGGCTTAATATTTATCTTTCCATTTTCTATATACAGTAATTATCTTTTGAAGGCTTTTGCATATTCTTTTGATTTTTTGTATATTGTAGCTTAGGTAAGCTCACCCTGTGTATATAATTCTTTCTCTTTCAATGTCCACTTCATTTCAGAGTTTTACCATTGCAGCTCATCCCCTTTACTGTATAGTCTGTTAAATATATTCATGTGAGATATAGTTTAGTCTCTTTAAGTATGTGTAACACGTTCTTATTCGCAGATTTTTCCACAAGAAATTTTGTAAAGAAGTTTTATATCACATCCATGCAGTGAGAAATTAGTGTCAGATAAGGTACTATGGTTAAAGTAGCATTGGAAGCATCACAAATACAGTATAGTTAACAAGTCACAGTTATTCAAATGCTTTACTCCATGTTTGGTAATTTGTTGGAAGAGTCTAAAATGCTAATTTGGAAGATAAAATGGTATTACATACCATTACCTATTACATTATTTGTATTAAGATATTCTATACCACCACATAGGGTTTTCACATGTGAGTTGGAAACAGGTAGGTGGTACTCTCCATTCATTTATTTCAACTCAGTCCCATTACTTTACTGTAGCTTAATTTGTGGTAGTAGTCATCTCCAGGCACATCCCATAGGTGTATCCATTTCCAGCTATCTGAATATTCATCTGGATTCCTGGGTGTGTCCAGTGGCAACAAATAGTAATTTTCTGTATATCTGCTGTATGAATAACCCTCACAGCTTTGATCCCTGGAAGTTTTTGGCCTAATATATATTGGAATTATTTTTAACCATTGACCAGTCTTATCCTTAATCTATTTGCATTATTTATGCTGTTTTATTCATTGGTGGTGGTAATTTTTCCTACTTGTATCTAGTAGTTCGCCAACTAAAATACTTTTTTGAAGTTTCTGCACTGTTGGCAGACTGTGGTTTTCTTTGAACAGGTGGCTGGCCACCTGTTTTTTCACCTTTCCAGTTATATATCTCTAGTAAAGTACAGATTCAGATTGTGTCATCCTTTGTTGAACACATTTTTTTCAAAAGACCATTTTTCAGATTCCCATGGTCAGTGCTTGTGGTGCCTTGGGTCAGGTTAACAGTCCAGTCTGTGGTCCAGAAGATTCCTTGTTGTCCTTTAGATTAAACAAGCCACTTCCCCCCTTGTTGATATGCCAAAGGACATATATTACTTCACTTCAGGTTGACACTCCAGTCTGGACTGTCAACTGACAACAAGGTACTACCGTCATGGTTACAGAGTCAGTAGCTATGGAGTCAGTCTCTAGGCTTCTTTCAGGTAACATTGTGGCTTGATTGTTGGTTAAACTATAAATTTGTCATACTTCACTGTCACTTTAGGTTCATCTGCAGTTTCCGAGGTTGCACGTGTTGGGAGGAAAGATGTTGACTTCCCTCTTGGACCAGAGAGCAAGCCTGTGGGCAAATATTTTCCTTAGGAAAAAATGCCCATATTTCTGTTGTCTCCCCCTAAAAGAGGTTTGGCTGTGAGTAGTCTTCTTTGCAACATGGGTCAGTCTTGGCATCCTCTTTACATTTTTCTGAAGAGAAAAGTTGAGGCAATGGTGGAGAAGAGGCATTTTAATTGCTGGGACACATTGATCAACCATGCTTTGTTGTACATATGTCAGTTTTCTGTCATCCTTTTTTTTTTTAAACTTTGACAACCTCTTCCTCCGACAACCTCTTCATCTGATTCTGTTAATGTAAGGTCATCTGCATATAGCAGCTTCCTGCATCTTCCCTTTTCTCTTTTTAGCTCTCTCCATTCTGTGTTCACTAAAGGTCTTGTGTTACAATAACTCTGCCAGCTCAGGTAAACTTTCTGCTACTGTCTACTTTTTTAAATGCCCATTTAGTTTTTTGGTATTTTTTATTATGAAGTAGTTTAACTAGACCACAGAGCTAATTTGTTGGAACTCAGTGGTACCTTGTGTGAAGTGTCTTCTCATTATTCACAGATGTATGATATAATCTATTTCTCTTCATTTGGTACGTTTCCTCTACCTGAATTATCATAAAGCTTGCCTTTGTTTTCGATTCCTCTGGCATGAAGCCTAACCAAGAATTGTTGATAAACCAGTTTCCCAGTATTTCTTATACCAGTTTTTTTATATAGTTTTTTAAAAATGTCAGGCCACCTTGGTCCTTTATAAGTATCTTCAAGCATAGTATTCCTTTAATTACCACTGTAATGCATCCTCTTTTCTTGTGTAGGTTGTTATTGTTATATCTTTTTCCCCCCCTTTCCTCCAGTCTTACATCTCTCTATGGTTTTCATACATGTATACAGTCTCCATTTTGTGATGGCATCCACTTCACTTTTTTGAAGCTTTAGCTGGCTGTGTTAACCTTCCTCTTGGTGTCATTCCTGCTCTTGTTTTTTTGTATCTTCACAAGGTATCCATTGTGCTTCAAGGCATAATATTACCACTTGTTTGTTTATGATAGGAACATGCTTTGTTTTAATACCACACATTTCAATAGTTTGTGGTGTGAGTTAACTAGGATACTGGAGACCATGAGGAGACTGTCAGCTGCCTTTGAAATTTGTGGGTTTTTATTATCCACTGTTATCAATCTGGAATCAAAGAAGAATAGGAAGAGCTCTGAGTGCATCTTACCTAAGTAATAGCTCAGAAAAAGTAAAGTTAAAAAGTTTGTATATGCTACTGACAAAGTATCCTCTCTCTCTCTCTCTCTCTCTCTCTCTCTCTCTCTCTCTCTCTCTCTCTCTCTCTCTCTCTCTCTCTCTCTCTCTCTCTCTCTCTCTCTCTCTCTCTCTCTCTCAATCAAGAATCAAGAGGTCTCCTAGAGTAAAGTTACTGATGACACTATTTTCAACAAACACTGCATTGAATTGGGCTGTATGACATGAGTAAAGAAAAAGGTTTGTATGTATGGAACATAGAAAAAAATATTGAAGATTTTGTATTTTTGTTGTCAAGTTTCATGGTGGACATCAGTATAACTACACCCAGTTAGCAGGCTGATAGGCATTTCAATCAGTAATCTGGCAGTTTGGCCATATGTAGTATAATTTTATGTTGGGGACTTCTTCAGTTACTGTGGGTTTTTTGTAGAAAATTTAGATTGAAGTTTTCGACATTGTGTTTTGAGTGTTGTTCATTTTTTACTTTATGTTTAAGTGTAGATCCAATTGATTCTAATGTGGGCTCAATGCTGTTATCTCTGCAGACTCGCCACTTACCAGCAAGGATGGTGTGCATTCCCTGCATTGTAGTCCCAGTTCTGCTCTTTATATGGCATCGCTTCCTTCAGCCAATCTTCCTGAAGTTTTGGAACCCATTTAAAAAAGTGACCAATTCTTCTGATAAAAAAAGTGAAGAAAGCAATGCATCAAATGGCTGTCCAGCAGCAAATGGAACTGTTAAAACAGATGGTGGGATTTCTTGTCCTTTTTCAGGCAAGAAAGAAAATAATTCTGAGGAAATTGCTGGGGATAAAAAAAATGATTAGTTTAAATTCATTGTGTTTAGCATTTTTGGCCTTTTTTTATATGTTGGATGTTTAAGCCATATTTGATTTAGTGAAATAATAAGTTACATATTTACAATTTGTTCTCATTCTGACCCATATAACTCGTTGGTACTAGATCTCAAGTTTTAGGAACTACAGTTTGGTTATTCATTTTCCTAAAAATTTAATATAGTTATTGGGCCAAAGGCACATCTATTGAAATTCCAATTTTGTAGATTATGAAAACTTTAAAGCTTGAATCCCAAGATGAGATAAATGTTCAGACTAAAGATTAAATCCCAAGATCAGATATATTTTTAGAATTATTTCAGAATATTTTTAGCAGAAGAATTTTATTACCATATACCAAAAAAGTAATTAAATATTAAGACTAGTCTTGTACAGCCTTTCAAGATAATAGACAATCCTTTGATATATATATATATATATATATATATATATATATATATATATATATATATATATATATATATATATATATATATATATATATATATATATATATAGAGAGAGAGAGAGAGAGAGAGAGAGTGTGTAGCTTGGCTAAGATGTCCATAATGTCTGTCAGTATAACAATATTAAACATAGTACATATTTTTGTTCTTTAAACAAGATGGATTGCCTCTAAAATTGACAAATTTTTATTGTACTACAGTTTAAAAGTGTCTTAGCCTGTACTAATTAGATACAGTTGTAAAACAGGATTTCACTTTTATTTTAACTTAATTCCTTTGGTAATTCTTTTGACTTGTTTTTTATAAATTTTTCTTTCAAAAGTTCCATAATATAACTAACATTAGCATTCCATTAATATATGTTGTGTACATTACTTGGTTTTGTCGTGCATGTTCCAGTTCTTATGTATTCTGGCAGTGTTTACAGAATTTTTGAAATAGTCCTTATCATTTCTAATATAAGGGTTAAATTTTTATTGTGGAGGGTACAGATAAGCATGTAAATTTGCATCCCATATCGTTGTTTCCAGTTATTGTCCATGCACACAAGTCAGCCATAGGAGTACTCTGCAACTGAGGAATATTTATAAAATGATTATCTAGGAAAGAGAGTACTGTATCTCATTGAAGAAACTAATTGTGGGCATAGGACTAGACGCATTTTAGAACATTACATAACTACTTATATCAAAAGCTTATTGTCATTTTTTATTTTCCTTAGGTTTTTTGTAAAATACTGTATTTTAGATGCATTATAAGATAAAATGTAGAATGTGTTTGGATGCATTGTAATATACATTTTACTGCAGTGTATACTGTAAAATATTTTTAGAAACCTCCAAGACCATGTGTGATGGAATGTATTCCAAATTTTGTTTTTTTTAGAAACCATGGGGTTTGGATGAGCTGCTTTGGTTTTCTCTCATGTGATTATAAAATGTCTTTTCTCCAGTCCTTGTTAATTTTCTTTGGCACATAGGCTGTCATCACCTTGTTAGGTATAGGTTATGGTTCTGTAGTAGAAAATATTTGCATATCTTTTTCCTGTGGTGGTATTCTGTAACTTTCCATTTGCTATGGGAGACCTGTATTACTTTTAACCTGTATTTTCTATAGTGTGACTTGGAAGTGTGGAAGAGTTCAGATAGCAAGATGTGAAGTATTTGAGACATGCAGTGTTCATACTGAAAGCTATTTTTTCAACCTTAACGTAATAAAATAATTCATGAGTGGTTTGGAAAGAAGATGGTTAGAATCTTTCTACACAGAATATAAGACATCTACACAGAATACAAGACAATTAAAAGACACTTGCTTTAGAACTTATTTTAACTTTAATGACAAAAGTCTGTTTTTTTTTTATTCCACTTGTAGTTACAACTGTCAGTTGAAGGAAACAGATTGTCATTACTTTACAGGGGTTTTATGTGTGAAATAACTTTTATAATGTACCACAATGTACCACTTCACATTACTTTTTCATTCTGAGTCTTCATCCCCTTTTGTAACTTTTGCCTAGATATTTTTGTTGCATATATTCTTTATTGGTTTTCTTTTAGTATTTGGTAACAATTTTCTATGGTAAATTTATAAACAATACATTTAAACTGCATCCCAGGGAAGAATTATATACCTGTATACTATTACTACTGTCTATTAATGATCTGTAATTTGTGATATCTAATACAGAATGAAAAAATTATGTACTTTGTTTCAGTTGGAACCCTTGATTACTATCTAACCATGTTTCAGAAACATTCCTTCCCACAGTTTCCTTTCATGGAAACTGCCTGCAGAGTGTACTGTATACTACACGCACCTGGCAGTACTAAAGATACTTTGCAGTATTCTTTGTACCCTTAGCTTTATTGCTGTGTGTTTTTACTTTCATCTATTTCCTGTGGTTTCTTTCCACCCAATTGTCCTAATTTTTATGCTTCCTGTATACAGTCTGGGGATGTCTAGTAATTGATGTGTCTGTCTCTGTTAGACCCCTTTTGTCCTTCAGTCTACTGATTTTAAAGATTTTGAAGCACTACCATCAGCAGTTTCTCAGGTTCTTCAGGTGGCTTTATGAGAATAGAATTGACTCGGTGATTAATTGGATTACCTATGTTGTAATAATTATTGTTTTATAACAAATCCATTCGTTTTACAGAGTGCGTGATTCCCCAGATACCTAAATTCTGAAAACAAGCAGTAACTCTGTCATTCCCTTTAGGCTGGCACATGCACAGTTGGTTTTTCTAGTTCTAGGGGAGAACCTGTCAGTTAATGTTTGTCGGTTAAGTCTGGCTGAAGTCAGTAATTTTGAAGGTTTCATTATTATTACCCAGCAACCTACCCTGCCAATACTGCATTGAATTTTCTGCATAACATACACAGAAAGCTGTTATTAGTATTATTTTAATGAAGAATATGATAGTGAATTTATATGATTTTAGCATTCTGAGAATATTTGGTTCACTGGCTGAAATATATCATGTGAATAAAATAGACATGAAAGTGTATTTTATAGTCAGTCGAGTCTCATCAGGATGCATAGCGTATTTCCACTGAGGAAGGTCTTCATTCAGTCACATATAATAAGTTTCCTCCTTTTGTAATGGGTGGTCTTGAAGGATATTGGTGCTTAACAACAAATTTCAGCCCTAAAACGGGAAAACTACTTATTAACCCTTTAACGCCGAAGCCCTATTTTCAAAAACGTCTCCCGTATGCCGGCGGCCTCCGAGCGGTAGCGCCAAAGCGGAAAAAAAGTTTTTTTCAAAAAATCACAGCGCGCTTAGTTTTCAAGATTAAGAGTTCATTTTTGGCTCCTTTTTTTCTCATTGCCTGAAGTTTAGTTTGCAATCATCAGAAATGAAAAAAATATCATCATATATAAATATTGGAATATATGACAGCGAAAAAAAAATCGTATGTAATTGTATACAAATCGCGCTGTAAGGAAAACGGTTAAAGCTAATGAGTTAATTTTTTTTAGTTGTATTGTACACTAAATTGCATTGATTTTGGTATATAACAGATTGTAAAACGATTAAAGCAACACAGAGAAAATATCACAAAATAATGCATGAATTCGTAACGCGCGGACGTAAAAAAAAGTTTTTTTCAAAAATTCACCAAAAATCAAAATATTGTGCTAGAGACTTTCCAATTGTGCCAAAATGAAGGAAATTGATTGAATATTACTAGACTGTAAGTCCTTTAGCTTACAATTGCATTTTTGAACCATTTCGATCGAGTTAAAGTTGACCGAAGGTTGATTTTTTTCTATTTATCGTTATTTCGATGTAAATATTTAAAAACTGTGAAGAGCTAAAGGAATGATTTATTTTTTGTTGTATTCTAAATGAAATTGCGCACATTTTGATGTATAACACTTTATGTAACGAACAACATGAAAGGGCGAAAAAATTACGGCAAACTGACGCAAGAAATGACATGATTTTCAGCGGAGTCCGCGCGCGCAGAGCGGAGGAAATTATTTTTTTCAAAAATTCACCAAAAATCTAAATATTGTGCTAGAGACTTTCCGTTTGTTGCAAAATGAAGGTAAGTGATTGATTGTTACTCGAATGTAATAATTATGGCTTACGGATGCGTTTTTCGATCATTTCGGTCGAATCAAAGTTGACC
>NC_089783.1:14156781-14196781 GCF_040412425.1 Macrobrachium rosenbergii | reverse complement strand
CCTCCCATGTGCCTGTTGTAGTGCCCGATGACAGTAGGGCGCTGGACACGAAACTCCTCATATGTAACTCGGCCCTGCCGGCGTGTCTTCTTCCGCTGGGTGATCTCCTCTTGGATGACCTCATGACTCGTCGTAATCATGGGCATGAGTCGGACCCCCTTCCAACAGATGACGAAGACATCTCCCTTCCGCCGCCACTCTGTCTCTCCTCTTGAGGACATTCGGGGCCCCACGCACCAACCGAAGGGTACCACTGACGTGCACACCTGCTTCATACAGTTCCTGGGCCAGGGATACCGAGTTATAATAATTATCCATAAACAGGTGGTATCCCTGGTTACGGAAACGATTCACAAAACCGAAGACAGTGTCACGCAGCGTGAGAAGACCCCAGAATACACCAAGAAGTCCACGGCGTATCCAGTGTTGGCTTCCGTAATAAAAATAACTTTACACCATACTTCTTTGGCTTCTTCGGGTTGTACACTTTGATACTTAGACGCCCTTTGTATGGCATCATACCCTCATCCAAAGAAAGGTTCTTGAAGGAACCACAAGAGTCTGGCACCGTTCACGAATGAACTCCAACACTGGGCGGACTAAGATGAGGCGGTGGGGTTATTCGGGTATAGCCCTTCGGTTGAAGGCGTTGAAATACCTGTCCAACGCCAGGAAACTATCACGGGACATAATGCGGCCACATTAGGCGTGCTTAAAAAAAAATTCGCCTCCAGTATTGCCTGGCGTCAGCAGCAGGCATCATCCCAAAGAATATGTGGAGCCCCAAAAAGTGCGCCATGTCCGTGAGGTTGCAGCCCGCCAGCAGTGCGACAACGTCGTCCGCAATTCCTCACGGCAGTACCGAGCGTAATCTACAGTCTCCGCAACCAGGAATTCAAGTAATTCAATGAACCCCAGTACCGTGAGAGGCACAGGGACGGTCAGTCCAGGTACTGCCGTGAATGGGTGCATGTTAGGTGGGGTGGGGTCCTCCGACCACCCCTCATCACTTTTGGACGAACGGCCTTCACCCGAGCTGCTGCGACGTTGCGACCTTCTACGGGTTTGCGCTCGCGCACGTGCACGGGCACGTCTTCGCACTCTCACATTCCCAGCTGGGCCGTCTCCTTCACTTTCCCCATCACTTTCTGTTTCGTCCCCACCAGCCACAATCGAGTCATCCTACTCCTCCTCCAACTCACTTTCTCCCTCGTAGGCACTAAACCCACTAAACTCTAATTCACTTTCCTGCTGAGGATCCCGTACGGACATTGGTGGCAAATACTCGTCATCGCTGACGTCAGGTGTTATGTCGTCATCGCTAGATGACCAACTACCACTGAAATCAGGACTTTTGACCTGCTCTCGATCGAGCTCCAACAAGTACTCGTCAATGTCCTTCTGTTGGAGGCCTCCCAAATGTTTTCGGATGCCCCTCAGGACACCCCGATGCTTCCTAGGGGTCGTAAAAGGAATGGGATGTGGTCCTTGGTCGCCATAGGTCACACGTGGCCGAACAACACGCTGCTGAGAAGCTGGGTCACTCTGGTTGCTGGGTCCTTCTCCAGCATCCAAGTCCAAAACTCGCCTCACACGCTCACTTCCAACAGGCAATGTGCGCCTTTCATGCTCCTGACGCCTTTGCGACATCTCTGCAAACGTTCTGTTGCAGCACTAATACGCTAACACTCGCAAAAGTTCAACAAAACACGTCTGCATCAAAATATCGCTCCTGCAAGGCGCTACTCTGATGCTCTTTGATGCGAGATGGAAATTCGCATCATGGCGTCTGGGTGACGCTCAGAAACAAAACAACAGCTGGATCCGTGAACTCCCAGCATCCGCCCGGCGGGATTTGAAATCTTCTGCAAACTAGGCCTATAATTATTTTTCGCGAATATTTATAAAAAGCATTTTCAGTCGGCGTTTGCAACGTCCACTCGGCATTCGACAGACAATTTTGGACGACGTTTAAAACGTCCAACAGGAGTTTAAGGGTTAAAAAGACATCCAATAACAGATGTGTCGTTCAGACGAATAAAAGAAATAACATGGCTTATAGAAGCCACAACAGAAAAAAACATTCTGAAGACTGGTTGTCTGTAAAAAGTATTGATAATGTGAATGCAAAAAAAAAAAAAAGTGTGAACAACATTCAGGATACTATTGTACTTCCTGAAAATGACAAACTGGTCGAGAAGAATATACTGTTGGACTCTAAAAATGAGATATCCCAAAGTCCAAAATTGTGAGGTATACATAATTCCAAGTAAACAGAGTAATAAAATATTAAGAATTGCAAAAGTAAAATTTAAAGGCCAAATGCTACCTCAAAAAATATAGCTTTTGGGCCAAACTAGAGAACTGAGACCTTATGTTCCAAAACCACTGCAATGTCAAAATTGTAGTAAATATGGGCATGAAGAATTGTCGAAATGAACCTGGATGTGCTTATTGTGGGTCTGACAAACATGCCACACAGTGGAAATGTAGTTGGCCAAAGTGTGTGAACTGTGGGCAAGATCATCACTCAAGGTCCAAAGAATGCATGTATTATATATACAATATGGAATTGAAAATCTTACAAGAAAGAAGTGGGATGCCTACAAAAGAAGCAAAATTAGAGTTGAAAATGAGAGGAATTCAAGATCCTTGTTAGGAACATACATATTCTTCAATAACAGGAACCAGTAATGAAACAAAAACGCATGCAGAGAGAAGTAACGGAGCACAGAAAAGTAACTCTCAAGAAATTAGTGCTTTACAGAAAAATACTTACGGTAAAGAATAAAGAAACAGGTGCAAATGATAT
Source organism: Macrobrachium rosenbergii (assembly GCF_040412425.1). Taxonomy (NCBI): domain Eukaryota; kingdom Metazoa; phylum Arthropoda; class Malacostraca; order Decapoda; family Palaemonidae; genus Macrobrachium; species Macrobrachium rosenbergii. Next base: position 14,193,969 of record NC_089783.1, on the reverse strand, counting down.
GGGTAATATTTTATCAAATTCATCTGCAATATTAATGCAAAAAGGAGCACAGGAAGACACTACAGAAATACGAGGGGAAAGTTGTGATGGACCGGAAATCAAAGATAAAAAGAGACCTTTGGAGAGAACACCACGCAAAACGAAGAAACCAACTATTATTAGAGAAAGATGGGTTAAATCAAAGTCAAAGGACATGATGAAAGAACAAAAACAAAAACAGGCTAAGAATATACCTTTGTATCTCCTAAAGTATAGTAAAACCTATGGAAGCAGATATCCAAAACACCAAAGAAGTAGAAGAGAACCGTACCATAGATAACAATGATTATGTCAATGGAGAAGAGTTACTCCATTACCAACAATTGGTACAACAAGAACAAATGAAACAAGAAATATACATGATAGCATATGTGGATGTAATGATTGTTTTGTTGAATTGTGCATTAATAACAAAAGATGGTTTAACAAACATTATAAGAAATTTTATGAAATATAGGAAAAAAGAAACCACTGACTTGCGTACCCATGAAAAAGATGCGTGTGCATCGAGCACTTAATATATTTAAAGAAAAACAAATAGATGTAAATTATTTGAAAAAATCCAGATCGGTAATATAATAAAAACAAAGCAAAACTCGACCGCTATAACATAATATTTTCAATAGCTATATTATGAAATGGAACGTAAATGGTCGACAGACCAGATTACACCTAGGAGAAATACGATTACTAAAAGAATATGAACCAATGATATTATGGTTACAACATGTCAACAAAATACACCTTAGCAACTACGTTACGAGAGGAAGGAAATTTAGGTACAACCATATATGTATACAGCAAAGTAGTTTATGACAAAGTACCTGTAAACATTACTCACTTGCAAATATCAGGTATTAAAATACGAATAAAATATGTTAACGCCTGAGTCACACATTGGCGACTCGAGACCATGACCGTCGTAATGGGCGAATTACGACGTCATTACGCTTTAAACATGACCAAGTTGGCATCGATCGGCATGATTCCTAACTGTGTCGCCGAGTTTGATGACATCCAGCTGGGGATGGCGGATGTGCAAGGCTGCACAGCACCTACGCAGTCGAGTCACGGCAACTGTCAAAAGTCGCCATGTCATGCCGCGTGATGCAATAATGTCGTAATGGCGTCTCCACTGACGCAATGATGTCGGCGTTTGATTACGGCAGACAAAAAAGCATTCTGGCTGGCCATCCAAGGGAAGAACGACTGGGTGTCAATAGACCGCCTCAAGCCCGCACTGTTGGAGGAGGACGTCGGTGACACCCCTCAGCGCCCTCCGCAGGAGACATCGCCCCCGCAGCCCACGCCGCCCACAAGACAGTCGCATGGCCGCCCCCGTAAGACCCTGGACTCAGGCAGTGCTGCAGCCAACCGCTCCCGCACGCACCGCACCCCCCAGCTGACATCGCGGAGCTGTGCCACTCTCCAGCACCCCAGCAGATACTTGCTTTAATCAGACGTTACCTACGTGTTGTGGTGGGGGGGGGAGTATTGTAAAGTCCCCGCTCAGCGGGTTTTCTCTAGCGAACCTCCCGTTTTCTACGGTGCCTTCTACCATGACCTTAGTTCAGGAGACCTAGCCATGTTTTATTTATGTAAATGTGCATTTATTACTTACTCATTTGTGCCCGTGTGTATTGTACATGTGTCAGAGCATTATTGTGTCTAATCTGTTAATTTCATTTGTCACGTTATCTGTATTTACCTGTCCTGTTTCACATTGAGAACAATTGACCTCGGGTCACCTGTATGTCATTGTATGTCTTTGTACTGACGTCCGCACGCCGCTTTATAAGCGGCCTGCGCCCTTAATAAACTAGCAGTCAATGTCTACCTGCTCTCTCTTTTGCACCCTCTCACAGGCTCATAGGGCAGGCGCTGATCTCCTGTTTCTTAGGCCAGCAGCTAGTGAGGGACGGGTCCCAGTGCCTATGACACGTGGCCAGTGTGTTGCTAGGCCCATTGTTTAACTCCCGAGCCCGAGGGCTGGTATATTTTTATAATATAATAAATTGTGTAAAATGTTTATATTGTGTATGTACTAAATTTTCTTAAAAGCAATAAGTTATTTCTATAACAATACTTTTTCTTGAAATGTTGAACTGGGTAGTTTTTGGGTAACAATTTCCTTAACTACAAACCATCTCCAATATTTTCAAGGTTATTAAACTTGAGATGAATGAAGGTTGATATTTTCATAAGTTCAGATAAAGAAAAAGTGAAACTTAAAACTTGTAAAAAATAATGTGCAAATCATTATTATTAAACTGGATATGAATGAGGGTATGACATATTTTCATAAGTTCAGATAAAGAAAAAATAAAACTTAAAACTTGTAAAAAGTAATGTGCACATCAAAATTATCAGTATTTTTGAAATATCTTCAGAATTTCAGATAAAGGTAAATAACACATGAAAACTAGTAATAAGTAAAATATATCCCAAGGGGCTGAGAGAGAGAGAGAGAGAGAGAGAGAGAGAGAGAGAGAGAGAGAGAGAGAGAGAGAGAGAGAAAGGTCAAGGGCTGAATTAATTACCCACAGCTGCCTTTATTTTCAATTTTGATTAAAATATATTTTGGATTCAAGATTTTTAGTATTTTGATATACTCTAAGAACTTCAGATATAGATAAATATGACACAGAACACAACATAAAGAAAATATATTTTGTAATATAAATATTTTTTAATTTTAACTTTTATTCAGGAATTTTACATAGTTTTTAAACATGATTTTCTTTTATACAAATAAGTCAGTGAGTTGACTGCAACCAAACAATTTATTAGAATGTTCTGAAATATACAAGAAGTGAAAAGGCATTTTCTGTTTTGAGTAAAATATATATTGCATTCAAGATTTTCAGTATTCTTGATATACTGTACTTTGAGAATTTCACATATAGATAAATATGACACTGAATACAACCTAAAAGAAAATATATTTGGTAATATAATATAAATATTTTTGCATTTTAATTTTTATGTAGGATAGTTACAAAAATTTTCAACATGATTTTCTGAAGTATGAAAAGGCATTTTCACGACACATGACGGTGCCGTTGCGCCTGTTGGCATGTGACGTACCAGTTGCAATTAAATCGCCATGAATTGTCATGCCTTCACGGAAGTCGCCGTCCTGTAAAAACTATTAAATGTGGGTGTGTCTAAATCACTGGCAACTTGCGCGTATGACTACGAAAATATGTAATCTTGTTTTGAAGTGTGAAATGCTGTCGTAAATGGTTCATTGCGTATGACGTCATGGTGTCCTAATCAGCTGACTTATCTTTTTTTTTTGTGACCCAAAGCCCGCGACTGATGCCAGTTGGTTGCTAAACCCAGCCATTACGACGGTTGTGGTCTTGAATCGCCAATATGTGACTTTAGCATAGTTATGTAATTTATAATTTATACAACTAACCTAATAAAAATTACGACATTGATAAACGTAAAGAATTACTTAACAATGCCAAAGAACCTACATTAATAGTAGGTGATTTTAATGCTCACAACCCAATATTGGCCTATAATTGTACAAACTCAAATAGAGTATGAAGTAAAGTAGAAGAGTTCATGGATTCAAATGACATGTGCTATATAAATTATGATGCAGCCAGCACGATATTCAAAAACATATGGAAAGTTTTCCTCAGTAGGCTTAACTGTGTGCATCAGGCCTATAGTAGACAGTTTAGATTGGAATACAGTTGATGACTTGTCCACCAGTGATCATTTCCAAATATTAATTTCATTATTACAAAATGATCCTGCAAAACATGTCCCCCACTATAACATTTGTGAAACAGATTGAGAATGATATGAAATGCAAACTAGGAATATCCCACCATTTGGATATTTAAAAGACCATAATGAAACTAGTAAATTTCTTGTTGATTCTTTAAAAATGCTGCTGATAAAGCAATACCAAAATCAAAACCTCACCCAACAAAACACAGAGTTCCATGGTGGTCTGATAAGCTAACAGAATTAATAAATATAAAACACTCAGTAGAGACGAATAGATAATTTAAATAAAAAATTCAACAAAATGAATAAAACATTACTGATATTAGAAGAAACTTTCAAAACGATAACTATATTATTGCTAGAAACTGATGCATTAAAACTTGTATACAACAAAATATCTGCAAAATTTAAAAAGGAAGTAATTCAAGGAAGAATAATTTCTTGGAGGAAATATGTATCAGATCTCTAATAATACTGTACAAAAAATATGGGAAAAATTCTGGGAAATAAATATTACCCATGTTAAACCACCTAGACATGCCATATTAAAAGATGGAAAAAGACTATTTGTTCCAAAAGAAGTTAGTAGTGTAACATGAGAAAAATTAGCAAAAGTAAGTAGTAACAAAAATTTAGTTGAACACTTCAACACAAAGAAAAATAATGCAGAATTAATAACAATAAATTTTGAAACAATAGAAGATATGTACTGTAACAGGAAATTTAAAATGGAAGAGTTGGAATATGTGCTCTGAAACAGCAATAAATCTGCTCCTGGAGGTGACAACATTAGTTTCGAGATGATCTGCCACTTAGGCACCTTTTGCAAAGTTATACCTTTTACAGTTTTATAATAATTTATGGATTTGAAATTTCTTTCTTGATGACGGGCAAAATACTATAATAATTCCTATCCCCAAACTTGGAAAGGATCCTAGCGATGTAAATAATTACAGACCAATTTCATTAACAAGTTGCTTATGCAAATTACTAGAGAAAATGGTAAATGCTTGACTGGCATGGCACATTTGAGAAAATAAAATTCTGACTCCCACTCAATTTGGATCACAATGTAACAGATCTACATTGGATTCTCTGTCTAACTTAGAAGCCCACATACGCAGAGGATATGAATGAAAACAAGTTACTGTAGCTGTCTTTTTTGGCATTAAAAAGGCATATGATACTACATGGAGGTATGCAATATTAAAAGCGTTACATAAAAACAGCAACCGTGGACGTTTACCTAGGTTTATCCAAAACTTTCTGGCAGATCACACTTCAGGTGAGAGTTGATGATGTATTGTCAAGTATAGGCTACTTCCACTTGAAAATGGTGTTCCACAAGGAAGCATCCTTATTGGCACACTGTTTACTGTAGCAATAAATGATATCAGTAATAATCTATCTATTGGGATTAAAAGTAACCTGTATATGGATGATTTTGCCATATATTATTCAACATCTTGAGTAAAACATCCAGAACAAATCATTAATAAAAGCATAATAAAAATAGATGTGTGAGAGAGGTGCGAAATAATGAGCAGGAAGACAAGTACTGCTAGTTTATTCATGAAGCGAGCTGCTTATAAAGTGGGATGCAGATGTCTGCGTACTTCGCAGAGACCGCGGGTACAAAGATTTACAGGTGACCTAAGGTCAAACTAATTCTTTACAAAAACAGGACTGGTTCTTACAGAAAACATAGTGATCAATAATGTCTGACACACAACATAAATAATTCGTTACTTGTACATAAAGCATGATTGTTTAGAAAGACAGTAAATATACAATTTACACTTATGGTAGTAAACATATATTCTGATTGACCCCAGGTCGATGTGAAGGCACCACAGAAAACGGGATGTTCTCTATAGAGAACGTGTTGAGCGGAGACTTCACAATAGTCCCCCCCCCCAACAAACCGGAGGCAACGTCTGATCAAAGTAGGTATCTGCTGGGGCGACGAAGGGGGCCTCGTGTTCTCGATGTCAACTGGAGAGGGTGGTCGCCTTCCCCAGTGTCCTCTGGAGTGGTTCTTTTGGGATGCCTTTCTGTCTGGTTTCTGGGTTTTCTGGGGAAGCCCACGCCTCCTTCCTGTGCCCCTGGCTGTCCGAGGGGGTGCCATCTCCTGCGGGAGGCTTTGGGGTCTGCCTCCATTGTCCTCCTCCAGGAATGCGGGTTTGAGATGATCTACAGATATCCAGTCTTCCCGCCCGTGGATGGCTATTCAGAATGCCTTCTTGTTCCTTTCCAGTACAAGGAAAGGTCCTCTGTAGGGTCTAGTTAAGGGTGGGCGTATGCCGTCGTCCCTGACGAAGATGTGGGTGGCAGAGGATAGCCCAGGGGGCATGATGGGGGACGTTGTGTCAATGAATGTCCTTTGCCCTAGGAGAGCTGTTAATCAGCTCAGTGGTCTGGTAAAACTAAGCTATACTTACTTTTTATTTACTTTGGCAGGGGGCAAATTTTCCAACCCTGTCACAGAGCCTCTGCGCCCCTATGTCATCCCTCTCCTCTGTGACGAGTTCCCCCGGGACTACCAGGGTTTCCCCATAGACTTTTTCTGCTGAGGAGGGGTCGCCGTTGGCTCTGGGGGCGGTTCTCAACCCGAGGAGGACCCAGGGCAGCTGGTATTTCCAATTTTCGGAGGGGCAACGAACCATGAGGGACGCCTTCAGAGACCTGTGGAATCTTTTCACCATTCCATTGGCTGCCGGGTTGTAGGCGGTGGTGCTGTGGTGAGTGGTCCCCATCAGGTGTGCCAGGGCGGTCCATAGCTCAGACAGGAAAGCAGGTCCCCTGTCTGTTATCTCGTCTGGGACACCGAACCGGCTGATCCAGCTGGAGAGCAGGGCTTCTGCACACGCGCTGGAGGTAGCTTCTTCCATGGGCGTAGCTTCAGGCCACCTGGTGGAGCGGTCGACGACTGTCAGAAGGTATCTGGCTCCTCCTGATGGGGGAAGAGGGCCCACCACGTCGACGTGGATGTGCCCGAAGCATCTCTTTGGCTGGGGAAACTCACCCACTCCTGATTTGGTGTGCCGTACTACTTTACTTGCCTGACATTGCATACACTGCCTCGCCCAGGCTGTCGCGCCTTTCTGTATGTCGTGCCAGACGAACTTCTCTGTCAGCAGCCTGGCTGTTGTCCTTCCAAAGGGGTGGGATAGGCCGTGGATGATGTCAAAGACCAGCCGACGTCTGGAGGCGGGCACCAGGGGGCATCTGGTACTGACATCGCTCAGTAATGTTGATCCTCCTGAGCCGAAGGGCATGTCCTTCCACTTCAGCGATGTGACGGCTGTACGGTAGGCAGGGGTCTCATGGTCAGCAGCCTGTTCGTGGGCGAGGTCCTCGTAGTCGATCCTGAGCTGTACTGAGTTGATCTTGATCCTTGAGAGGGAGTCAGCTACCGGGTTCTTCCTGCCGGGGAAGTATTTGATGGTGTAGGTGAACTCCGCGATGGCCGCGAGGTGCCGCTGCTGCCTTGAGGACCATGCATCCCCCAGCTTTGTGAACGCATGGATCAGCGGCTGGTGGTCGGTCCATATTGTGAAGGGCGTCCCCTCCAGGAGGAACTTGAAGTGCCATACCACCTGGTATGCTGTGAAGAGTCGAAGGTGCTGTATCGGGACTCGTTGGGGTTTAGCCTCCTACTGAAGAAGGCGAGGGCTGAGGGGTCCCCCTGATGTCTAGCTCCAGGACAGCTCCACAGGCTACGTTGCTGGCGTCTGTCGTCAGCTGGAGGGGAGCGTTGGGGTCCTGGTGGGCCAAAGATGTTGCTTTGGCGAGGGTGGCCTTCATCAGGGCCCCACACTAAGGTCTGTGGACGTCCCTTGAGGACCTCCATCAGGGGGGCCATGGTGTGGGCAATCCCCGGGATGAATCTTCTGTAGTAGTTGACCATCCTGAGGAATTCTTGTATGGCCCTGATGGAGGTAGGGGTGGGGAACTTCTCGACGGCTTCGACGACATTGGGCGCACGCCCTCTGGCGATATCTCGTGGAACTCCACCTTCTCAACGCCGAAGGTGCACTTGTCAAACCTGACAACGAGGCCACTTTCCTGCAGGCGCTGCAGGGCCTTCTGGAAGTGTCACAGGTGTTCCTCCTGGGATCTGGAATAGATTAGGATATCGGCGGCGTAGCAGACGCAGAAGTCTGGGTCCCCCAGGATGCTGTCCATCAACCTCTGGAAGGTTGTGCCCGCGTTCCTCAGGCCGAAGGTGGGGAAGGCGAAGACGTAGGACCCAAAGGGCGTGACGATGGCGGTTTTGGGGATGTCCTCCGGCGCTACTGGTACCTGAAAATAAGACTTTAACAGATGCATTTTGGAGAATATTTTGGCCCCGTGGAAAGAGGCCGTCAGGTCCTGCATGTTTGGCAGGGGGTAGTGGTCAGGCTCTGTTGCAAGGTTGAGCCGCCTGTAGTCGCGACGGGGCCTCCAGGTGCTGTCCGCTTTCTGCAACATGTGAAGAGGGAAGGCCCACGGGCTGGGAGCCTTTCTGCATGTACCCATCCTCTCCATCTCCGCGAAGGCCTTTTTGGCCTCCTGAAGGCGCTGCAGGGGAAGCCGTCGGAACTTTGCGTGCGTTGGGGGGACCCTTCGTCTTGATGTAGTGGTATATCCTGTGTTTGGCAGGAGTCCCAGGCATCTGGCGGAGCTCGGGCTTGAAGATCTCTGGGAACTCCTGCAGTAGGGAACCGTACTGGTGGGGAGCGATGGAGCAAATGGCGGGCTCCCTGGGGCCCGGCAACAAGGGCAGGAACTGGCAGGACTCGGTGTCCAGCAGGCATTTGCAGCTGATGTCGACTGCCAGTCCGAAGTGGGCGAGGAAGTACGCCCCCCGGATTGGGGTCCTGACGTCCGCAACAATGAATTCCCAGCTGTACTTCCGGCCAAGGATGGAGATCGACAGGAGCTTGGTGCTGTAGGAGAGGATAGGGAACCCGTTTGCGGCCATCAGGGAGGCAGTTGGGTCTGGTGGGTGTCTGCAGTCCTCTCCTGAAGGCGGGAACACTGAACGCATGGCTCCAGTGTTGACCAACATCATCCTGCCGGAGATTGTGTCGCGGACGTAGAACCCTAATAGTAAGGGACCCCAGGACGTTTTTGCTGCTGCTGCCATGGTGGCCTGTGTGGTTGGCCGCTGCCTCCTCCGTTTTTGAAGGGAAGAAAGGGCAGGGGGCTTCGCACCTCCGGGCAGCTCTCCCAAACCTCTGGTGGTAATAGCAAAGCCCTGGCCCCTCCCTCTTCTGCTGGTGGGACGGCCTTTTCTGTTCGATGGCGTTTACGGGCCCAGTGGTGGGGTCCTCCGGCACGAGGCAGTTGGCGGAGTGTGCGGGCATGGTCGCCCACTTGGCTGCCTTTGTAGAATCTGTCAGCTGCTGCGCCACCCTGATTAGGTCCTCGACCAGCAGGGTATACGCTTCCGTGATCTGCCCACGGACCTCCGGCGGTAGCTGCCACAGGGAGATCTCCCTCAACGGGCTGATTTCTTTGCGCCTCCCATTGCTGTCAGTCTCGGGGAGGAGGAGGAGGTCCTGGAGGGCGTGCCATGCTTCCAAGAGGTTTCCCTCCTGCCGGGGGTTGAGGGCGAGGTCGAGGGCACAGGCAGCTCTCTCGGAGACCGACAGGGAGCAGGTCTCAACGAGAGTGGATTTTAGTCCTTGGAAGGTGGCGGGGCCTGACGTCGTCATCAACCAAGGGGCGATCTTGTGTATCTGGAAAGCCCACATAATATATTGTACATGAAATCAAAATGTAAAAGAGCATTAAAATTAATAAAAAAAACTATGGTACTCTACTTGGGGATCTGATAGACATACCCTTACTGTACTGTATAAATGATCAACGTCTATGGAAGCGAAATATATGGATCAGTACCAGACTCTGACCATAATGAAGGCCTTAGAATATGCTCAGGAGCCTTTAGAACACCAAAGTCATCTTTACAAGTTGAATGTGGTGAACTACATTTCTCTCTCCATAGAAAGATAGCAACAATGAAGAGTGCCCTGAGAATTCAGACAAGAAGATTGTATGAGGTGCTGAATATAAATGTACAATTACCTTCAATAGTAAAATTACCTCCTCCTTGGACTAGGAATAAAAAAAAATAAGAATTTGCACACACTTAAAATATTTATCAAAAAGTTACTCATATTCCTAGAACACCATAAACAACATAGTCTACAATATAGCACATAAGCCGAAAGGTCCACATTACCCAATATACACATGGATGTAAATCAGAGTACGGAGTGGGATATGCTGCAGTATCCCAGGACAAAACGTATCAATTTTCTCTACCTGATAATGCTTCAGTATTCACGGCAGAGTTTTGTGCAATTGTATCAGACATAAAAATAATTAAAGAAACATCATTCAATAATTTTGTGAATTTTAGTGACTCGAGAAGCGCTATAGAGGCTATTCAAAGTTTCAAAACAAAAAACAATATTGTACAACAAATAAAGTTATTAATCCATAAGTTATGTAATAATGGAAAAAAATGTAGAAATGTTTTGGATCCCTACCCATGTAGAGATCAAATGAAATGAAGAGGCTGATAAAGCAGCCAAAGAAGCAACCCATATGACAAGATCAAATCTAAATATCCCTGTTAATGATTATGCAACACTCATAGAAATAGGTATTATAAATAAATGGCAATATACATGGAATAAAGAACCTGAAAATAATAAATTAAAACATAAAACCTGGTGTTAGAAAATGGAGTTCATCATATCAGAGAGAGAGACATGCGCAAGTAATTCTGACGCGTCTCCGAAGAGACATACTCGTCTGACACATGGACACCTCATGATCAGCCCACATAACCCCGCTTCCGAATGCTTAGAGTGCAAAGTGATAACAACGGTCAAACATGTAATATGTGAGTGTCCAAAATATAACCAACAACGATTATCAACTTTTGGAAGTAAATCAATGAGGGGAAATTTTGTCAGAATCTTCTACATTTTCAGTCATTCCAATTTTAATATTCATGAAGAACTGTAATTTCATTGATAAAGTGTAAAAATTAGTAAATAATGAAAATACGAAAACCCTTAGGCGATTAATAAATTTTAAAAACAACAAAATTTTAAAATCTTACTTATTCTTAATTTAATTTTTTTTTGTGTGTGTGTATATGTATGGAAATATGAGTAAATGTAATTATTTTGTACGTTTGTTCAGGTGTGGTAGCATGTGCCTTTGTGCAGTTTTAGTTTCATTTTCATTCATTCATCACTACACTGAGTGACGTATTTGGTCCCAGTGCTTGGCCTCTGGCCTCCACCTGGTGTCATTCAAATCCTTCGGGCCAGCCTTGCGAGAGCTGATAGTCAGCTCAGTGGTCTGGTTAAACTTTTAATAATAATAATAATAATAATAATAATAATAATAATAATAATAATAATAATAATAATAATAATGTGATAATTAGCAACTGTAAAATTTACCAGGAAAGGAGTTATTTCGAAATGTGGTATTTAGTAAAAAACCTTAAGTGTGATGCAAAATGAGGGTGAGTGAATTCAAAAGTCTTAGTTTTCCTGTCAAAATAGTCGTATTTGGAATCAGGGTTTTTTATGTCCAGGTACACCAACGTAGTTTTTTCCTCTTTTTGCCAACTTCTAACATGCCTGTGTTAATACAAAAACAGCTCCACTCACCATCTGCCTTTTCTAAACCCATATTGTTAATTTTTGAATACTTGTTGTGTATCTTACCAGCTCAGTTAAGATCCAATGAAACTTCTTAGTCTTTGCCGTATCGTAGAATGTCATACCCTCGAAAATGATATATGTATTATAGCCCTAGAAATGTTGAAAATTATTTCATGCCAGATGTCATAAAATGTTTATGATAATCATATTCTTGTACTGCAAGCTTAATGTTAACATATTTAACTGATCTGCATGGCCTCAGTGCCTGGATTTTCCCTTTATAAATCATACATCCAACCATCCTTTGAGGGACAAGAAGGTTATAGAAGATTAGTAATTATTAAAGCTTGTTTTAACTCTTCACTAAATGAATATTACTGATAGTGTAACATTTTGACTGTAGCTAACTTTTTCTTTTGTCTTTTTTTTTTTTTACAGAATAGAGTGAGAAATGGCTTGTGAAAAGGATGATGAATTTCCCGCAGACTTGGCAGGATTTGGCTATGAGTTTAAAGGTAATGAGTATATTAGTGTTTACTTTAACATAAAACTCATCAGTTTACATGATCCTGTCTGTGTGGACAGCACTTCAAGAGACGCATAGAATGAAGGGCATTCCTAGCCAGGCACACATCTGGAAACCCCGGAGCTACCTTCCCTGTGTCTTCAACCAGAGCACACTTGTCTTTGCCACTCCGAGTTTTGGATGGTACTCTGCCAATTAATGCTAATATTTTTCTTAAATACTTTTCACTCGCGTCCTTTTTCTTATATTTTTGCTTGCCTTGTGCCCTTTCTTGTTTTTTTTATTTTTTATTATGGTGTATAATGATAATTTCACGTTAACCACCATACAGCAATTTGACATTTTTCTGCCGGCGCCATGACTTCATAGTCCTCTCCTTCCCAGCTCGTTGCTGACAGCTATTAGGGGATGACGCTGGCCAGCTGTTTGGTAGAGTAAAAGGGTAAGAGAGTGTAAAATCCATGAGACACATGCGGCTCATAAGGCGATCTATTTACATTTTTGTTCCTCTAACGCCAAATAAGCTACCCGTGGCTCAAAGATAAATTGGACACTGGTGGCTCAAGTGGCGATGCTTGTCACATGTCTCTCATACGTTTTATCCTTTGTACACCGGAGGTACACACTATAGTAACCCACTAATTGTTAACTTTATTTTACAAGACGTTTTACTTATATATATATATATATATATATATATATATATATATATATATATATATATATATATATTTATATATACACATACATATGTATATATATATGTATATATATATATATTTATATACACATACATATACATATATATATATATATATATATATATATATATATATATATATATATATATATATATATATATATATTTGAGAGAGAGAATAGAAACAAATTAATTAATCATTCTGGCGAATCATATATTGATTTCATGGTTGCAAATCTATAAAAACAAATTAAAACACGACATGGCAAAACCTTAATATTTTTGGTACTTGGTTTGTTTTGTAGTTTTTAATTACTGATTTACATACTGAAATTTCTTACTGAATAGAATTTCCTTAGTCCATATGTAATGCATGCTTTTGACATTAAATTATATATATATATATATATATATATATATATATATATATATATATATATATATATATATATATATATATATATATAAAATTTAATGTAGAAAGCATGCATTACATATGGACGAAGGAAATTCTACTCAGTAAGAAAGTGTCTATGTAAATCATTAATTAAAAACTGCAAAATTTTTATGGTCATGCAGAATCACCATCAGATGATGATTACAGCTTTGATGAAAATTCCAGATTTTATTTAGATGAAGAAATTAGTACCTAAAGCGAATCAGAGGATGATGGTATTTTGCCACCAGTGACTAATGTAACAGAAATCAAACAACAATCATCTGAATCAAATGTAAATACTGTATGGCAAGTGCTGTTTTCTCCCCCAGAAACTCTGTATGTACGAAAAGTTAGGAAGTGGTACAAGAAAGGGCTTTCGAACTTCTTGGAACAGCAGTAGTCAGTGCCTATATACTATTCAACAAATTTTACACAAACCAATCAATTTCAGTTAAAAAATTTTGTGAATCTGTAGGGCTCTCACTTTTGACAGGTAAAGCAACTGAAGATATAAAGACTGGAAAGGAGTTTTTACCCATTGGGGAAAAAAAAGATCGGTTCATGTTTGGATTGAGTTGGAAGGGTAATGTAGAGAAGTGAGGAAAAGATGCAGAGGATGTTAAGAGATAATTAGTAAGAATGAAGGAAGCCAAATTGCAGAACGTAAAGCCATGGGAGTAAAGACAGTATGTGGTCAGTGTGAAAGCAAGCCATATTCATGCTCTTCATGCTTTGAAAGAATGCGTTCAGATGAGTTCTAATGTTACTAGGATACATATAAAATGTGTCATATTGATATACTCATGATTTTCAGCCCATGAAGAGTTGATATTTAAAACATTTTTGAAATATTGTACTTTATTGCTTACTTTTTAAATGGTCGCGTTATTATGAATACGACATAAATTTTTTTCCTTTATATTTCAGGAAGGTTGCTTTTATTTTTTTACTTTTATAAAGTTCAATGATTAAACTTTGATTTGCATGCATTTTATGGCCTTTCTAACCCTTTTATATACTTGTATAAAATGACAATGAAAACTCATAAAAATCCAAAATCGTACCACCAGTGGTACATGTGGCCTTCAAGTCTTGTTTACAATGTACCGCGGAGTACATATGGCGGTTAACGTGTTAATTTATGACTCTTCCTCTAGGGTTGATAAATGTTGGGGGTTATGACCAGCTCTACTTAAGTTCAAACTTTCTTATAATGGATGCCAAACCAAAAATGCAAACTGATTGGAGTAAATGTTGTCTTTGTCAAGAGGACAAAAGTGATAAAACACTAATTTCGCCTCGTAGCTTATTTCACAAAAATGTACCATTGTTTCGTGCTTTTATTTGATCCAGCATGGTTAGGTGATGGAGAAGGTATAGAAACTACATTGATACGAAATAAAGCAAAATATCATAACGGCTGCAGACTTTTTGTTTAATAATACCAAATGGAAAAGAGCTCAGAAGAGAACAGTGACTTCCAGTACATCAGGCACAGAAGAAAACCGTGGAAAGAGATCAAGAACCTCAAACCCTCCAAAGGTACAATGATTTTTACATGAAGAAGAGTTAAGTGCAGGTGATGTTGTTGCTCAATAACTAAAGTGTCGCCCACGATGCTTTGCAGACTTATACAACTCAGAGAGAGCATATCTTAATGCGATAAAGCAAGAAGAGAATCGCCATGGTCAACAGAAAGAGTTACATCCTTTGGCTTTTTTTGAACTCGTTATCTACATCAATACCACCAGGTTAAAAGGGCAGTTACTCTCTAGGATCCCTGAGCTTGAGTCCCTTAGGAAAGGGCGTGATGTTCTTCTAGCATTCAGAAAAGACATTGGCACAATTCTGTCTGTTGCTAGCAAATACAGTGAAGCTATTCATCTGGCTAAAGCTGCAGATATCATTCGAAGAGAAATGCTTGCTCATGAGACAAAAATTCAGTCAAGATTTACAAGAACTTGGAAAGGAAGCTGTTCCACAGGCACTTCTACAGTTTGTGTGCACCACTGAGCATGGTGTTGACATCAGGTCCCATATGGACCATGGTGTTGTACTGTCAGATGCTGCTGTTGCGCAGCTTTTACAGTACAACTGCTACTCTAAGTATACTGAAGGGTCAAAAACCCCCAGGCATGCAAAACACTGTGAAACACCTTTTCCCATATATGTCGGGCTAAAAGTGTTTGTCAAAACAAGAAAAGAGAGTTAATCTTCAAGCTTCATGAGAATGGAATTAGCATATCTTATGACAGACTGTTGGAAATATCAGGACAGTTAGGTGAGAGTGTAGTAAAGCAATATGTGGAAGATGATGTTGCGTATCCACCTATTTTGAGAAAGGGACTTTGTAGCTGCCCAGGAGTCTAAAAACACTGATGTTCAACAATGATGGAGAATAGACGTTAGTATACTCATAATCATAATTCTCAAGTTTGGACACAGCTAATAATGAGTTAGTATATTTGTCATATATATATATATATATATATATATATATATATATATATATATATATATATATATATATATAATTAAATATATCTATGAACAAATGGCTAAAAATACTCATAGAAATCAAGTTATATTGCCAAATATGTAAAAATACCAAGAAAATTAGATTATTTTGCATATGAGGCTTACCTGGCGGCCATCTTGGAAAATGGCCGAAAAATTGGATTCCTGAATGGCAAGGACTGTTCTCCCAAGTAAAGTCTGCAATTTTATGGCAAAGAACTCCCTAATTTATCTCAATAATGATTGAACTTTGGCTATTTATACAAAAGTATATTGGCATTTTTCACGATAATCGTCATATAAGTCATCTTGGAAAATGGCCACCTAAGGGAATTTCAGGTGGTTCTTAAAGTCTATCCCTCAATGAGTATTTCTGCCAAATTTCATGCTTGTATTATCAAATGAACTATTGCATGGCTTATCTGCTCCACTTAGTTACCCTTTTTCAACCTTGTAGCCAGAGGTCTTTTTCCTCAGATGTGGTTGAGATGTACACAACTTCCGTAGATGCGCATGCCATTCATGTGGCACCAGTTTCTGGCTCCCCAAGGAGCTGTGGCTTTTCTCATGGGATTTGATGATATCATTTGATATACCCTTGGATGACAAGGCGGTTACTCCTGCAGCCCCTCCAACTGGTATACCCCTTTAGGGGGTTGTGCTATTAGTGCACCTCATGTGGCGCCTCGCCTGTGGCCATTACTAAAGGTTGTTTGCAGTGTCCCTTGGGCCCCAGCTGTCTTTTAATTACTTTACCTCCGTTTCCACTTCCTTTCTTCCATGTTGCTGTGCAAGCACTCCCAGCTCCCTTTTTCACTGTTTCAAGTGTTGAATGGCTAAAATTGCTGCAGAGCTTGGCATCATAGTCAAATTTTCATAAACCATCATCACCCAGTTGGTATAAATTCAACCCCTGGGGAGAATATTGTACTAGGTTCTGA
Organism: Macrobrachium rosenbergii; assembly: GCF_040412425.1. NCBI lineage: Eukaryota > Metazoa > Arthropoda > Malacostraca > Decapoda > Palaemonidae > Macrobrachium > Macrobrachium rosenbergii. The sequence continues at coordinate 14,177,378 of NC_089783.1, read as the reverse complement.
TACTTCAGTGGGAAATGCATTTGAGATATCTCTTGCTTTGATAAAGTTGCAAGCTACTCCTTCATCATCTTGCCATTAATCTAGTGAGAATTGACACCACTCCTTATTCAGTTGTGCATGAGGCTCTGTGTATTGCTCTGATAACAGCTAGTCTTCTGCTACTAGTGTTAAGTATATCTTAGTTTAACCAGACCACTGAGCTGATTAACAGCTCTCCTAGGGCTGGCCCGAAGGATTAGGTTTATTTTTACGTGGCTAAGAACCAATTGGTTACCTAGCAACGGGACCTACAGCTTATTGTGGAATCCGAACCACATTATAGCGAGAAACGAATTTCTATCACCAGAAACAAATTCCTCTTGTTCTTCACTGGCCGGTCGGAGATTCGAACTCGCGACCAACGGAGTGGTAGCTGAGAACGGAACCCGCTCACCCAGCGAGGAACTAATTTGAATGTGATAATTCTTATGTCATGAGAAAAGAGTTAGAGATAAGTACCCACTCGATTGTCGAAGAGCCAAGTTGGGCTTGCTTGACTATGAGCTTTAGCTGGGTTTCTAACCCAAAGTGAGATTCAGAGGTTTGAAAGATACTCATGACTCTGCTGACCCCAAGTCTAGTTATGTAAGTAGATCTTTATACCCAGCTGATAGTGATGTGTCCTTTGCATGTACATGGAGTAATAAGAGGTGCCTGCTAGTTCTAATATTTGGTAATTGGTCTCATGCACTGGCATAAATTAATCAGAGGCATGTGCCAGTTCTGGTGACTGCAATTCTTCTGCTTAAACCTATGCTTTGCCTTTTGCTACAGACCATAACTGGCCTCCACCAAGGACAGTTGACACAATAAGCACTCTCCCTTCTTGTTTCACGACTCGGCTCGGAATCGACTGTGACTTGCTTTTCACGTCTAGTGCTGACCAACTGGCTAAGCTTATGGCCACTTCCAGCTGATGTGGCTTTTTTGAGCAGGCTCATGAGCATGATCCTAAGGAAAGGAGCTTCTCATGACTGTCAGTTTTTGTGTTGTTGCAGGTGTAAAATATTTGCAAGATCAAGAGTGGATTGCATTTCTGAGTGAGGCATAATAACGAATAATGTTTGGAAGGTGAAGGAATTTAGTGCAGAATAGTACAGAAACACATTTCAGGTTTTGGAAACTATGAGAGAAGAAAGTAATAATTATGGAGGGATTTTAAGGAAGGTATGCATGTGATTAGAGGTGCTTTTTACATTGGAAAGCTGCAGACACTGAAATTAAGGTCAATATACACAACAGACATAATCAGAGAATTCTGTATTAATCTAAATGGCTGACAGGGAAAGGAAAGAGTTATAAGAGAGTAATAATAATGTAAGGAATAGATGGAGAGGACATTTTGATATAGTACTGCATAGGCTCCTTTCACCTTTTGAAGAGATTTATTCCCCTGAAATTTGACATTTAATAAACTTTATTTGATAGTGTACCAGTTGAAATTTTGAAAAGATCCTAGAGAAGATAGTCTGGTACAGTTAACTTCATGAATTTTGGTACACATCACATCAAGCTAATGAGACATCAGGCAACTCCAAAATATTGTTACTTAATATAATTACTTACTTAAAATAATTTATCATTTGGTAAAGATGTTTTTTATAATTTTTCAATGTTTTTAGCAACATATGTCCCAATGAAATGAATTAATCAGATTTTGGGGGTCAAGTAGAGATCATGGGATTAGAAAAATTGGGTTATTGTTGTTAAAATAAAGGGTGATTTGAGGGTGTGGTAACTAAATTGCTAATTGTGTTGTAAATACTCTTTAGATTATTTTCAGTAGGTTGAAAATCAGGAAAGTAGAAGATATCTGAGTAGTTTTTAGTATCTGATAGATTGCTTATACAAAGTTATTCCATTTTTAAAGATTGTTCAACTTCTACTTGTAAATGAATTTTCCATTTTTTGTTCAACCTCTACTCGTATATGAATTTTCCATTTTTTGAATACTACACAGTATTTTTATGCAAAGATAAACTCACTAAAAGTTGTATGTCAGTATGCAGTATGTTAGCAGTTACTGCGCTTGGTGATGTATATGTATTTTAATGGTTATTGTCTAAGATCTTCAAGATTTTATTAATTTTTTTTAATAAGGCAATTAATAATATACTGTACAGTACTCTGGAAGAACAAGCTATTATCCCTGACTGTTCTTTAAATAAAGATTGTAATTTAATAAAATATTTATAATATAACTGTTGCACCCACATAGAAAATGATATGGATATAAGAGAGGGATGAGATGGCAATCCCCCTCAAGGGATGTCATGCATTGTTCCAAAGCTAGGACCAAGGTTCCTTCATTCTGCATACTTTTATAGGATCTTCCCAAGCTTGGACTAAATGTATCTTCATTCTGGATAGCTACATAGCGACCTTCCGGAGTGTGGACCAAGGTACCTTCCTTCTGGATACTTTTATAAGGGCATCAAAAGCTTGGGCCAGTGCGTCTTTTCTGGATAATTATGTAGAGGCCTTCCAATGCTTGGATATGGATACCTTTATTCTGGTTGGGTATCTTTGGGCTTTCCAAAGCTTAAACTAAGGCACCTTCAGTATGGATACGTACATTGGGCTCTGGAAGCTTGGGTCAGGATAACTACATTATTGGTTCTTATATAGGGGCCTTCAAAAACTTAGGACAAGGTACCTTCATTATGGGCATTTACAGATGAGCCTTCCAAAGCTTGGCTCATGTGTTCATTTCATATATATATATATATATATATATATATATATATATATATATATATATATATATATATATAATCATGAAGCTACAAATGCCGCTTAATATCAAATTCACGCTACACTTATATAAATTCCCTTCAAGCGACAATTCTCCGTCGGAGATATTCCCGAGGTAGCGTGAATTTGATATTGCTTACATTTGTAGCTTCATGATTGTATATAAATCACGGTGTGATAAAAATTTCATATATATATATATATATATATATATATATATATATATATATATATATATATATATATATATATATACATATATATATATATATATTATATATATTTATATATATATGAGTATTCCAAAGTTTGGACCAAGGTTCTTCCATCTAGGATACTTACAGAGAAGCCTTTCAAAGCTTGCACCTAGTTACCTTCATTATAGATCCTTATATAGGGGCTTCTAAAACTTTGGCATAGGTACCTTCATTCTGGAAGCTTACAAAGGGGCCTTCCAAAGCTGGGAGCAGGGTACTTTAATTCCAGATACTTATTTAGGGCCTTGCCTTCATTATGGTTACTTATAGAGGAGCCCTCCAAAGCTTGGCCCAAGGTACCTTTATTCTGTGCCCTAATATAGTTGCCTTTCAAAGCTTAGACCAGATCTCCTTCATTCTGGATACATATAAAGTGATCTTCCAAAGAATATATATATATATATATATATATATATATATATATATATATATATATATTATTATGATTAGCAAGAATTCGCTAGCAAATTGCCTCCCCCCCCTCCTTTGTTGTTGTTGGTTGTTCATTTACTGCCAGCCGGCCGATCGATAGACCATCTGTCTATCGACTTAAAAACAAGGGTTAAAAGATTAAAGGCGCTCCCATTTTTGATAAAGATCTTTCCTTCGAGGCAAAAGTAATCTGGCTTGGGTGTTTCTCCTACAGGCCAAAACCTCCCCTGCGGGCAGCAGGTGCAATGAGTCAAAGCATCTGTGTTGGATGCCCCCCTGCCCCATAGGAGGGGATAAAAAGCAGAAACCCACGAGGTCGACACACACACACGCGGGCTGGAAGATATGGAGTGAAGACGCCGTCAACACCTGGCCCCATCGATGCCCTTGCATCCTAACCACGTGGCCCTTTCCAAAGTATACTTTTCCTCGTGCCCTTCGACCGTATTCCTCGAGCCCACACGCCATTGCTTGGAGTTTCGAGGAGTCCCCATCGCCTTGCCCCTTTACGGAAGCCCTTGCATCTCACCACGTGGAAGAAACTCGTCCTCGGAAATCGCAAGTCATCCACGGACCGCCTTCTACGCGCCCTCGGAAAATCTGCTAAGGTAAAGTGCCCTGGAAGAGCCCCATTTCAGTCACGCTTTTGTCTCGTAATATTTTCTTAAAGAGAAAGCCAGAAATCTCCCTTGTCTAATGTCCGTGCGCCTCTTGCATCGGCAGTATTAATTCTTTATTACTCCTTTGGCACCCTCAGTGCAGCTTCGAATTCATCATTCTTTTGTCTATTTTCATTACTGGCGTATAATGTGCATATCTCTCATTTCAGAGGGATCCTATCGTGGAAGCTTCTCGGACTGTGGCTGGAATTCCCCAGTTTCATTCAATCTACTGAGTTCCTCTTTCCCGTACTAATGTCATTTATGTAAATACACTACTTTAAATGTGCCCACGTGTTTTACGTAATATTTCCCTCAGTAACCAGAGCCCTATGCTCATATGAAATTCTCCTTTGTTTTCCTCCTTTTTTTACGTTTTCCCGTACCCACGAAGTCAGAATCACAAGGCTAAATTACCTTAAATTGTTGCTATCTGTCTCACAGAGCATATTTCAAACTAAAACCACGGAAAAACGTAAAAATGGCGACCTGGCCATAGATCTCGTTTTGCAGTTGCAGTTCCCCTAGTGTTGCTTTATTGCATTTGCAACTTGCCAGATCAGCTATTAGCAAAGCTAAGCTGGGTACGAGACAATTACGAACCTTTTGTGTAAAACCAGCACACAGATCCAGAAAATTCCACGTAAGTAATGTGTTAATCTTAGCAAAACCTTTTACAATCGTGACTGTTCCTAGGAATTAGAAATAGGACGCATGTAATCACTGAGAGAAAAGAACCGTATTAGATTCGTTAATGCATGCCTTTCAGGATAGGTAGTTAGGAAATAACCAGTGCTAACCATCCTTGCTTCGAGGAATAGTGCGAAATTCCTCTGTGTTAAAATCTTTGCCATATCTTTTGCTTCGAGGAATAGTGCGAAAGAAATTCCTCTGTGATAAATTTTACTTCTCATTTCGAATTAGTGAACTGTTATTGAGGCGCGAATAAAATTCCCACGTGGGACACGACGAAGTCAGCTTGCATTGCTGAAAATTCTCTCAGTGTAGTTAGTATTCGAGTAGGTGTTAGGAAAGCGAAATTTAAACTCTGCTTATAGGGAAAATTACTAGGCCGTTGTACTGTTATCCTCTCAGACGACTGGGAAATTCTCCGAATCCCAGACGGTATATAAATATACGGGTTCATTCACCCAGAATCTAAAAATACCTCCAGTGTTGGCCAAACGACCTGCACCCCCACCCCGCCCATGCCCGCGTGTGTAGCATTTTTTTTTTTTCCCCATTCATTTCCCAGCATACATTTTTCTTTGGGTTTCCCGTTAGTAATTTCTAAGTCCTAAGGGACGAATCGTAATTCAAGTCCTAAGTGACTCCTAAAATTCTACGTCGTGACGTGGCGAGAATTCCTCCAAATTCCACAAATTCCAAGTCCTAAGTGACTCCTAAAATTCTACGTCGCACGTGGCGAGAATTTCTCCAAATTCCAGTCCTCAGAGACTCCTAAAATTCTACGTCGACGTGGCGAGAATTTCTCCAAATTCCAGTCCTCAGAGACTCCTAAAATTCTCGTAAATGCGTGGCGAGAATTTCTCCAAATTCCAGTCCTTAGAGACTCCTAAAATTCTACGTCGCACGTGGCGAGAATTTCTCCAAATTCCAGTCCTCAGAGACTCCTAAAATTCTCTCGCACGTGGCGAGAATTTCTCCAAATTCCAGTCCTCAGAGACTCGTACAAAAATTCTACGTCCTTGACGTGGCGAGAATTTCTCATTCCTGCGGGAACCCAAAATTAAGTCCTTTTGAGACATTATATAGTGTAGTTCACACACATCTAAGCCCTTACGGGACTGATCATTCTAGTTCGTTAGAACAACTCCAACCACGTCTTTCCAAGACATATCAAATTTTAACAAAAAGGTCTCCTCAGACTTACTAATCACCTGTCTTATTCAGACAGATCCATTCTCCTGCAGTCTGAACCATTGAGTGTTTCAGATTCCTGCAATTGAGTCTTTTCAGACAACCTGAGTCTTTTCAGACATATCATATAACCATTATTTCAAAATGGCTAATACCAGAGCCCAACAAAACGAGGATTTCAAATTCTACATGTCCGCTGGGAAGGACATGGGACTATCGGGCAAGATCTGAGAGCATGGGTTCAAGAACGAGTGGACGATGCCAAGGTGGAGAGAGCAAGAGAACGTGAAGAGAGGGAGAGAGAACGTGAAGAGAGGGAGAGGGAACGAATCGCTCAAGAACAACGGGAGGAAAAAGAACGTGCAGAGAGGGAGAGAGAACGTGCAGAGAGAGAGAGGGAACGAATTGCCCAAGAACAACGAGAGGAGAGAGAACGAATCGCTCAAGAACAACGGGAGGAAAAAGAACGTGCAGAGAGGGAGAGAGAACGTGAGGAGAGAGAGAGAGAGAACGCGCCCATGAGCTCCAGGTGCTAGAACGACAGCACGCCACCCCCGCCCCTGCCGCGGGAATGAGTGCCCTCAGCCAGGCTCACTCGTTCATGCCAAAATGGACAGAGTCCGAACCCGAAGTATGGCTTGAAAGGGCCGAACGAGTCCTGGAGTGCTGCGATCTCTCCCCGCAGAAATCTCCCTTGTTCTCACTAAATTCCTGGGCGGAAAGGCCCTCATTGCCTACCACGCCCTTCCCGCAGACGATCGGGAAACTGGGAAGCTGTACGCCAAGCAGTTACGAAGGCGTCGAGATTACCCCCGAGCGGTGGAGGAGACGTTGAGAGAGCAGCCCAGAGAAGCAGGCCAGACTTGGTCCGATTGGGCGTACCATTCGGAGCGGGCGTTGACAAAATGGCTCGATTCGAAGGAGCCACTAACACCGCCGAGGTACTCGAGCGGTTTAAATTCGAGCATTTCCTGCGCTACGCCCCTCCTGCCCTCGCCACTCATATAGTGGAAAAAGCCCCAGCAACACTCACCGAGTGTTGCCGAATAGCAGATATGTGGGAAACTCACCACCCTCAAGAAGGATCCATGGGGCAGAAAATAAATCCCCCATCCCTCCTCAGAGGTTCAAATTCCCACAAAAATGGGAACTCGGGCAAGCCCCTAACTTGCCATTATTGCAAGAAAACGGGGCATTCCTCCGAACAGTGCCGGAACAAGAAACCGGCTCCTCTCTCTCCCGGAAAACTGACAAATAACTCGCCTGCGCCCTCCACAGGGGCAGCGCGGAAAGACTTTAGCCAGACCTTTTGCACGGCGTGCAAGGTTTATGGCCACTCTCCCGCATGGGCAAAATGCCCACGCAATAATAAATCAAATACTCCCACCGTCGCCTTGGCCGTCACAGATCCCCAGTCATTAGGCCCTCCCGCCGAAGGGCCTGTATACGTGACTCCTCCACGAGGTAGCCACGCGCGCCGAGTCACTGCATTCGAGGACTCGGGAGCGCAAATCTCCCTCATCCGAAGGGACAGAGTTCCCTACGGAGCTATCGTCAATAGACGAAAACTCGTCACGATCGAGGGAATAAATCAATTTAAAATGATACTCCCTACGGTCCAATTGAGAGTCACAAGACCTCACCAATCCAAAATTTGCAATCTTGCAGTAGCAAGCCATCTCCCCGGAGGCTATGACGTCATCCTGGGACAGGACTTTCAGTCCCCACCGAAATCACGACAATCTAGGGGTCCCCATTCCCCGAATCATTCGCGGGCGCGAGTAATCCTCCCCGCTTATCCCTCAGCCAAGACTGGCGCCCCCTGGGTACCAGAAGGACGTGCAGTCCCCACCAGTGCCCCCTGAGTACGATGTACAGTGGCCCCCTCGATCGGTTCCCGATCCAATTCCAGTGCCCGGCCCTGCCTCAGTGCCAGTGCCAGGGCCCCAATCAAATCTCCCTTCAGGAGATGCCAAATTCCTGCCGGTGCCACTTGCATGCCCCGAGCAGGGCCAAGCTTTGTCCGTCCTGACCGACGAGCCCAAGAAACCTCTGATAGGGCCTGACGCTGCCCTAGTGCCAGCGCCAAAGCGCTACGCCGATCTCCATTCACGGGATCCAACTCAGGACCCCCTCTCTTCCCCCGGCCTGGCACCGCTACCAGCGTCGGTCAGAGAGACGGTTCCTCCCGACCACCGCGGAAGCTCACCTGCAGCTGCGGCCTCGCAACCCGTGCCTGAGCTGGTCAACGTTACCTGCGAGCCGCTCACGCCACCCCCGACCGCCTCCTCTCTGCCTCAGCCCGTCGCCGACGCAATTGCAAGTCAGGATTCTGCCATATCTCACTTGGCCGATGAACTACAAGAGCCGCGACGGATCATGGTAGAACCCGCACGGAACACTCCTGCGTCAGCTGTCGCATCAGCAGGCCCAGGTGGTACTCCGTGCCGCCCTCCGGTCGCGGGCCCTCCGCTTCCCTGGCCGAGGACGACTGTCCCATTAAGAAAGACTCGAGGCGAAATTACCACGGGCGTGGGAAATTCCAGGTAGTTTACAAAGAGCTCTAGAGCTCCCATGGCACCTGTGCCACCATTTCATCTTTCGAAGGTCTTGGCACCCCTAATCCAGAAGGGGATGTCAGGCCCTCCTCTATCTTCCTCCGTTCCTCAGGAACTTCTATTTCTTATCACCTTCTATTAATCTTCCCTTAAATTATCACCACAAGAGGCAATTAAATACGGGATACCATTCCCCACACAATGTATAAATCATTAAGAATAACAGAGTGAGAAGTGGCACGCCCTTGCGCCCATACCCTGGCACCGGGCGTGCGTGTCAGCCCCTCCTGAAGGAGTCGCGCCCTTCGGGTGCACTTTCCTCGCCCTGGGACTGAAGTGATAGTCCGGGCCGTAATTTATAGGCGAAGGAAAATAAATTCCCGCCTAACATAATAAAACCCTCACTCTTTTTCCCTTAGCTCCTCTGCCAATATCATTTACTTTCTTTTAGTCATTTAGTTATCTTTATTTTAATGAATCGCGAGTCATAAAACCTTGCCCTTGTGATTTAAATGCCCCTTTTGTAAGCTCTGAGGGACGTGTCCTGCCTTTCATATGCGGTCAAGTTTCATTCGTAACGTCTTGGTAATTTTCCTTTTGTTATTATTATCCCTTTTTCCCCTTCCATTATAAGACCCCACATCTTTTGTCTGCTCGCCCCGTCATAACATGGAGTACTCGAGTGGGCAGTGGACGCATAAAATTAGCGTAGTTTAAGGTTAGCGAATTAAAACCTCGCGAATACTCTCGCCCGCACACGACTGTCAAATTCCCGGTGTGTGGGTCATCCCTCAGCTCGCGTTGAACGATAGCTGAGCAAAGCACGTTAAAACGAAGATAAATTATCAATGCGAATTTGTATAGTCATTACAGTATCGCGTAAAAGGGGATGTCATTTACAAAAATAAACGCTGTTTTTCATTTACACAGCCTCTTCAAGGCAGATTGTACTAACCGCATGCATTTTATCTAAAATTAAGTAACCGTGTATTTTAATTCTTGAACAATAACCATTTCTTTTCATTTGTTGGCCATAGCCTCATATACGTGGTCCTATAATCTTAATTAATTCACAATTGTTCTAGTCACTTTATAAAGTTACAGTGGGTAACCAAATCTAAAGTAATTATTCTTTTGCAAGTGTTTAAATCACTTTGCGTTCTGTTAACGAAAATTGTCCCAATGTGTTATTAAAAGCAATGTCACAGCTTCATAAAACCCTTAGGAGTAAAGTTCATTGCAAGGCAGAATGTAGAGTAACGTAAAGCATTTGCCGCTCATTCTTGAATATCGATGTACACACCCGAAGGAGGTATGTACATCATCTTGTATGGGGAGGTATTATGATTAGCAAGAATTCGCTAGCAAATTGCCTCCCCCCCCCTCCTTTGTTGTTGTTGGTTGTTCATTTACTGCCAGCCGGCCGATCGATAGACCATCTGTCTATCGACTTAAAAACAAGGGTTAAAAGATTAAAGGCGCTCCCATTTTTGATAAAGATCTTTCCTTCGAGGCAAAAGTAATCTGGCTTGGGTGTTTCTCCTACAGGCCAAAACCTCCCCTGCGGGCAGCAGGTGCAATGAGTCAAAGCATCTGTGTTGGACGCCCCCCTGCCCCATAGGAGGGGATAAAAAGCAGAAACCCACGAGGTCGACACACACACGCGGGCTGGAAGATATGGAGTGAAGACGCCGTCAACACCTGGCCCCATCGATGCCCTTGCATCCTAACCACGTGGCCCTTTCCAAAGTATACTTTTCCTCGTGCCCTTCGACCGTATTCCTCGAGCCCACACGCCATTGCTTGGAGTTTCGAGGAGTCCCCATCGCCTTGCCCCTTTACGGAAGCCCTTGCATCTCACCACGTGGAAGAAACTCGTCCTCGGAAATCGCAAGTCATCCACGGACCGCCTTCACGCGCCCTCGGAAAATCTGCTAAGGTAAAGTGCCCTGAAGAGCCCCATTTCAGTCACGCTTTTGTCTCGTAATATTTTCTTAAAGAGAAAGCCAGAAATCTCCCTTGTCTAATGTCCGTGCGCCTCTTGCATCGGCAGTATTAATTCTTTATTACTCCTTTGGCACCCTCAGTGCAGCTTCGAATTCATTATTCTTTTGTCTATTTTCATTACTGGCGTATAATGTGCATATCTCTCATTTCAGAGGGATCCTATCGTGGAAGCTTCTCGGACTGTGGCTGGAATTCCCCAGTTTCATTCAATCTACTGAGTTCCTCTTTCCGCATTACTAATGTCATTTATGTAAATACACTACTTTAAATGTGCCCCACGTGTTTTACGTAATATTTCCCTCAGTAACCAAAGCCCTATGCTCATATGAAATTCTCCTTTGTTTTCCTCCTTTTTTTACGTTTTCCTGCACCCACGAAGTCAGAATCACAAGGCTAAATTACCTTAAATTGTTGCTATCTGTCTCACAGAGCATATTTCAAACTAAAACCACGGAAAAACGTAAATATATATATATATATATATATATATATATATATATATATATATATATATATATATATATATATATATATATATATATATATATATATATATATATATGTATATATATAGTATTCCAGAGCTTGGACCAAGCTACCCTCATTATAGATCCTTATATAGGGGCTTCTAAAACTTTGGTAAAGGTACCGTCATCTTGGTTACTTATGAAGGGGCCTTCCAAAGCTTGGAGCAGGGTACTTTAATTCCGGATACTTATCCATGGCCTTCCAAATTTTGGGCAAATTACCTTCATGTTCGGTAGAGAAGGGATATCAAAAGCTTGGACCAAGGTACCATTATTCTTGATACTTACAAGGGTCCCCTCATAAGCTTGGAACTGAGTGCATTAATCATAAATAATTACAGTGTATAGGGGCTTTCCTTGGCATGGGCCAAGGTACCTTCAATCTGGGTACCTATATAGGGGCCATCCAAGGCCTGGACCAAGGTACCTTTACATTCAATACATATATAGGGATCTAATAAAGCTTGTAAGGGCCTTCCAAGGATTAGACTAAAGAATATTCACTCTGGATATTTACATAGGGACTTTACAAAATTGGGCAAGATGCTGTCCTTCTTGGTAATTTATAGGTTTTTCCAAAGCTTGGGTTTAGATACTTTCGTTTTGTATATTTATGTAAGGACCTTCAAGAGCTTGGGCCATGATACCTTGGCTTTGGATACTAATAAAGAGGTCTACAAAAGCCTGGATACTAATAAAGAGGTCTACAAAAGCCTGGACCATATTTTCAGTATGATTACTTATATAGGGACCTTCCAAAGCTTGGCAAGGTACCTTCATTCCGTATATTTATAGAGTGACTTTCCAAAGCTTCAACCAAGGTACCATTATTCTGTGTACATACATGGCCCTTCCAAAGTTCCTTAATTCTGGAATACTAATAATGGAATTTTCCAAATCATGGACCAGGATACCTTCATTCCAGAGCTTGGACCAAGGTACTTTCATTATGGATACATATAGAGGACCTTCCAAAGCTGGGACCAAGGTATTTTCATTAAGGATATTTATATAGGGGTCTTCCAAAGCCTGGACCAGGGTACCTTCTTTGTGGATACTTTTATAGGAACTTTCCAAAACTTGAGCCAAGGCATCTTCATTCTGGATGCTTAAATACGGGCCTTCCAAAGCTTTCATCAGGGTATATTAATTCTGAATATTTAAAGAGGGGCCTTCCAAAGATTGGATCAAGGTGCTTTCATTCTTGATACATATAAAAGAGACTTCCAGAGGTAGGACAGGGTGCCTTTCCTCTGGATACTTGTTCAGTAATAGGGACTTTACAGAGACTGGGCCAGGGTACTTTGAGGATGAAAATTATACAAGCCTTCCAAAGGTTGGCCTAAGGTACCTTCCTTTATTCTGGATGCTTATTTAGGGACCCACCAAAGCTTGGTGCAATGTACCTTCATTCTGGATAATTATATAGTGGCCTTCCCAAGATTGGGACAAGTACCTTCATTCTGGATACTTATAGGGGGACTCCCAAATTTGTGTGTCTAGGTACTTTCTAGTGTCTTAGATGGAGGCCTTGCCAAGCCAGGGAAAAGTCACCTTCATGCTGGATTCTTATATAGAGGCTTTACAAAACTTTTGCAAGGGTACCTTTATTTTAAATACTTGTATAAGGGGCTTTCCAAAGCTTGAGCCAAGGTACCTTCTTTCTGGTTTCTTATATAGGGACCTCCAAACTTTAGAACAAGATTCCTTTATTCTGGGTGCTTATAAAGGGACTTTTCAGAGCCTGGACCAAGGTACCTTTGTATTTGCAAAATGGATTCTTATAGAAGGACATCCCAGGCTTTGGATTAAGTTATTTATATTCCAAATACTTATGAAAGGACCCTCTGTAGCCTGGGCTGAGGCACTTTCATTCTGAATACTTATATAGGGCTTCCAGAATATGGATCATGGTACCTTTATTCTGGATATTTATATTGGGTCCTTCCAAACTTTAGCTATGGTACCTTCATTCTGGAAAGGCTTTCAAAAGGTTGGGGAAAGAAATCTTTCTTTTGGATACATATAGAGGGCCCCCCAAAACTTGAACCATGACTACCATCATTCTGGATACTTATATAGGTTCCTTCCAGAGCCTGGAGCAGGGCAACTTTCCTCTGGGTACTTTGATAGAGTCTGCAGAATCTTTGGCCATGTTACCTTCATTCTTGATACTTATGTAGGGGTCTCCCAAAGGTGCCTTCATTCTGGATACTTACATAGGGCCATCCAAAGTTTGGATCTGGAGACCTCAGTGATACAGGGTCCTTCCAAAGCTTTCCCAAAGGTACTATTATTCTGTGTACTTAAATAAAAACCTTCCAAAGTGGATGAAGGTAGCCTCATTCTGGGTATTTATGTAGAGGTCTCCCAAAGCTTTGGCCAAGGCATACTCATTTTGGTTCTTTTATTAGGGTGGTCCCAATCTTGGTCCAAAGTACTTTTAATCTGGGTACTTTTAGAGGCCTTCCAAAGCTTTGTCCAAGATAGATTCTTTCTGAATATTTATATAGGGATCTGTGGTGAGATGCTGGTCTCAGGATGGACAACATAAAGTCTACATATGGAGACCATTACCGCTAGTGTATCATTTGTGCACACAGAAATAATGAGTACTGTATATTGATACTCACTCCATTAGGTGTACAGAGGTTTGTAGTACAGTTCTCACTTTCTTAAATCCTGTTTTGAGTATATTCTTCCAAGTTTAGAAAAGATCTTGCATTCTTTTATTATAGAATGTTTTGTAATGCAATTTGTTAACATACAACAGATTGCATTACAAAACATTCTGTAATAAAAGAATGCAAGATCTAAAGACATCCTTTAATGTTACTTCCCTGTTTATTTCCTCCTGTAGCAAAATTTTCTAATGCATTTTGCTATTATGTGATATGCTATGTACTGAATACTGTGATTAAAACTGTTATCCACTTAAATGTGAAACCTTTTCTTTTTTGCCAAAGTATTTCTCAGTCCATAGGAAACTGGTTGAAGATACTTGTCGACTTCATAATTTTTTTTAATTATTGCAGACGGAATGTTGAATAATATAAAGACAGGGGAACCATTTGTGTTTGTTGTACGAGAAGATGATCAAACCTACAATCAAAAGCATTATGAAGCACTGGGAGAGGTAATGCATTTTCTTTTTTCCCAAAGTATGATTTTTTTTTCCACTTTTTTTATATTGATATTAAGTTTGTCGATGATAAATTTCTAAAAACAATCTATTACAAAAGAGATTTTAATTTTGGAATACTAGGATTGCCTGATTTTTACTCTTAACACACCACTTAATATGACATATCGGCAATTTTTGGATTTGCAAATATTTTTATGGTTGGTAGGGACTTTATCTTGAATTGGCAACTTTTTGTTAGTAAACTGATTGATGATAAACTTCCTACGTGGTTGATGAAGAAACAGGTCTCAAGTCCAGGTTTACATGTGTTGCTTGTGATTTGTATATTTTAGTGCTTATAAGTTTTTGTTCCTGTTATGTTATTATATTTATTATGTTATGTACATGCACACATATAGAGTTTGTGCATTTCTGTTCATCGTCTTTTTTTTTTACTTAATGTGCCATTTTCCATTCATGATTATTTTTTATTTTCATTATAATTTTTCCAAGTATGAAATACATAGCTGAGTTACTTTTCTTTGGATTTTGAAGAAAATAAGAAAGGTAATGGCAATAAATAAAAACTAGTCTCTAATTTCTTTCGTAGGTTATAACAGAAGAAGTTTACAAACTTTTGGAGTCAGAATGCAACCTGAAAAGGAGCCCCATTCCAGTTGATGCCTCCAAGAATGAACCCAGCACATTCATATTTTTATCAGAGGATGCTCTTGAGAATGCTGATAGATTATTAATCCTCATCCATGGAAGCGGAGTTGTTCGCGCTGGGCAGTGGGCCCGAAGGTACGTTATAATCTGTTTTTTTATTTGTTTTTTTAAGGTAGTGAAGAATGTTCTCATTTTGTCTGTGAATTGCCTATATTGTAGAATCTTCAGAAGGTTTTGCAGGTTTCTCCTTGTTTCTAGGGTAGCTCTAGGATTTTTTCTTTTCACAGTTAAGGTTTGTTGAACACTGGTGTCCTTCATCTTGCAAAAAGTTCACTTTTATTTATGCGCTGTTTGTGGTATGCCCACTACCCACTGGAAAATTTTGTTGGAAGTTTTCTTTCTAGTTGTGTCTTCTGTATTGTTCAGTTACAAATTGGTTATGACAGGTATCTTACACCTCTTCGTAGTGTTATTCTCAATTGCTTTGTGTTTTCGTTTTTTGATATTACAAGGGCTTAGCTAGTGACATGTTCTTGTTATGATGATGGCAGTTATATATTACTATCACAATTTACTTCTAATATTTACCTTAAATGGTAAGAGTTGAGCTGTTAATTTGGTATATCATTCTTATTGTCAGATTATTCTAGATGTAAGAGATTAGAAAGTAATACAAGCACTCGTACATATAATCAATACAATACAAAACTTATGAGCTTATGAGCTTAGAATACAATTAGTAATCACCCTTCTACCTGAGGTAGAACTAAACTAACAGAATAACATTGCAATTCTTATACAGTATATAGCAATGCTTAAGATCTGAACATGTTCACAATACGAAATTTCCCGACCTAGTTACAAGTCTTGAGCTGTGGAGTTACAGAACACATCTTGCACTAACATACAAAACATACATGACAGTTCATACATGTGTATTTTTGGCATAAAATTTGCATGGTAATTTTTTTTTGTATTTTACACTGGGAAAATGATTTCTAACCCAATTCAGGAAAGAAAGCTTTTGGCTTAGTTTGAAATCACATCTGACAATGTTGGTTTTACAAAGTCCTAGTCAAGGATGGAGAATGATATCATATTGCCCTGACTATATTTTATATATTTTTTTACATTTTAGCTTGCACTTTACTATTTTCTCCCATCACATAAAATGTTTTTGAAACTTATTTTCAAATTTCAGATTGATAATCAATGAGAGTTTGGATTGGGGAACACAAATCCCATTCATTAAAGAAGCACAGAAGTTAGGCTATGGAATATTAGTCATGAACACAAACGACAATAGCTGCACAACTAAGGGCAGTCATAAAAGGCAGAAAATTAAGGTATGGAGATGTCAATGCTGATAAATTAAGATATTCTGGTATTTCTTTGTTCAAGTTTTTATCAAGCGTTCTCTCCTTTGAAACTTTCTGGGTCTTTATAGCTTTGTGTGTAGGCCTCCTCTTAGTCAAGAATAGACGCTGAAAGAGTTTCCAGTTCTCATTTTGTTTGTTTCCGTACCATATTCTCTCTGGTATAGAGTGTAATTGTTTTCTTCAAAGCTTAATTGATTTCTTCTCCTGCAGTAGTGAGTGAAGTTAATCACCTCTTTCTCTGCAAGGATTATTGCATCTCTCTCTTGGCATTCCATCGTCATTATGTCTTTAATAATTTAATGATTACCCTTATTTTCTCTCTGTCTGTTTGTCTGTCTCTCTTCTGTGTGTGTTTATGCGTGTCTTTCATTATAAAAGATGTTAAATGGAATTACTGTACATTAATCAGCACTCAGGAATACAAACATTCCAGAAGCTTATTCTTTCTATGTGGTACACCTGTACACGCAAAAGGGAGATGTTTGTATTAGGTGGGTGGCTGAAAACATCTAGGCTGGTGTATGCTACAATCACTAGAGGGTGGAACAAACAGTTCAGTATTTCGCAGTCTTGAGAAGTGCATAATTAAGCCTCTTATTTGCCTGGATACCATTTAGGGAAGGAAGGATGGAAATTTTGGGTTATGGCTAATTTCTGCAAAAAATCATTTTTGAATTTGCACATAAATGCAAGGCTTCCAAAAGAAAAAATAGGAAAAATGGAAAAGGAATGGAGGAACCCAAATTTAAACTTTATTCGTTAATGAAACAGTCGATATGGTTATTATGGAATTAGTAAGGATCTTGTAAAACAAAGAATGGGAAGCGAACAAAGCTTGAATTAGCATCAGAAAACTTAATCTTGTCCTACTTCAAATGTTGAGAATTACAGGAGTTGCAGTCTATAATTTGTAAATGGAACAAGTAAATTAACATTTTAAATTAAAAGACAATTACAACGTCATGGTTATGGTAGGCTTTTAATGGCTGTATATGGAATTGCTGTTCAAATGTAAGTTATGGGCGTTGGTTCCAGGGTACTGTGTAGGGTATTGTAAAAATTCGTTACTTAACAAATTTCAGTATTTATCGGGAGGAGCAGAGACTTTTTTTTACATATAATTAACCATTTTACCTACATATAACCATACAAAGGCCCTTAAATTTGGATTAAAACCTCAGGTATGGAACACCTGTCTAGGATTAAGTCAGGTAGTTGGATAAAGTAAGGCGAGGCTAAGGATTTCTAACAGTCATTATTTTTTTTTTTTTATAGTTGTATTATACTGATTCGAGGATGTTTCTGGCCACAAAATTTTTACTTCTTGTAGTGCCGCTTCTATCAGACCAATCAATCCTGTGTGATTTTTCCCTTAGGTACACAAAAACACCTCAATTATTTTGGCGAGTTCCAATTGAATATTTATGCTGATTTACTAAGATTTGATAACTTATCTGTCTGGCCCAAATAAAATGTCCATACATGGGATATTATGAACTCATTCCAGCCGTTATATGAATCCTAATGTAATTTTTGTGTGTGTTAGGCTTTGTACGAATTGCACGGCTTTTATTAAATAAGCATTTATTTATTTTTGTCGAGGAGTTTCCACCAATTTGTTTAGCCTACGCCTATTTCGAAGGTTATATATTTCCAGAATTATGGCTTTTTTGAAGAGACTCTCTCACTGTTTGTTACATGTTATTCTGCATGATTTTTAGTAAAGTTTATGGGTTAAGTTGTCAGTTCAGTAATTATAATTCTCCATTTGCTCTTCATATTGACCTTTATAAAATTAACGATTCTTATGGTTGATTATTCGTAGCAGTTAATATGTGTGTGCAATGCGTTTTTATATGTAATTTCATGGTAATCAAAATGTATTTTTGTTTTAAGTCATCAATAAGTTAGGAGACTTAACAAGATTTAACATACATTAGGTACCTGTCGAGTGGCGTTTTCTTTATTGAGTTAAAGGTACGTTTTCTATGAAATTTTTTTTGGGCATACTTTCCTACACGATTTACGAGTGCTTTTTGTGTGTGTCTCCGGAAAACAAAATAGAATACCATTTTGTAAATGACTTCAGAATGCTGGCAAGAAAACTTATAACAACTAAGTAAAAGATGATGAAAAGTTATGGTGATAGACTACCAAAGTTTTATCTGAGATTATGCAATGAAGTTATTACAGTTAAGGGAGATGCATTTGATAATTCGAGTAAATTTTTGGTATAAATACTCTTTTGCTAGATGTTACATATACAGTTCATGTTAAGAGGGAACAGATCAGTGGAAATTATAAGGTGAAGAATAATTTAAGTAAAGTAAATATATATCCTGTAGAAAACAAGGTAGCGAAATGAAAAATTAAAGAGGTGAGGTACATAAATTTACTAAGCTAAATTAAAGGTAACATAAAAATTATGATAAAATCACTAATAGAACACACACACAGTATATATATATATATATATATATATATATATATATATATATATATATATATATATATATATATATATATATATATAAACCATCATTATAAGTATGTCCATATTGAATTGAGGTCATAACCGAGATTACACAAGCTCAACTTTGATATGGCTTGAAATTACGACTTCTTAATATGGATACAGAGTAGTTTAAGATTTTCCCTTTTCCCCCTTTATTGCAGTATTTAAAATTTTATAAACTTCTCATGCTCTTCCTAGGAACTAGCAATTCAAGGCTGGCCCAAGCTGCCTCATTTGGAACAGAAACTCATATGATTGTTTCCTTGCGCCGGTTTGATATGTTTTGAGTTTGGATTATATTTGTGCTGAAACTTGACTCTTACTCTGTATATTCTGCTGATTTGCTTGACACTCTTCTTAGTATAAATCCTTATCTTGATTTTTCTATTCATTTGTGCGCATAAGAGAATTAGAGAAGTTAGATTCTAGTTGCAAGGTTCGATTATCTGTTCAGGAGTACTAAGCTTTTACAGGGAAGAAATTGGGGTTGCAATATAGGTGCTTATTACAGTACGAGCTGCGCTGGAAACTGGCGCTGCCCGTCATTCTCCCTATCATCCCGACCCCCTACCAACCCTGCACCCACCCGGTGCGTACATGCAGGTTTGCGGGAGGAGGGTGGATGTGTCATGTCTCCCTTCCCTTCCGGATCCCCCACCAACCCTTCCCCCACCCGGGCTGACAACGAGGCTCGGCCTCACGCGAGGTGAGAGCTCATTCACTCTTATTTAACTGGAACTTTTGATTATGATCCCATTATTCCAGTGGTTGCATCAACCCTCTCCCATTTAATTCAACTTTTCCCGTTTGATTTCATAATCTTTGCTGCTTTCTTTTTCCTTCTCTGTTTTGCGACATCTGAATTTAGTTTCAAGAGATCCGTAATTGGATGTCAGTTTTGTTTCGGTTCTTTTGCTGACATATTTTCGTTGTCAAATGCTAAATTTTTAACCTGTAAACATAGGTGACCACAAAATTCCATTCTCTCTCTCTCTGTCTCTGTCTCTGTCTTTCTCTCACACACACACACACACACACACTATATATATATATATATATATATATATATATATATATATATATACAGTATATATATATATATTATATATATATATATATATATATATATATATATATATATATATATATATATATATATATATATATACTTTCACTATATTGAAATCTAAGGAAAGAAAAACAGCTACAATGAATATTAGAACAAGAATCAGAGTGAGACCAGTAGACAGACAGATTGCGAAAGACAGCCTTACAGAATTAAAAAGTTTATGGTAGATGTACTGACAGTACGAAACGTCTCATGGGGACGCGAAGGCCAAAATAGATGTTTAAGTCTAATGCTGACAGACAGGCAGTTTTAAATTCTGAAGTAGCAAGACAGACCAGGTGTTAGAACCAAATTTATACAAAAGGACAGTCAGAATTGACAAATTCAGATATCACAGGGTGGCTTAGATAGACGAGAGTCCATTTTAAGCTTCAAAGCAAGTCTACTCATAGCCGTGATGCGCATGCGTGCCTAAGGATCTCCTGTCATATGATATTATGGGTTTGTATGTTAAAAAAAATACAAATTTATGCTTTAATTTGTTATTTTTTGCTTAATTTTCTTATTTTCCCATATAACAGGGTAGCTCCTCCCCAGAAGAACACGCCCGCTACGTATGGAAGAAGTTTGTGCACAAAGCAAAAGCCAAACACATTGCCCTCATTGCCCACAGTTACGGCGGCTGCGTCACCACAGAGCTGGTAAGACCCTAACCAGTGGTATATGT
>NC_089783.1:14106781-14151781 GCF_040412425.1 Macrobrachium rosenbergii | reverse complement strand
TGTAAACATTTAGTGAAATTAATATTAAAAAGACGATACACTGTGCTAGTATTTACTTAATTTTGCGTATATAATGTACCCAAGGCTTCGATCCTAAATGGTCCAGCTTTAAATCCCGTGGCCAATCACTACTCAAGTCCTAAGGTCACATATGCAATTTCTCTCCACGCGATGAAATAAATAGGTCGAAAGTCCAGATCGTAAGTCAGTAGCCACTTGAAAATGCCAGAGTGGTGAAACAGCTGTTGCGGCAAAAAAATAAATTAATATAAGAAAGAAATCTGTCCTTTTCACCAGAAACTGACGCAGGAGAATCGGAAAAAACTAACGTTATGAGGATTCCTGCAAGAAATTCGTTGAAGCCACAAGAGCAAATGCTTTTAAGGATATATATATATATATATATATATATATATATATATATATATATATATATATATATATATATATATATTTATATATATATATATACATATATATATATACATATATATATGTATGTATGTAAGTATGTATGTATGAATATAAAATCATCGTTATCATCATCGTCACATCACCTGCAACGCCGCAAGACTCAACAGTCATCTGTGAAATTCCACCCCTAAAGTCAGTCCCGTACATTATCTTCCACAAATCTCCACTCACCTCCAGCCTCCCTTTTCATTTGTCATCTGACATATCGCGTGCTATTTTCCAAGGGTTTGTGCGAAGGACATGTCCAAGCCCTTTGCATTTCCTTTTTTATCATTCTCTCATCTACAAATGGAACTTCCGTAATTTCCCTGATGGCATCATTTCTCACGCTTTCGTGCCATGCGACTCTTATAGTCTTCTTCAAGCTTTTTCTTAGATCAGAAACATTTCATTGTCAAACCATGATTCATGTCCTTATAGCTATATAATATATATATATATATATATATATATATATATATATATATATATATATATATATATATTTTATATATATATATATATATATATATATATATATATATATATATATATATATATATATATATATATATATATATATATATATATATATATATATATATAGAAGAATTGCAGGGGAAACAGACCCGACAAACATCTCAGGTTGAAGAGGTAAAGGCACCATTCCAAGATTTGTGGTACCCGCTTGGATTTAAATGATTTTAAAATTACTGGATCTGCCGGTAGGGACGACGAGTTGATGGTGTTGGAGTCGCTTTTTATAAAAGCTAATTTACCAACACTAAAAACCCAATCGTCGTCCACACAACTGTTTATAGCATAACTGCCTGTTTGTTTACTCTCCACATTCGTTATGGGTTTCTTTCGTTTGTTTATTTTCTCCCTGTCGTCTTGTCACTTTTTAGCTCTTGCCTTGGTAGGTGTTCCTTTCAAGTTCTTGTTTTAAATTTTTTGTATTTGTAAATGTTTTAAATTTTTAAAGAAGTTTTTCCCATTGTATAAGTGACATTTTAAGTATTTATTGTCTGTAATTTTCCAGCCGTGAAGATGCATCATGTGATGTGAAACGTTGGCAGAATAAACTTGATCTTGTAAGAGACATGCATGCCTTTACCTCTTCAACCTGATATGTTATGTGTATGCATAAAAGAAGTTACAAACCATATAGAGAGGAGATAAGTAATAGAAATATATTTTAAAGTGTATTCATATAAAAATTAAGTAATTTTCATATTATTATTATTAGTTCTTGTAGCAGTGGTACCCAATCTGTATTATTATTCCCTGAAGCCAATCCCCACCAGTTCGGGAGCCAAAGAAGACCGCATGAATATCAATCTTTAATAATGCATTAGCGCTCGAGAGGAGCCATATGTGGGTACGTATCATGACGGGGATCTCCCTCTCCCTCTCCCCCGCCCCACCCACTCCTCCCCCTTCCCTCGGTTACCCTCAGACCTCACCCACCCCCTCGTATCTTCCGTTGACTCTCGGCGTTTCACCCGAAAGTAATCTCATCGGAGAGGTAATGGCTGGCGAAGGGGAGACCCCGGGATTTTCTGCAGACTCAGGGAGCCCTCATTAAGCAAGACAGATGATGTGTGTGTGGCCTCCCTATAGGCAATCCGGATGACAAGGTAGCGTTCAGCGAGAAGAGAGAGAGAGAGAGAGAGAGAGAGAGAGAGAGAGAGAGAGAGAGAAATTATACACTGTTTAATAAGTTTACAAGTTCTTCAGAAACTGTGACCAAAACATCAGCATTTGACTTCATTATAGTCAACCGCTCTAAAACGTTTGTGGTTGCGCGCGTGTGTACTAGAGAGAGAGAGAGAGAGAGAGAGAGAGAGAGAGAGAGAGAGAGAGAGAGAGAGAGATAAATGAGATTTGTTAATGAGACTTTTAGCGGATTGAGGGTGGATGCTGGTAATGGAAGTTGAAACAGAAAAGCGGAATTTACAATCAAAAGAGGGATTTATCCTTGGATGATCACGTGACAGATCAGGGAGATTACATTTCAAGAACTGAATGTTCGAATGCGTCGTGTCTGTTTTGTTTGTTTACAACAGACAGCATTTGATGCGTATACGATGAATGTTTGTTCGAATGATATACAAATACTTGTATTTAGGTCTTTCTTCTCTAGATCGAGAACGGGATATGCTGTATATCAGGTCCACAGTAATATTCGATGGTATTCTTTGTTAATTTTATAAAAAGTTACAAAAGGTTGCAAAAGCTTTCGAACCCTGTCCTGGGTTCATCTTCAGTCGAACTAAAAATTATTGACATAATAAGTAAATATGTTAGCTCCGGTTTCAAGTGTGGAACCAGTGGACGACCTCAACGATGTGTTTTTCGAACGGACGAGGCGACAAGCAGGACAACAACAACGGGTGAGGAGATCAAGAAGAATAGCCACGCGGAATATAGGAAGAGGAGAAGCAATCACCTAGTTGGATAGTTGACCGTCCTGCTTGTCGCCTCGTCCGTTCGAAAAACACATCGTTGAGGTCGTCCACTGGTTCCACACTTGAAACCGGAGCTAACATATTTACTTATTATGTCAATAATTTTTAGTTCGACTGAAGATGAACCCAGGACAGGGTTCGAAAGCTTTTGCAACCTTTTGTAACTTTTTATAAAATTAACAAAGAATACCATCGAATATTACTGTGGACCTGATATACAGAATACTTGTATTATCGTACACCTTTTTTCGGTTAAGTTATATACGAGGAATATTGAAATTGTTAAATGCGTTGCTGCTTGGTTAAATTCTCCTCCACAATATCTCGAACCTTGCTCCTCGTTTAAACTCTTACCAAAAACATTTCGAACTATGTTGCTCCTGTAAATTGTCGCCAACAATATTACAAATTTAAAAGCAAGGAAGATGTGAAATTAATAGAGACACTGTACTGTTTTTCTTTGAACTGTTAACGGTATAAACATACATTTACTCCAGTGATTGTTCAAATTCTAGTTAAAGATTATTTACTTTAACTAAACAATGAGTGTTACATCATGCTGTTATGTTAAATTAACAAAATAAGGAGTCTAGTATCATGCTGTCATGTCAATTTAAATATCGAGCGAAAATATTTGAAAGCCTCCGTTGGTGTTCGAATGAGAAAGAAAATTAAGGAAGACGTTTGGGTTCTTTTGCATCTATTTCGTTTCAACAAAAATTAAAGCTTTCATCGATTAAAGAAGCAACGGAGTAGAGAGCGATTTCATTATTTGTCGATAGAAATTCACTCCTCGGCCTTTGATAGATCTGTATGCTGGAACCGGCCCCTAGCCGCAATAGCTTTCATTCCTTTTACTATACCTCCGTTCATATTCTCTTTCTTCCATCTTACTTTCCACCCTCTCCTGACAACAGATTTGCATTGCAACTGCGAGGCTTTCCTCCTGTTGCAATTTTCAAACCTTTTTAACGTCAATTTCCGTTTCAGCGCTGAATGACCTCATAGGTCCCAGCGCTTGGCCTTTGGCCTAAATTCTATATTCCATTCCATTCCTTCTGCTTTTAAGGAAGTGTGGTATAACTTTCTGTGTATTTTTACTGTGATGGGGGGGGGGGGTCCACTTTAGCGAAAGCTTTTATTATTTGATTATTCGTCTATTTATTTATTTTTTATGCATTCTTTCCTGTTTTTTGTGCTTTTTTTTATTTTCATTTACAAGTACTATTCTGTTCTTAGGAAGTATGCTAGTAGGGTTCGCTGCCCTTTGGCTTGGTCCATAACAGTGTGTACACTCAGAAAATAATTGATTGTTATTATTGTTTTTGTTGTTATTACTTTTATAAAGATAAGAAAATAATTGATTGTTATTGTTGTTGTTGTTGTTATTGCTGTTATGAAGGGTAAAAGAAAGCGTGTTTTTGAACTTTACTAAACTTAAGGCTTTAGAAACTACATCCAGCCTTACTGAACTTGTCAGAACTGGAATATTATTATTATTATTATTATTATTATTATTATTATTATTATTATTATTATTATTATTATTATTATTATTCAACATATGAATAACAGTCACTTTCAAAACTAAAAGGGGTTAACAAAAAACTCATGAGGTTATCGGGATAATCTTCTGAAGAAGGAACTGGAGTTTCTGAAAAGCTAGGGAGTTTGCTGTCAACTTTACTTATACATCAAATATTTGGCTTTCAAGTTTTTTTTTATGTCCTGCGCTCATGTCATTATTATTCATAATGCCAAACAGATGCAGTTGGAAGAAAGTGAGTATTTATTATGCGTGTGATTTTTGCAGAAATGCTAATGGGTAGGGGAATTCAATGCCTGTTAAACAAGAAATGTGAGGGGAAGCCAAAGACTGGGTTCTAACCCCCGAAAGAAGTGATCGACCCTCCTTTTGAGGAATGGAAAGAAATTGTCGTTAACTCATTACCTGAAAAATGAGAGTATTAAAAAAAAAATATGCATTGTGCTAGTTCTTAGTTCATATCCGATTTAACTAATTAATTAATTTCAAGAGATAAGGTTTTAACAAGCATAACCTTTTTTCATATAAGATACAGAATATTTTTTATTACCTTATTTGCTCTTTGTATATCTCTTTTTCACATACCTTGGCGGTTAAGTTCTTCTTCTGTCCCACTGAAGTCTGTAATGTGTTCTTAAAAGAAAATTAGTTGACAAATCTCTCCCGTTAATGCCGAATATTTTCTATTTCCCCATAATCCCCGTCCTATCTTTTGACTCTTCAATCCTCTCTGTCTCGGCAGGGCAAGACACTGGCTCTGTCCTCTTCCGTGAAAGGCATGGTGCGAGTAGGGACAGAACGTAGCAAAGTTTTGCAAGCATTTCAGAGTCATAGCATTTTTCAGACTGAGAAATTTGCGAGCGTTTTAACGTTTTGCATTCCTGGAACTTTGGTATTTCTGAGTCTTCATTACAGAGTTAGCTTGAAATTTTATATGCTGTTTTAAATATTTATATATATATATATAATATATATATATATATATATATATATATATATATATATATATATATATATATATATATATATATATATTATATCACATAAACGGTGACATTTTTTATATTCATAAATATTAAACCTC
Source organism: Macrobrachium rosenbergii (assembly GCF_040412425.1). Taxonomy (NCBI): domain Eukaryota; kingdom Metazoa; phylum Arthropoda; class Malacostraca; order Decapoda; family Palaemonidae; genus Macrobrachium; species Macrobrachium rosenbergii. The sequence continues at coordinate 14,146,227 of NC_089783.1, read as the reverse complement.
AAGTATCGTTTAATATCCAATTCACTGTACCTGACGAATAACTTACACCCAAGAGAAATTATAGCCGATAAGTTCTTCGTCACCAGTGGGATTCGAACCGCTACCTGGAACAGAAACAACGGTATATGTATACTATACATATACTATATATGCGTATAGAATAAGAATAGAATATAGAATTTAGGCTAAAGGCGAAACGCTGGGACCTATTAGGTCATTCAGCGCTGAGGCGGGGAAATTGATATGGGAAAAAAACGTCTGAAAATTGTAACAGGAGTTAAACCTCGCAGTTGCACAATGCAATATATTCTTTCTTTCTTAGAATTTTTGCTTTAGAAGAAAAGTGAATACCCCTACAAGTCCATCTTCTTTTCTTTTATCTTAGAATCTTTGCTTCAGAAGAAAAGTGGATACCCCTACAAGTCCATCTTCTTTTCTTTTATCTTAGAATTTTTGCTTCAGAAGAAAAGTGAATACCCCTACAAGTCCATCTTCTTTTCTTTTATCTTAGAATTTTTGCTTCAGAAGAAAAGTGGATACCCCTACAAGTCCATCTTCTTTTCTTTTATCTTAGAATTTTTGCTTCAGAAGAAAAGTGGATACCCCTACAAGTCCATCTTCTTTTCTTTTATCTTAGAATTTTTGCTTCAGAAGAAAAGTGAATACCCCTAACAGTCCATCTTCTGTACCTTATTCTGTCGTTTCCTTTTTAGCCAGACTGTATTCGAAAGAATTACCATTTATTCTTTCTTACAAGATTGTTTTTATATGTATATTTAAAGTCTGACATAAATGATATTCCTTTCCTTGATTTTGACATAAATATCTTCTCACGTACTCCTCACACGTTATCCTACTTAAAGAGAAAGCGCTAAAGTAAATTTAGAACCGATTTTGTGATCATTTATCATATATTGCTTGGAACAATAATGACACCCACGAGAGCATAGAGATTTAAGTCTATTATTTGCTGTAAGACAAGAGTAATAATAGACAAAATGGCCTTATTTTCAAAATAAAGAAAATTCGGGGAACTGCTCTGGAATGTGTCGGAAATAATGACCTGGAATTCGAGAGCTGAAGACTCTATTGAAAGTTGTCACTTAATAAAAAAAAGTAGAGAACCCAAAACTATGAAAGCGACGTGACGAGACATATTTGGAAACACACAGTGGTATTTGCAATAAAAAAGATGAGGAAGAAGGCTCATTAAGAATAAAAACGGCATATTCGAAATGAAGTGTATTCGAAAGGAATTTGAGTGAGAGTAAATAAACATGATTTTGACGGCACGAAAAATATAATGGAAAATAAAAACAGTGATCGTTAGAAGGAAAGACTAACCGGAACTAAAAATCATTAATTTGAGCCAAAGGTGCTGTTTATGGCGATCAAAAGCACAAAATATGAGAGCGAAAAATAATATTTACGTAGATGTAACATTATTAGGAATAAGATCCTTGAAGTTGAGAACGCTAATATTATTGGTCCGAAAACCAAGAAATTGAGTGTGTTTGTTAAGGTTGGTCTTATGCTGCCAACATGGGCCATTCCACAATGACAGCCTGTTGGTGATGGTAGTGTCTTATAGTGAATAAAAAGATCTGGTGTGGACCTCTGGGCCGGGACCTTCCAGCCGAGACGATTAATCTAGAAACGCTTGTCATTATCCAAAGTAAAACCAACGAATTTGAAAGCAGAGAACTATTAGCGGAAGTAAGAATCCCAAATTCTCCTCATTCAGTTATTTTATTCTTAAAGACTTAGGTAAAGCTACGCCCTTTTGTTTATATGTAGATATTTTTATCCACATTGTTCACTGAATTTAAATATCACACTATTTTGCAGTTTTTGCGTGCTCACGGCGGGGTTAAGTATTGTTTTATATAACGTGAGGAGTGGATATAATTTTTTCCCCCAGCCAGAAGGAACGGGACAAGTAGCTGTGAGAAATATAAAAAGCAAAAGAATAAGACGTATGATGACGAATGATAATGGCTGGAAAGTGCTTCTGAGACGGCTCCCTGGACCAAAATCTCCAGCAGAGTTAAGGTATTGCCTTTTCAACGGCTCCTGCTGGACGCGCCGGGAGGGAAAAATGTCAAGTGTGCCGCGAGTTGCTTTGTCGTAGATGACAATTGTTAATGGTTGTTAAGTGGCAGCAAATGGCGGTGGCTCGTGACGAGAGTTTTAGGAGCCTCTCTCGCCTGTGTGCGTGCGCGCGTGCGCGTCAGTCCCAGTTTCTTGTATGTTACGAAAACCAGATACTTTAAGCTCTTGCTCCTAGTTCCCCACTCTCTCTCTCTCTCTCTCTCTCTCTCTCTCTCTCTCTCTCTCTCTCTCTCTCTCTCTCAGACCTAGTTTCTCAGTTTCTCATAGTTTGTGAAATGCGTATGCTCTCTCTCTCTCTCTCTCTCTCTCTCTCTCTCTCTCTCTCTCTCTCTCTCTCTCCCTCTCTCCAGCATGCAACCGAGATTAGTCGAGTTGACTTCAAATTTTGAATATTTTTTTATTATACTAATTTTGTCTGTAGAGAAATTATAATTCCCGAAGTTAAGACATAACTGCCTTGAAGTCTTCAAATTTGCCTTAATTCGAGTACTGTATATAGTTAACTCTTCAGAATAGCCTACTAATTGTACTTCATGTTTTTTTTTTTTACTGGAGTAAATCTCCGTAAGGAATTCTGTGAAACAGCAAAACTAATGGAGACAATTCTATTGCAGTCATTTTGCGCTTATAAGTCATGCCTCAAGATTTACTTGAATTCACTCAGAATTTGTTGCTTTACGAGAAAGTCTTAAAGTTTATCTTTCCGAAGAAGTGACAACGGTTCAGGTGAAGCAATGAATGCAGAAGAAACAGATTTTTATTTGAGGCTTAAAGTATGCAACGGAAGTCAAGGTTCATCGAGTTAATTAGGATTTAAAATCAAGTGTCTGGGTTGATGGTTCGCTCCTACTGAAGGGGTCATGTACACCTCCGTAGGGGGATTAGGCCATCGGTGAACTTCATGCGGTTCACTGTAGGCATTACTTAAGGTTATTTGCAGCGTCCCCTCGGCCCTTAGCTTGCAACCCCTTTCATTCCTTTTACTGTACCTCCATTCATATTCTTTTTCTGCCATCTTGCTATCCACCCTCTCCTAACAATCGTTTCATAGTGCAACTGCTTTGAGGTTTTCCTCTTGGTTACACCTTTCAAACCTTTCCGGTCTCAAGTTCCCTTTCAGCGCTGAATGACCTCGTAGGTCCCCAGCGCTTGGCCCTTGGCCTAAATTCTCTATTCCATTCCATTCCAGACCTTATACAACTCTTCTCAAAATCATCACCTTTACTTTTTGTTTTTCTCTTTTTTTTTTTCAGTTATTCCTCCTTGTTTCCGTCCTTTCGTTATTCTTCCGTATTCTGTCTCCTTTCATTCCGCCCCATTGTCTTTCCTCCCTGATATTTTTTCCTCACCCTCCAACCCCTCTTCCCAATATTCTTGTGCCCTTTCTTACTTGCGTAGTAGAAGGAGCAGCACCAGTAGTATTGTTGTTAAGAGGCCTTCTCCTTTTTTCTCTCTCTCTCTTCAGGGCTCTCTACAGTCCATTACTGCCACCCGCCACCTGTCACGTAATCTTTTGTTTAAATTCATATCAGGGGTTTTGTGTAACTACCAGGACAAAGGGCCGAGCGTCAGGGCAGGTGGAGAGCCCCGCTATACCGCTAGGACCCGTCTGCCCCTCGCGCCGTGGCCTCCCCCCTTCCTCCAGTTCCTTAATCTGCTTTTCCCCTCCTTCCCCTTCCTCATCCTTCCGTCCCCCCCCCCCCTCGCTCTCTCTCTCTCTCTCTCTCTCTCTCTCTCTCTCTCTCTCTATTTTCTTATTTTACTTACGAAGTATTGATATTTCCCGTTACATAAGTTGCTGAAGTAATCGCTTATGCTCCATTACAAGGTTTCATCGTGGCTGTTGTATATTTCAAAGATCAGTGCACACACGCATATATATATATATATATATATATATATATATATATATATATGTATATATATATATAAAGGCAATGCTACGAAGGAAAGAGAAACGACGAAGTGGTTGTAGGCCTTTCGACTTACTGTCCTTTACTTAGTAGACTGATAAAGTTAAGTATACCTTAGTTTTACCAGACCACTGAGCTGATTAACAGCTCTCCTAGGGCTGACCCGAAGGATTAGACTTATTTTACGTGGCTAAGAACCAATTGGTTACTTAGCAACGGGACCTACAGCTTATTGTGGAATCCGAACCACATTATAGCGAGAAATGAATTTCTATCACCAGAAATAAATTCCTCTAACTCTCCATCAGCCGGCCGGAGACTCGAACTGGGGCCTAGCGAGCGCTAGTCCACAGCTCTACCGACTCTTAAACGAAGAGCTAGAAATATAAAAATAAGTTTACAAAGAAAGCTCGTATAAATAACAGATGGGGATTATATAGGGAAATATGAACCTGGAATCCAACACAGGTACATATTTTCCTATGTAATCCCCATCTGTCATTTATGCAAGCTTTCTTTGAAAACTTATTTTTATATTTCTATCACTCTGCTAAGTAAAGGACAATAAATCGAAAGGCCTACCACCAACTCCGTCGCTTCTCTTTCCTTCGTGGCATTGCCTTCATTTATATATTCACCAAGTTCCATATTTTCGCAATTCAGTTACACACACACACACACACATATATATATATATATGTATGTGTGTGTGTATTTCTATGCACATCATGTTTGTGTAGGTATACATGTATATCCTCCTGTTCCGTTTGTAGAGATGTTGGGTGGTGGTATCACTCTCATGTAGAAGCATTGAATTTTAGAAGCTTGCTAACATAATTATGTCCTTTGCCCCAGGATTAGTGATTAAGGCATGTGATGTATACCGACGGGTTTTGCTGTTTTTAATGGTGTTTGCATTTTTTAAAATTTTTCGTAATGGGTAGCTCCCGAGTAAGGACCAGACATTGATCAGTGTGGAATCCCTATGCAGAAACTTATGCCACTGCGAATGCTTCATACACTTACACATCGCTCGTCGGCATCGCATCGAACCCCCACACATACTGCGCTTGCGCCACTGTCTTTCACACATTGTTTCTCTTCCCGGATGTTGAAACCTTCCTTTCGAGTGCCTCTTCCACCCTGCCCAGACATTCTAGGTCTTCGTGTGGTCCCTCCTCTTTTCACCGACCTGTCATCCTCTACTCCGCAAGGTCACTGCGTCTCCAAACACTGATAAATCCTTGCACCAACGCTAACCATAGCCCCCCCCCCCATACCTCCACATTTCTTATCCTTTCCGTTCTTATTACACCAACAATATGCCACCCAACTGGGTATTTTATACAGCCTCAACCATTTTTCTTCTCTTTTGCATTAACTATCCACTCGTCATTTCCATCAAGGAGAATATGATCAACAATCGCATCATACAGTCGCAACTTGGTTCCCGTAGACACTCCAAGTTTCCTTCTAGTGTTTTGTACACAGCCTTCTTTCTTACCCAACTTATTTGATGACTCACCTCTCGTGAAACTGCTGTCCCATATATTTACCTCTGAAGAATACTTAACGAATCAACCGCTTCCATTTCTCCACTGCCTATGTTAACAGTCACTGATCCATCGCCTTCGTTCATTCGAATTGCCTCATAACCTTACTCTTGTTCTCACTTACTGTGAATCTTCTCCTCTTCCAAACAATTTCAACTAAACCTTTTTACTGGAGGAGCTTAAGAGGTTCTGCAGTTTCTCTTCGCTATCTTCAGTATGTACAGCAATTTCATTAGTTGCCAGAAGCCGTCGTTTTCGCCTGTGTTCTGTAAAAAATGATGGAAAATAGGAAAACTTCCTTGAAACCGCATGGACATTTTGTTTTCGATATAATCCCGTCCCTCTTTTGTAATTAGAACTTAAAACATAGCTCTTGATATACAAGAAAAGCAAGTGAAGAGAGATGGATAAAAATTTGACACAAATAAAGGGAGGACATAGTATATTGACGAAAACAGACGTGATTATCCTTTGTATTTTAAATGGGTAATTTCTGTAACGTTTCGATGGAGTTTTTATATCGTTCAAGGTCGTAACAGATCCGTGTTCTTTGGACAAAGTTCAATACATAAGAATGTATACTCATGTGAATGACATTGCCTCATTTATATTCATTTTGCTCAAACTCTAGTTACCAATTCTGCAGCAGCTGAAATTCCCCCACTTTTGTTTCGTAAAAATATTTAGTTTGTATTTCGTTAATTAGAAACTACTTCTTTTGCTGAACATTAGCACACCCAATTCTGTGCCTGCATAGCAGGAATTAGTGTATGCTGCTCACTTTTCAAAGTCAGTAACTCCTCTTTAGTTCTCACATATCGGGAATCAATGCTTATTTCTTGTTTTTTTTCATTTTATTCATATCAAGCATTATTGCATGCTGCTTGCTTTTCAGGTCATTAGCACATTGAAAATTATTGCATGCTGCGTGTTTTTCAGTATATCTTCTCTGGCGCTTGAACATTTGTCAGCATATCCCCTCTGTTGCTGTTATATCGATAATGAGTGAGTGCTGTTTGCTCCCCTAAATGTCTGCATTTTTGCTCGGTGGAGGTCACACACCCGAGGTATAGGATTCACAAAACTGCAAAATAGTTAGTGCTTAGAAAGGCATTGATATTATAAGTCCGTTCACCATTGCATTCACATTTTGACTATTCGCGCAAAAATTTTATGGGAAGAGTTTTATAAGTGTATATGAATCTCTCCTCTGTATATTAATCTTACCTATGTAAATTAATATAATTTTTAGCTACGTTTTCTATTTTCACTCGCGGGCATTCTTTTCCTGGGAAAGTTACTTTCCTCGTGTTGAATAATAATAATAATAATAATAATAATAATAATAATAATAATAATAATAATAATAATAATAATAATAATAATAATAATAATTTTATTATTATTATTATTATTATTATTATTATTATTATTATTATTATTATTATTATTATTATTATTATTATTATTATAGTCAAGCAGTTCGAAGGTTCTTGATCTCAACGGGACCAATGTGGGAAACGAAGCACCGGCAGCTGATGTGAAACCACCTGACGGCGCGGCGGTGTCACACGATCTTTTTTCCGTCTTTTTTTTTTCTTGCGTCAAATTTTTAGATAAGCTGTCGCTTTAACCCTTTTCATGTTCACACACCTACGCAAGTAAACATCAGTAACTTCTTATCCGAAGTTGATCGTTACCTAAAGGAGGTAAACAAACAGATGGCTCCTATAACAGAACTACTGTAGCTGTTTATAGTCTACTCTCTTTCACGACTTCTTTGAGGTACATACAAATCAGACTCGCTACAAAGCTACGTTGGATGCGGTTGAAAACTGGATCGGGCTCTCCATGGACCAGTTCCTCTGAGATGCTGTTCCAGAGTAAGGTTGGGGTCGCACCATATCATATTGTTTTCTTTTTTGATGAAGTATGTTCACAAAAACACTGAATTCAGGTAATGTGCCGCAATAAAACCAAGACATTATAGAACTTAAAATACATATAGATAAGTAAGTAAAAATATATTTGATCGAATATGAATGTAATTATTATATAAATTCCAATTTATATTTTGCTCTCTACTTAAGAGACTTGTGCTGACGCAGGATCCTATTTTTGCAAAGTGGCGGAATGCGAAATTTGCGGTAAATGTTTAAGCGATAATTATTGTATGCACAAACTTGATCAACTTTTAATAAGGTTGAGGTCGATGACAAAAACTGCGAAACACGGGAAGTTTATGGCAAATTGTGGCTGAGATGAATTTTGTAGGTTAGGATTTAGTTTTCTAAAAAAAAAATATATATATATTTTGAGTGAATCAGAATCTCTCACCAAGGATTCTAAATGAAAAGCACCAAGAGCGCTGACATTTTCAAACCTCTTACACGTGTTACATTCCATTATATGCTGTGGGATTGGTGATTTGGTTAACTGGTACGAAGAGTAATGCCATAATGCTCAGATCTTGTCCGGACTGACCTCTTACAGTGGCTTGTATAGGTCAGGATTAATAATAGTACTCTATTAATCCTGATATAGGTGCACAGGCGTAACTAGGAGTCTATTAATGGGGGGGCGACACCTTGGGGGCACAGCTGAATATGGGGGGCCACTTGGCATGCACAAATTATGATACTCATTCTTTTTTTTTAAGTCATGTGGAAAGATATTACGGTTGTTTTAAAATATTTAAGCCTATCAATTTGCGATTGGCGTTTTTATATAACAAACTTGCTCAAATATTTGTTCAATAAAAATGATTAACCTCTGGCCATACTTGTACATCCAAATAGATATATTATATGTAATGGTTTTGCAATGAAATAAAACCATTTGGTATGTAAACAAAACATAAGTAAGAGAATCAAAATTAACACTTGCTTATTGTAAAAAAGAAAAAAAATATATTGGAATTATTCATAATAATATGAAAATTAAGCTTAGGCTTTTACTACAAGCTTCATGAACCAAAAAGGGGGGCCACCTGGGGGGCACCAGTTTCAAATGGGGGGCACGTGCCCCCCTGTGGCCCCCCACAGTTACGCCTATGTATAGGTGGCGCTTCGGCGCCGGCCGTCACGCTGGCGAGTATAGGTGGTGCTAGACATAAGATTTGACGGTAATTTTTCTTCATGCTTTAGCAGTGTAAAATGATTATGGTGTTGATATGGGGACAGCTATATTTTAAAATATTTCTCAGTTGTCTTGTGACCCTTGCAACGTGGGTAATTTATATATGGCAGTGTGAAATATATAGTTGCAAATTATATGTTATATATATATATATATATATATATATATATATATATATATATATATATATATATATATATATATATATATATATATATATATATATATATATATATATATATATATTTGCGTGTATATAAACGTGGTGGAAACTAGTTTTATTTTTTTGTGCGACTCTTTAGGTGTAAATTAATCCTTAGGTGGGAATGCAATAGTAATTTGTTACACACACACACACACATATATAAAAATATATATATATATATATATATATATATATATATATATATATATATATATATATATATATATATGAAGTATATGAATACATACATTCGTAACTTTTGTACTGATTATGAACATAAATATTCCACAAAGGGTCTCTCTCTCTCTCTCTCTCTCTCTCTCTCTCTCTCTCTCTCTCTCTCTCTCTCTCTCTCTCTCTCTCTCTCTCACGATTTATGTGCGAGTCCTACATCTGTTTGTGAAGTCGGTCGTTCCTGTGTAGACATATCGGTCTTATATTGGGGATCGTCTTCCTGGATTTCGCAAACGTCAGCTCACTCGAGCCTCGGGGTCTGGGAGTGCAATGGCCGACTAATATTGCTGTGACTTATATATATGTGTCGGAGGAAGGGCGTCGCATTTATGAGGGAGGGAGGTGCTCTTTGTGCCTTTATCGATTTCTCCAGAGTATTATCAAGGTATGTTAAGTGTGTGTGTGTTTTAACAGTTTATTATTTTTGGGTGGGATTTGAGTATTGCCTTGTACTCGTCGGGATATAAGCGGTTTTCGTATTTATTCATAATGTTGACGTATTTCCCTGATGTTTTAGTTGGATATTTTTCTGTTTTGTGATTTTTTGTTTAAATTGCTATACACAGTGCGACTTCATTTGAATATTTTGTTATGAGAATTATATCATTTGACTATTTTTGTTTAAAATATGTTCTTAATGCTTTCAGTGAGATTGTTTTAAGTTCATATCAGTACAATGTAGTAATTCATTTAGCTCCACATCAGATGTTCTTATGTCCCATTGGCTTTTTAATAACCCTTTTTACCTTACAGAAATTATTTATTTTGTCTCATTTCTCTCAAAGTATTACACTTTTGACCTTATCTTTCATTTTAGAATCGTCTTTACCATAGATATTGATTTTTTTATATGTTGCAAAGCTTATTTTTTAGTTTCATTCTTTTTTGAAGTCTTAATTATTTTGTGAATATTCTTCTTGGTTTATTTAAAGCAACCAGCACCTTAAAAGTGTTGAGAACTCTGCTGTTTATATGGTACTCTTGAACTAAACTTAAGGATATACAATTTGTTAGAGAAAACCACCTTTTTCATGTAGCTCTGAAAATGATCGAAAAATAATACAGAAATAGCAAAGGAAAGTGGAAACCTTAAACAGAGTGAAAAGGATGTTCTTTATTGTAGGTTCTCTCTCTCTCTCTCTCTCTCTCTCTCTCTCTCTCTCTCTCTCTCTCTCTCTCTCTCTCTCTCTCTCTCTCTCTCTCTCTCTCGTTTTTTCTTAATTTACATGGATTTAGGAGCCAGTCACTAAGCAATTATAATGTAAATTGTGCTAGATACCGTAGTTTTTCGTAGCATTATAGTTCCATTATAGTATGTAGCCATTTTATCAACACATTTTAGTCAAAACTTCAAACTTCCCTTGAACCTCAATAACTCAGTAAGTTTTCCAAACGCAGTAGACGTGTTGTAATACAGGATTAATGCTGTAATCATGCTGTTTTTACTAAGAAAGTTCGAAAAGTGTAAAAGTAAAATTCTGAAATCGCGCGTATTTGCAATCCAGAATTTCAAACCTAACGGGTGGGCCATTCTTGTGAGTTTTTGAAACATTCCGAAAATGAAACCATTGAGGAGTTTTATGCAGCCGGAATTATAAATGCTTAAAAAAAATATGTCTGTCCTTAGATGGATTGTAGAAAAAGTAAAATTAAACACGTGACGCATTACTTGCTAAAATTTAGATTTATATATAGTGAAGTTCGCAAGTTTTCATTGATTAGCTTTATGTGAACCAAAGAGTAGATAGCTAGGTGATGTAACTTAGGTGTTAGTGCGTTTGAAATTACGGGAGCAACCTTTGGTCACAATCAGGCCTCTGAACCGCCCAAGTTTGTAAGTGAAGATTACATAAACCAAATTTTGTTTATGCTAACCGGAGGATCAACACAGCCGATGAAAATCGGGTTGAAAATGAGAGGAAGAATGGACTAATCGGCGGATGAATCATACACACTTGCGGCCATGTAACACCCGGTAGTCCAAGAGCTCTCGCAGTCATTCTGTAAAGATCGGCAATCTTCTTATTGATCTGGCCTGTGACTTTTATGGGTATTTTTTTTCTCACAGAAAACAGATAAAGACATCATAAAAAATAATGAAAGTCTCCCATTCAATTGACAGTGGATCTACTCTAAGAGATTAAGCTCTTGTTTGGAAAAATAACACGGAGAATTGAATTTTTTAAAAATTAAAATACGGCAACCGAGTTTATGTTACTCCGATTGAATGAGGGAACGGAAATCTGTCGGTCATGTAGGAAAAATTGCCGTAGCTCAGGATTGGAAGGATATTTGTTTGCTTAATTCACGTTTTCAACGACCCTTAACTGTCGATTGGCTAGAGCTGTCAATTCATTATTCTGCGCGAGAAGATACATAGTTATGAAGATAAGTTGAAAAAACAGAAACGGGATTTGTTAATAATACATGTTGACACCTGAAGTTGAAAAAACAGAAACAGGGTTTTTTTTATTAATAATACATGTTGTTGACATCTGTTAAATACCTTCATTGTATTGTTATGGATAGATTGCCGTATTCAGTAATTGCAGCAAATTGTCTCAAATACGCGCAAACACCTTATGTGACTTATTTTGTACAAGTCACGTAGCTTCTATTTTTTTGTTTTTGTTTTTATTTTTGGGGGGTCAGTCTACCACTTTCATCAAGATTAAGGCCCTACAGTTTTTGCACTCCCATTCTTTCATTTTTTGTTAGGCCTGTTTAAGCATGAGGGCAGTGGGTTGGCATCACATTAACCTCAAATAAAAACCCAACACCAGCCGTGCACTGGCCTGACGGTCACTCTTTAAATTATGCTTACAACCACGGGGCTGAATAACGCATTCAGTCACCGTATTAATAGCCAAGTTGATTCCAGAACGAACTGATAGTTTCATTCTGCATATTTTCAAAGCAGGTTTTATGAGTCCTTGAATCCAAATTCTTTTTTTCTGTTGGTCAAATTTCAATACTTTGTTATCGTATGGAAGCATTTGTCTTTTGATTCTTATGAGAGAGAGAGAGAGAGAGAGAGAGAGAGAGAGAGAGAGAGAGAGAGAGAGAGAGAGAGAGAGAGAGAGAGAGAGAGAGAACGCATTTCTTCAAAGAAGTATGCCCATATTTTATTTCCTAGGTATTCATGGTGTCTGTCTCTAGTGTTCCTCATTGGATGGGTTGGTATCGTTCTCGGATATCACTCTGCTGGGCCCGCGTTCGATTCTCCGACCGGCCATTGAAGAATTAGAGGAATTTATTTCTGGTGATAGAAATTCATTTCTCGTTATAATGTGGTTCGGATTCCACAATAAGCTGTTGGTCCCGTTGCTAGATAACCAATTGGTTTTTAGCCACGTAAAATAAATCTAACCCTTCGGGCCAGGCCTGGGAGAGCTGTTAATCAGCTCAGTGGTCTGGTTAAACTAAGGTATACTTAACTTGTGGGAGCCAGCTAAAAGACAATACTTTTAGTAGTATGAAATCAGCCGTCTGTGCAATCTTTAAAATTTCCTGCTTATACTGAAAAAGATTAAATGTAATTTTACCATTAAAGTTTCTAGAAAATGCTGCTTTAAACTTAAACGCAATGTTTCCGTATCCATTCTTATCAGTTTTTTTTTTCATTGTATTGTATAAGTATCATATCCAACGCGAGTAATTTTTTAAAATTTCCATTAACACTGTCCTACGGTACATAAGCAGTGATATCCTATTCCCTCTCATTGGGCAGGATTTCTCATCTGTGTCTGTACACGATTTTAAGATGCAGATGCACCACAAGGAATGATGAAGGATGAAACACTGGCCATAAATTCTGACCGAACTCGTCTTTAGTATTTCAAGACCTCAAGTATATATAGAGACGAAACTGGCCAAGATTTATACCCAGTGCTTCATTTTTCCCAGTAGTGCATCTGCATAGTCTCACGTGTTCTGGCGACTTTAAGCATGATTTTAAGATTTATTATATGCACCAGGTCAGTTCTGTCCCGTTTGGTTATTCCGGGTTCTTAGACCCCCACCAGGCTTCTTAAACCGGTTAATACGTTATCATACTTTCGTTTGGGCAAGGGTCCATGCTGGGCACAAGATCGTCTTACTGCAAACCGACTAAAGTCAGTTTCTTTCTGTGCTTCCTTAATAACAGATAATTTTATTTTCAGAGTTTCTTAAAAGCGTTTCCTCTCAGAATATGTAAAACAAAACCTTCTCCATACATTATTTTGTACAGCCTTTTTGCTCTTCTGCCATTATCCTCTTTGTGTACAGTACATGTGGTATATGCAGCGGGTCATTTTCTTTATTTTCGGCGTAGCTTTCCCCTCTCAAGATCTAAAACAAAAACTTCCTCCTTCCAATCTTTTTGTGTAGCCTTTTTCCTCCCCTTCCCATTCTCGTGCGCAAAAGTTTTGTCAAATGAGAAGAGGCCGGCGAGAGAGTGGAGGCGAGGCCACAACAATGGGCCAAGAGTCCTCAAGGCGAAGTCAAGGGCGAGGGTAATCCGCGCTTATTGCGGTAATCTGGACTAATGCACCTATTGTTCCTTCCTGTTCTCTGCACTACGGAAGGATTCAATTTATGCCTCGAGTACCAATGGCGGCCAAGATGGGGATGGTCGGACATCTGCCTTTCGCCACCCGATCGACCGCCGCCGCCACCCTTCGGATAGGGATAATTATGCTGCCATTGGATGGCCCTCTTCCCTTCTCATGAAGAAGGAGCTGGGTGATAAGTAAAAAGCCCTCCCGGTCGCTCCAGCCACCCATCCGCGGAGACCATTCGCTCATTCGATCATTCGCCTAACGACATTCATGGCAGTCGTTATCATCATCGTTACCATCGTCATCATCATCATCATCATCATCATCTTCATCTCTTTCGTCTTCTGTTCCATGAAAGCCACTACTTTCCGTCATCTTTTTCCCCATTTTGTTTTACTTTTTCATCCCTCGCATTAACTTAGTTTTTTAAAACTCTCACTAAACGATTTCCAAGGCTTTCCTTTGTTTAAGGGTCTTGAATAACATCATTTGGGCGTTTAACTTGAAATTCTAACTTGGACTCCGTGCCTTTTCTCCCTTTATACTACTCTTATACACCATACTTCAGCGCTTAGTTTCTTGCCTTCATCCTTTGAACTTTCTTCATGTTTTCACTATGTTTGTCGTCTTGAGGTTTTGCATTTTGCAGTGTTTTTTTCTTTAAATTTTACATTACTCTATTTATAAATCAGTCCAATTTCTCTGTCTATACATACACACACACACACACACACTATATATATATATATATATATATATATATATATATATATATATATATATATATATATATATATATATATATATATATATATATATATAATATAATATAATTATGAGTATAAAATATCAAATGAAGGTACTTGGCACCACAGAGTGGGGTTACACGAACTTTGTTATTAGCACCGTGAGATGTAAACATAGTTTATATGATAGTTCCTTAATGTAGTGTACTGTAGATTTAAGTGTGTTCAAATCATGACCAGGGATCGAAGTGGGACCACATGGGTTGTCCAGAGTTTTACAAAGGAGTACGTATGGAAATTTTTAAATATCTGTAATGAACAGCACGTAGAGAAGATTCAGTTTTGTTCAAATGATGACCATGGACTAGGATGGGACCACAAGAGATGCCCAGTTTCACTTTGGAATACGTAGGAAAAATTTCTGTCGTATACTTGCAGGGTGCAACAAGGTGGCTCAGGTGAGCCTTGTGGGCCACGAGCCTCTTGTTTCCTCTTAGGCTGAGGGGATCGCTTCTTCCTTTCGTTTTTCCTTTTCTACAACATTTCATAACCTGTTTAGCGTTGACAACTTCCATGACCTTAGACAAATGCAAATAAGCTGACATTTTTCCAAAATGGCCCGCGTAAGTTAAGTTTGCTTATAAAGTTTCATAATCACTTAATTGTTTTTTACTCTTTCACTCTTTGTTGTCTGTGAATTAGATATCGAATGACTTTTTCCGATGGTTTTGTGGCTCATCTGTGTTTCAGCTCCTCGTTATGTCAGTAGGTGTCGGAAACAAAGTATCAGTTTAATTCAGCAAAAAAAGGGAACCAAGAATAAAGTAGATCGTGCCTAATTTTCCACGGCCACTGGTGGATCCTTTTCCTTCAAGCTGACTAGTAAACCATAAGAAGAATCTTTGTGCTACTTTGTGCTGAGTGTGGGTGACAGGGTTTGCACTGCGAATATTCTTATACGATTACTATTGTGATGGGTGGGCGTAACGCTAGTTTAAAGTGAGACTGTTGGTAATATAATAATGATAATAATGGTGACTGTCATGAGGTAATAAAAAGTAGTCCCAAGCAAGGACCATTTATTGCAAGCAACTATTCTTGAAATGTGTGTTTCTTACATGGTAACTCTTTTTTTATGAAAAGATACACACTACAAAAACATAATCCTTTCGTAGTAGTTTTTAGCAAGTCGTCTGCTGCCATAGTTCCATCCTACGCTCTGAAGTCACCTTACATTTGTGTTTCTTATTCAGAATTTAACATTGTTAAATAGTGCGATGCTTCTGGGAATTATTCGCTCAATACTCACAGTTTGCCGAAGAACGAAATTTTAAAACACTGTTGATACATATATAATTCAGTGCAAATCGCGAGACTTTCATAGCAATGACACATCAGCTGTCGGGTGATATGTCGTCTGAGGAGTTCGCCCTTTACGTACGAGTTTTCTCTTAATTAGTGGAATTCCGTTTTCTATGACGGGCAAGTAACCTGCAACAAATTACAGTATTTGTTTGTCCCCAAGATTACTTGGTCCCGTGACATTGTCATTCTATATATAGGTTTGTTGTAGATTTCTCTCCCCACCTACATTTTATCTGAGCTTCGAAAACAATCCCTCTTATTAAGAGTTCGTGAATAGGTTCTTTATCTTATAGACCACACTAACCGTTCGCTTAATAAACTTCTTTTGCGTACGGGCAGTTTTATCCTGGAAGAACAACGACCGTTTTACTTTGCTTTATGTTATTCGGTTCCTTAATCAGTCATGTTGCTTGCTGTCACAGTTATTCTGTTGTCTTTACTATCTTAATCATGGTATTTAACTTCGATTGCGTCATGGTCAGTGACATGGCATTTAGTATCATTTCATCGCATTTAAAATGTTAGTAAAAGTAGTTACTGTTACAATAAGATGGCGTTGCCTTTCATCTATATCGTCGGATTGTTTATGGAACGGGGTGAGAAGTCAGCTCGATAGAGAAGCAAGGAAACATGCATACGAAGACCGAGGTTTATATGAAAGCGCGTACTTCTACCAAAAAAAAAAAAAAAGGCTTTCTCTAGTCCATACTGGTCCATAATAGGAGGCTTTAATCACCAGATCCGGTTATTTTTCCGGATTCACATAAAATCTTTCCTATTAAGATAACACGTAATCACCTTAAATCTTTGTTGGAAGTTGTGATTATAGAACTGTAAATCTCTTCAACTTGAATGTCTGAAAACCTTCAAATATCAGTTTTTTTCTTGTGGTTGGTGGGGAAATTTACAATTTTTGATTATCAAAATTGAGCAGCTTATGGGGTTAGCTAATGTGTGGGTGGGTGGCTGAGTGGCTGATAATGAAACCCGGAGACCGTCGGCATTTAACCCTCAGGGGCACCTGCGGGCAAATATGAGGCTGTCAACCTCATTCCCAAATTATTGTAATATTATCCCGTTAAGAACTGCTTCAGAGGAATGAGCCTTTTCTGGCATAAAGCCAGCATGTTATCAAAAACAGAACTATCGGATGAAGTAAAATGTCCCTTATAGAGAAAACTGAACCTAATTCACGCTTATTGGGTATAAATGCTGTTTATATGCATGTCTTTGGGCCCTTATCAAGGTCAGGCCTGAAGTTCTTATCTATACAAATGATTTTCTGTAACAGTTATAAGGTTGGGATTCCGGAATAACACTGGATTGAATGTATAAGATATATTGCTGTAAATATTTGTTTTAAGTGAATGTGTTTTGATCTTGTTATTGGAATTTATACCAGTTTTTTTTTTTGTTCAAAGTTACATTAATTTGGTGATCATATGGTTTGTACTGAAGCCATCCTTACAACAGTCTCCTGTGGCTGGAGCCTCGAAACGTTATATAATAGGAAACAGACTCCGGAACCTCTGTCAGTGAATCGTTTTTCTAGCGAATAAGTAATTTTTGTACGAAACTGTTATGAATTTTGAATAGTTTATCGATAAATTAAATGCGATGTATGAAAATTCTTGAAGAACGATGTTTTCTTCGATTGAGGTGGCAATATTAGTCAGCGAAATGATGTATGGTCCTACGTATCATATATATGAGGTTTGAAATGAACTGAAAATGAGCTTGTAGGGTCCTTCTGACTCAGAGGTCCCTCTCCAGAGGTTTTGGAGGTTATTGAAGAAATTAGCTCCTGCTGTCGGTCTGTATGTTCACTGGAGCCAGAACGTCGTGTTTCTGTTAAGTTTGTGAAGGAAGCACGGCCTTCTGTTTCCTCCAGAGCCTTATAACAAATTTGTGTAGCTTTCGTTTGCAGGACTGGCGTTAAAAGGTTCATAAGTAAGATTTTCGCGACTACAAGTAAAACTTGGAAATCATGGGAAACAATAATTTATTCATGGGCACGATCATGAACGTCATCATTGACAGCGATTGAGACTCAGTCACATTACACTTCTTGAAAGTTTCATGAAAGAAATTTGTGTTGTTATTCCTTTCCATACTTGAGCATATTAATATCATGAATACCTTGGCGAGAATTCAGCGATCTGTTCTGATTGATATTCAATCTAACTGTTTACTGTTTCGGAGGGCAAAACAGTTTATATTTTCTATTTGAGTTTTTTGTGTGTTTTTACTCCTCATGGGTTTTATATCTTCTTGCATATTCTTGGAATATTTTGCACTGCGAATGTTCTTTTTTCCTATTTGTAGCACGCACACGCGAACTTTTCCTTTGGGAGGGCGGCTGCAGTAAGTTCAACCCTTCTGGTTTACAACATTTATATTTAATATAATTTTATGGAGTGAGGTTGCTAGCCCTGTGTCATTCCCTACAAATGTTTAAGGGGCTCAGAAGATGATATCGTTTGGCACATCTGTGGGCCACCCATTTAAGAACAGGTCAGACCTAACGATACCCAACTTCGCTCATCGGGCAACCAGAGGTGTAGCGAACGTGCACGAGATAACGTGCAACGTGGATTTAAGCTCAAATATAGGTAAAGACTCTTGATATCTTTACCATCTGAAGGGAAACGCTGCTTATATAGTGAGACTGTACACCTATGAAGTTGTGTATTTGTATGTATATTTTCGACGTACATTATCAAAGTGAGGAGCCTCGATAGCCAGGTCGGCAGAGCAGCAGCTTCGGACTTCATAGAGGTCTGTGGCGCGGGTTCAGATCCGCAGCCGACCGGTCAGAGAGGCGGACACTTTGCTATCCGTGTAGACACCCCGGGATTATGTATGTAATCAACGGATAGGTTTGCTAAAAGCAAATGGGTGTTACAGACTAATACACACACAAAAAAAGCCACTCCAACATCTAAAAACATAAGACACCTCACACATCTCGAAATGTCGACCTAACCGCGCAATCTCCTCGCTGCGGGGAGAAAGGATGCTGGTGATTTGGTTACGATACATGTACATACTCTACCGGGGTCTAAGCGATATCAGGCAGGGCAGCCGATCTAGACTACGGTCTACCCCAAAGCCAAATCAAAGTCCTTCAAAAAGAAGGCATCGTGCTTACCCCATACAAAAAATGGGAAAAAGCACGTTAAAAGAAGATTATCAAAGTGATTCTGTAGGTGTAGTGTGCTACTACCGTGCACAGAGTGAATCTAGTCAGAGCGTCTACAGTGACCTACGGTGAATGCCAGACGGTGAATGCCAGACGGCCAACGCCACTGACACGTAAGTTCCTTTAGGAGTGTTGTTGTGAGACCAACAACCACCTTCCAAAATTCAACGATTAGACAGACGACAGGCGGCCAGAGGAGTTGTGTTTGACCGAGGAATGGTCGCAGTGATACACTGAAAGTCAACAAGGTGGGAAATTTTATTATCACAGCAATTAAGCCTTCACCCCATATATGGAGGTGAGGTTGCTGACCCCATACTTCTCTCTGGACTAAAATTACCATTGTTATACTCGGACTGATTTTGGTAGCGCTAACCCATCCACATACCTAACAGACCTGATGTTGCTTAATTAACTAAGCCGATGGCAAGAATGATTTACAAGCACTCACACACCCATATATATATATATATTATATATGTATATATATATATATATATATATATATATATATATATATATATATATATATATATGCAATTTCTTAACCCACCCATTTTATTTTGAAGCGAAACTGCTGTTTCCTAAGGAAGTGTATTTGTTATGCCTATTTGTGTTTATCTTTATGTTTAAATTATGCAAAATTTTTGGAGGAGGTTTCTCGTATTTTATAAATGACTTCTCTCCAGCCTCCCTCTCCCCCCTTCCCATAACTTTGCCTCCCCTCAATCTACTCTGTTACCCTTTGTGACAGTTTGTCGGGAAACTTGCATCAACAAAAATGCAGCCCCTTCATTTCTCTCTCTCTCTCTCTCTCTCTCTCTCTCTCTCTCTCTCTCTCTCTCTCTCTCTCTCTCTCTCCCCTCCCGTCACTTCCTTTTGCATCGCTCTTTGGAGTTCGCTTCCTACCCCAGTTTTATTTTTGTCAGCTCTCCCTTTCTCACCCCCACCCCCACCACTACCCCATCCTCCTTCCACTCCCTGCGCTCCCCCAGCCAATAACGTCTTCCCTGGCTTTTAGAGACCCATCTGCCGGTATAGCAGATATTTTGTAAAGTGTCTAATTGGGACACGAGGCGTATTTTATAAACGTTCCTTGTAATTTCTTCGATGGTTGTTTTCCCCTTCCCATTAAAATTAGCGGCAGTTTCGGTTAAGGCATCTACTGTAAAGTCGGTGCTTAAGAAATGGAATCAACTTTTCCCGTATTTTGAAAATGTACAAATTATGCACTGTAGGATTTGAGTTATATGTAAATTGATGATTTATTTTGTTTTCGATTTTGGTGGTTTTGCTTTTATTAAAGGACGGTTAATTCCAGATTTAATAATTAGCTAAGTTTTCTGTTGATTGCTTTAGTTTATTAAATTTTTGGCTTGACGTAGTGTTTCGTAAATGATTTTTTATGTGGCACCAATTGTTAATTTACTAATTTTTTATATTATCTATATTGTGTGTTTCGAATTTTGTTCTGCAATCCGTATGCTAGTCAAGTCAAGTTATTGCCAGTTGAGTGAGTTTTTGTATGTCGTGTTTTGGTTTTCTCATGAAATCAATTTGCTCTCTGCCATGTAACTGTCTGTCGCTGTTGGCTGCTCAATATGTGAAGAATCGTTATGTTTTTTGCAATTACTCGTTACTGACAATCTTTTTCCGTTTGGACCTTCCTATTTCAATTTCTCAATATTGAGTATACATCTTAAAACTGTCGCATCGTCCATTTGTCATTCAAGAAGTTATTATTACCGCATCCTTTCGGATAGTTATTTTTCTCCCGTTCCACTCTTAGACATGTGACATTATTTTTTAGTACAGTTAACCATAGAATGTGGGTATCTTCGCTATCGTCAGTTTTGGTTAGTTAGGAAAGTTTATGGAGAAATATAGAAATCGTCTTGAAAATAGAGTATTTTTTGTGACTCCAACCCAACAGGCACCGTATTGCCAGGCATAAATGGTATAAACAGGTAAAAAATGCTCTGAAGATTCTTCGGCGCAATCGAGTTTTCTGTGCAGCGTATAATT
This sequence comes from Macrobrachium rosenbergii, assembly GCF_040412425.1. NCBI lineage: Eukaryota > Metazoa > Arthropoda > Malacostraca > Decapoda > Palaemonidae > Macrobrachium > Macrobrachium rosenbergii. The sequence goes on along the minus strand of NC_089783.1, from coordinate 14,125,193 downwards.
CTGTATGAAACTCTCAACCGTGGCCCATGAAACTTTCAGCCACGGCCCGGTGGTGGCATGTGTTCTTGGCACCTATAGCGGTGACAGACGCAAGATCATGGCTAACTGAGGCTAGAGGGCTGCAATGTGGTATGCTTGATGATTGGAGGGTAGATGATTAACATACCAATTTGCAGCCCCCTAGCCTCAGCAGTTTTTAAGATATGAGGGCGGACAGAAAAAGTGGGGACGGGCAGACAAACAGCCATCTCAATAATTTTCTTTTACAGAAAACTAAAAATGAAACGAATGAAAACAATATTTGGTTTAAAATTTTAAGATGCGATAAACCCTCTTTTAATAGGATAAAGGAAAGCGTAATCGTTAAGGGAAGACAGAATCACCGAGCTGAATAATAAGGCGATCGCTGATAGAATCGAATCAGCGCGATTTGATGAACTGTTATGGTTGGTTTAGATTACCGTAAGGCGGCCTCAAGGTGCAAAAAAAGCGAGCGGCCTGGTGTGGACCCTTGACTCTTTCCTACTTATAGAGAAGTAATGGACTGTAGGCTGTGAAATGCTGTCCTGAAAAGGATTTGATTCATGTCGAGCCTGACGCTGCGCCACTTTTTATCCATTCACCCATCAAGACAGTGGAAAGGGGTTGGAGTGGTTGGACAGCCAGGTGAATGTATCCTAGATATTAAGGATAAGTATAAGGGTCTAAATTTGGAACTAAGAGAAACCCTCTTAGTTTTACTAAGAACATTAGTTCATTATAAAAAGGGAGACTCTTCTGCTGAACTGAGCCAGAAATAAAAAAATGCACAATGGTCATTTTGACACCTCTTGTGTGAAATACCGAAAATTTAAATGTAATGTTTGGTAAATAAACTAGTAATATGTACTTCGCTGTTTGACGTGACTCTGAGGATGGAGTATTAAAATACGGCGTATTTTATGTGGAATATCTGAAGGTTTGCGGTTCGGATTTTGTTTTTTTATAATTACTCAGTAGGCCACGGGTAATTTTTAGAGAGGAAATAATGCGACTTTTTAATGTACTTGATGAAGAAGGGCATTCGATGCAGTTGTTATGGAAAATTGTCAGAACTATCGTGAGTATGCTTTCGCAAAGTAATAATAATAATAAAAAAGTAAAAAATGCTCCGAAGTTTCTTCGGAGCAATAGAGTTTTCTGTACACCATATAATGTTGTGTGAAACTCTCAGCCACTGCCCATGAAACTCATCCGCGGCCCATGAAACTTTCAGACACGGCCCGGTGGTGGCCTGTGTTGTTGGCACCTATAGCGGTGACAGACACACGGTCATGGTTAACTTTAACTGTAAATAAATTAAAAACTACTGAGGCTAGAGGGCTGCAATTTGGCATGTTTGGTGATTGTAGGGTGGATGATCAACATACCAATTTGCAGCTCTCTAGCCCCAGTAGTTTTTAAGATCTGAGGGCGGACAGAAAAAGTGCGGACGGACAGAAATAGCCATCTCAATAGCTTTTAACAGAAAACTAAAAAAAATTGAAATAATGATTATTTGAATCCGTGCTCATAGTGAACACGAGTAACATGAATGTTTCGAGGACTAAAATATCTTTAATATTCATTGAATTTAGAACATTCTCGCCTTTGTGGCTTCCTTGTTACCTCTCGCCCTCTTTGTTTTCCCTGTTATTTATAAGTATTTTTTCTCCTTTTAAAAGGGTGGACCCAACAAAAATTCACTCTCAACATTTGAGTTGTCTTAATCTTCGTTTAATTTTTCCCATTTGTATTTTTTATTGTTTCACGTATGTCTCTTAAAGTTTGTTCCTTCGTCCCTCATTATCGTAAACTCGGGTTTTCCACTCCAATTCCTCTTTTCTTGTTAGTTTGTTCTCGATTCAATTTTCTTCTGTCATCGTTTCCATTCTAGTCTTCGGGAAGATTTTTTTTTTTTTGTCTTCACGCCCCTCTGTTGCCATCAACGCTCACATTTTTCCATGTCCCTCTATTATCATCAGCTCCCTCTCTGCCTCTCCCTCACCCCTCAACTCCTCCCATATCCTTTCGAAAAGGCCCCAGCTGATAATAGCCGACTGCAACAGGACGCAGCTCATAATTATTATTCCTTGAAACGACTTGTAAACTCTTCTCTTCTGCTGCACTGCCGCCGACAAACTTGTAAACTTGCAGCATAAAATGGGCGAGCCTAGGGCTGGGACCTGCAGAGAAAGGCGGGCGTGAGGCGACTGCCTCCCAGGGAGGTTAGGGATGGCTGGAGTAGGGTTGTCTTTGTGGGCAAGGGTCTAAAGGGGCGTCGTCAGACTTGAAGAATGCAATTGGTGTAGCGTCAGTTTTAGGAAGATGATGAGAGGTTAGGTGCGTTCAGTTAGGAACGAAAGCTAACCTCATATAATGACTGTACACTGAGAAAAAGATAGCCCTCCGAGCACGTGGAAGGAAATGCAACCACTTTTGAGGAGGGAGGGGAATGTATCCATATACAATTAGGAAATGGTAACAGTACGTTGAGAGTGAGAAACAGCATTGTGCAACCAGTAGAGAGTGGTAAGTACGACGAGGCATTACTGGGAGTGCTAACCCTTTGCAATTAAGGAACATAAGCTGTATATGTAAACAGCTTGGGATATGTAAGACAATATTGTTCCAGAAAATGTATAACGGTGAAAGTCATGCAAAGTTAAAGGAGAATTCTGTGGCGAGCATAAGTATTATATAATGAGTTTGAGTTTATTTCCAAAAGTAAGATTTTTCTCAGAAACTAGGTAGAACCAACGTGTGAGACAATGGTCTGGTGCGTGCAGTCAGTGCTTTTAGCCGTGTTTGCGATTCTTTTACAAGTTAGTTACTGTTTTAATTTTACCTCATTCTGTTAAGGTAAACTCAGTATTTTTACTGTTAGGTCTTTGAAAGAGACCAAAGGCTTTTGGGTTTTCAATCCTGTAAGTTCATGTGCCATAGGGGTAATAATGTTTAATTTTACAAAACCCTTCTTGGAATCAGTTTATCTCAAATCCTTGTATTATTTATGTAACCAAAGAATCTGCTCGTAGATATTCGGTAAATGTTAGAGGCTGGAACAAGACCATATATTGCGAAAATAGAAACGATATTTGTATGTAAGGTCTATACTGTTCGTGCTTTTCGCACATAATTTGCCCAAGAACGATGAAAGCTGGAAGACTCGGAATTCACAGCAAAAATTCCGATGACGCCAGCTACTCGGGGTATAGTCTTGTAATGTGATCCCCAACTCTTGCATCTATGCCTGGTTGGGATAGAATAAAGCCACTTTCCAAGCTGAAGGAGAAAGACCACTTACTTTGAAGTGAGGAGGGGAAAAGTCAAGCTGAAGGACTAGAAGAAAAGAACAATTTTCCTGACGACTTTAGGTTGTTGTTCTTGACGATGAAAGATTTAAGGGAAATGATACTTAAATTGTTTTTCATGTAGCAGTAACTGTTCTTATTAATGTTTTTGCTCAAAGCAACGGAGGGTCTGTACGACGATGCCAAAGAACTTTTACAACCATTCATTTACTCTTTTATGGTCTTCTTAGGTGTAAGATTTTTATGACAGCAGAGATCTTTAACGACGATGTTTTGTTCAGAAAAAAATTAAAATACAAAAATTTCTGTGGAATGCTTCTATTGTCAGTTGTATGTCAAAAATAAAATATTTTGTGTTGACACATTTTTTGTACTGATATCTTCTTGCTCCTCCAGATCAAGGGCTTTGGCAAGACTAAGGTTTCATTTTATAGAGGCATGATTAAAACCAACATTTTTATTTTTTATAGATTAATGTTGACTTCCACCGTAATTACGAAACCCCCTCTCTCTCTCTCTCTCTCTCTCTCTCTCTCTCTCTCTCTCTCTCTCTCTCTCTCTCTCAACTCCAAAGTCGAAAGTTTAAATGTAGGGGAATATTACAATAAAATAGACATTGTCTTCGACTTCTCTTATAGGATGTTTTAAGAGGGAGGGATGGAGCTATGGTTGGGGGTTGGGGGGAGGGTGAAGGGAGGAAGACTGCGGCCTTTGGGCGTTGGGAGATAAACGGGAGTTGCAAAGAAGAATAGAAAAGGGAGGTGAGGGGAGGAGAATTAGAAGGAGGGTTGGGTGAAAAGGGGGAAGAAGATGAGGGGGAAGATGGTGTAGGGGTTTAATAGCGGAAGCAAGAGGCAGTTACGAGACCAACGGGCCACAAATGCAGCCGCCGGAGATGGCAGATGCATTTTAAATCTCCTCCCTAGTTTTACGTTTCGAATCAGAGATCAGCCTCCCCTCTCCCCCTCCCATCCCATCCCACTCCTCTCTGCCTTTCTTCATATTTCTTAATTTTTCCATTATTTTTCTCTCACGTGCGTTATTGCTGTGTTAACTTCGTTGTTTGGTTTGATTGGTTTTGTTTACTTGTTTTGAAGATGTTTCCTTTTCCAACGAATTGTTTCTATTGTTGTCACACCGTCTGCCTATCAATGCCAGTTGTTTGGTGACACTTGATTTTTCATTCGTGAGAGCATTTCACCTGGTTGACGATTAAGTGTGCATTGCATTATCAGTTTGTTATTATGGCTTCACAAAATATGAATGACTTACTGAAAGCTTTTACACAGAGCCTTCAGTTGAGTCAAGGTGGCTCTGGAGAGGAGTAACGCAACACAGACTGTCCGTTCTTGTTTTTATAGCTGTTATGACCCAACATGATTCTCAGGAGGTCAGTCTTTTCGTTACCCCGTAGGAGGTCAGTGAACCTCACGTGGTGCACTGTAAGCATTATTAAAGGGTGTTTTGACCGTCCCTTCTGTCCCTAGCTGCAGCCACTTTTTAGCTTTTTGCTTTACCTCCTTTCCCACTTATATTCTTCAATCTGGTTGTCCAACACCCCCAGCTGTTACCTCTTAGTGTAAAGTGGGGTTTTCCGCCTGTTCCACCTTTAGGTCCTTGTACTTCATATCTTTGGTTGTCTGGATCTCTTTATCTTGGTGTCCAACCGCCCAGCTCACTGTCTTATGGCCTGAATGGCCAAAAGTGCCAGGTGCTTGGCCTGACAGTCTGAATTCCATAAATATCAAATATAGTCACGCCATTGGTTAATCAAAGACGAACCAATTATGCGAAAAGCAAATCAGTTCTTTTGTGAAAAGTACTGCCAGGGGAAGTTTGTTTTGTTGCTCATTTAGAGTATTTTATAGAATACTGTCAACATAATTATGGTCTTTAATGGTCTTCAAAATAAGTATGTATCTATTGGGCGACTATGTCTGTTCTGCCCTACTGATGGTGGGCATTTTTAACTAAAATTTGCTTCTGATGGACTTTAATTGCCTGTTAATGTTTTCAAATGAAGTAGTTCGGGGAATAGCTTAAATACATACATGTTGACAATAAAGAATTGCAACAGTAGCTTTGAATTTCCCTTGACATCTTAATTAAAGAACCCAGTTGGCAGAGAGAGAGAGAGAGAGAGAGAGAGAGAGAGAGAGAGAGAGAGAGACTCTTTTGGCATATCCTATGATCAGTCAAATGATTCCTATTCCTATGGAATTCGATACACGTAGGCTTCAGAGGGCTAACAAAAAATAGGGCATATGAAAGGCGATAAGGACTGGATATTATCGCAAAGCGAAAGCGACCTTCCTCGAGAGGGAAAAGGATTGAGGGGACCCTTTTTATCTAGTTTGTTTGTTTGGGTCGGGTGCTTAGATCTAAGGCTACAGAGAATTAATAAATTGTTGGGAAAGTAGAAATCTGACCTTGAAACGTTTTGCCAAATATTTAGGAATCTATCAAGTGGATTGAGGTGCATCAAGGAGCCAGGGTTTCTCTTGTTTTATTATTGTTTCTTTTTTTATTTTGCTCATGTGGAGGGGTATAGCAATGGCTGTTTTAGTTAAAATTAAGATACTCCAACTTCAAAATGACGAAATGTTTCAAGTTTAAACTCCGGAGGGGAAATAGAATGCTCTGAGCAAGTTAATAATAATAATAATAATAATAATAATAATAATAATAATAATAATAATAATAATGTTATTGTTATTATTGGTAGCTACTCATTTTCTGATATATATATATATATATATATATATATATATATATATATATATATATATATATATATATATATATATATATATATATATATATATATATATATATATATATATATATATATATATATATATATATATATATATATACACATATATGTATACACACACATATATATATATTCCATGTTTTTAAAAGAGGCAATTACACCAAATGACGCTTTTACCATCACTTCACAAACATCGTCTCATCTCTTTTCCTTATCATTGTTTCCTTCAGTCCTAAACTTATTTATTTTGGGCACTTCTGAAATGCCAAGCAGTGTTACATTCCTCTGGGCTTGTTGGAATGGGGAGAGAAAGTAGCTTTCTCAGGGAGAGGAAAAATAGAAAAATAGATAGACCTGAGGATTAGGTGAAACATGCGCCATCGCTGGAGTTCCTTGAGAAAGATCGTACTTATTCATTTATTTATTTGTTTATTTTTTTTATTTATGTTATGGACCACATGTTCATTAACAATCCTTTAAGGTACAAATGGTGCGCATATAGTGCCTCAGTCACTTAACTGTAGACAATTTAAACCAAAAGTTCCAACGAAATACGGAACTCTCTACCTTTCTAGGTGTTTCCGAGGTCATTCGTGTGACCATGTTTAAGAAGCAATTTTATCCGTCGCAGTTAAGAACGGGTATTTATTTTTACCTTTTTTTTTTCTTGCAGTGGCTAGCCTAAAATTCGTTATATCAAAGCACGAACAAATGGTTTGAATTACCATTAATAGCAGTATATGCCCAATCACGAACAGTATGGGGGGAAAAAATTATAATTTTATAAAAAACCCTCAAAAGATAATCAGCATATTACTAACAATGATACAAAAACGCTAGACTTCTTAGAAGCTGGGCAAGGAGTGTGTGTTTTGCTCAGCAATTAGGAGTGCTTGGGTTACACGATCAATAAGATTGACTTTGTTTGCAGCTATATATGATTTTATGATGGAAAAGTCTGTATTACCTTGCAAAGAAACAATGCAGATCCCGTAATGGTAGAACAAAGAATTCAATTGTACATGTCTCTAGTGAAGAAAAAATGGACAAGTAGAACACATATTAGATCCTGAAGTTTTAAAGGAGGTGACTTTGCATGAAGTTTAGTTTTTGTTCAAATGCAAAATCAGATTCAAGGAAAGCAAAACTGATAGGAACGGCCGAATAGTTACGTTTAATATAGTGAATAAATTGACAAATTACTTGTAGAATGCTGATCTACAAAAAGTGTAAATCCAATTGTTAAAGAAGCCGAAGAGGAATTAATTTTAACAGAAAAATCCGACGAAAATGGTGAGGATTGAGCTGAGACGAAAGTAAGGGCAAATCACCTGGACATCAGAGAGGTAATAATAGGATCTTAAGAAGAGGAATGGTGGAAGAAGGAATCACAAGACTCAAGAGCGAACGTTTTTGCTAGGTTCTGGATAAAGAAGGATCAAATGGTTCCATACAAACGAAAATATAAGAGACAACCAGAGTGGATGTAAGTGGCCCCATAAAGTTTCTAATAAAGAATAAATAATTTGGATTCGATAATACTCCAGCCGAACCACTAAAACATGGTAAGCAAAAAGCATGATAGTTATACTGAAGTCAGAAGAGATGCCCTGCTGCCTGGGGCCTGAGTACGATCATAACAGTACGTAAAATTGCAATAAAACCTGCTTCAACAGTCGGCTATAGAGGAATAACAGTGCTTCCAGCTTGCTACGGCATCAAGTCCTTAGCGTAAATCACCAAAGGGAAATTAGTGCCGTACATTGGAAAACGATCTTTGGGAGGGAAAGAAAATGAGTAAAACGGCGGAAAGAAACGGACTATAAGAAGGAACCTGAAATGCAAAAGGCTGCTGAACTACACGTAAGTAGAAGCAGAAGAAAATTGTACGGAAAAAAAAAACACCGGGAGTAAGCAGAAAGGAAGCAAGGAAAAATAATATAATATATTTTTATACACTCGGTTGCTTCTTTATTCTCTATTGCTACACAGCCGTGTTCCTCGTGGAAAGTTGCAATATTTGTGTCATTCAGAATAATCAGAAAGTAGTATTTATATACAACACCAGCATTTATGAAAGCTCATCAGATAGATGTTAGCGTTGCCATCAGTGGTATTGTAATACAGAACTGAACCTATGATTTTCGTGAGGTACCTTTTATGGAATAGGTCATCTTGGGTAACATCAACTTTTTAATAAGAGGATTATACAGTATCGTTGGATTTCTGTACATTTAGGTTGTCAATAGCTTTTCCTCATCCAAGAAGCGATTGTACAGGTTCCTTCTGTTTGAAACCTACAGAATTCAGTATTTCTTCTGTAGAATATAATATATAAAATAGAACTTCCAGCTTTTTCTTAAAAGACTTGACATAATAAAAATTTCGGTTTACTCTTATTGCTTTTTATACTCGTATAAGAAAGGCATTAGAAATTATTTTCACTTAAAAGAGATGTAGAGGAACTAAGAGGGTTTGGCCAGCCGGTTCAAGAAAGCAAGGGCATACTAGTACGCCCCATTCACAACATTCTCTGGTTCCTAAACACCGGAATAAATATGCGAATATCTGAGAGTGGGAAGGACATATTTAAGTGTCCTAATTAAACATTTCACCATGTCCTAGATAATCACCACGAGTTAAATCATTTTGTTTGTATGGAGTGGGTGGAAAGGGACATGTCTAATAATTTACAAAGGAATAAATCTTACTCTGCATTATCTTATCTACAGCAAGTGTCTTCAAAGCAGAAAAAGTCCTTGAGAGTAAAATGGCAGAATTTCAGGATAAATTCTTCTGTGACACACCGGAAATATATTTTGTGTGTGTGTTTTTTTTTAAGTCGTCTTGCAAGTATTTCTGGTTAGTTTTCGATGAAGTGAACAAGGGAAAGACATGTTTTTCATCGCACATGCTGCAGAATTTGCTCAAGTGATGCTCGATTCTCGAGGAGGCGAAGCCCAATATCGGTGTATTTTTCCTCTCTTCTTTGAACCTTTTTACTTACTCTCTCTCTCTCTCTCTCTCTCTCTCTCTCTCTCTCTCTCTCTCTCTCTCTCTCTCTCTCTCTCTGTGTTCGATCCCTGAACCAGGAGAGGAACATTATGGGCGCGATCCTTTACAATATGGTATGCACAAGCTTTGTTAACCTTAATAGTGAAAGATTTACCTTAGTTGTAGGCCTTAGGTACTTCACACACACGCACACACACTCACACACACACACACGCACACACACACACACACACACACACACATATATATATATATATATATATATATATATATATATATATATATATATATATATATATATAATATATGCTCTTGTGTACCAGAAGCACGCATTCCCTTCACACCCTCAAATACTAAAAGCACGCGCACTTGCGCACGAAATCTCACTCGGCAAAGCGATTAGAACACCTCAGCACGAATTGGACCCTTATTGTCTCAAAAATGGTTTTCTCGAACGCGTCCCGCCAATTGGATAGGAGCACTCTGCAAACAGGAGGGTCCGATAAAACCTTTGTGTGTGGGCGTAAAGGTGGATAAAGTGGCACGTGTCTTTAGAGGGGATGAGGGCGCCGTGCCAGGATTTTGGGGGGGGGAATGCGGAGGATTGACAGATTCCCTTAATCCTCTCAACAGCTCCTCTTGCATTCGCGCGTGTCCTCACCACTCTCCCTTAAACCCCAAAAGGGCAACCAAACAACGTTGGCCTTAACCCGCTACCCCCACCTCAAAGGCTCCACCCCACCTTACCCCTGGCCCCCCGACCAACACATGTAAATATCCCCCCTCCCCCGCACATCATCACACACTTCGTAGCTATGTCCAAGTGAAGATTCGTTGATATTTCGTGGCCTAGGTGAGCTCAGGTTGGATATTGTAGTGCAAGAAACCCAGCTGATGGGAAGGAAAGAGTGGTGCAGAGGTAGGTGGAAGAGTTTAGAACCTCGAAGGCTAACAAGCTGTTATGGCGATGGGAGGCATTTAGATTGTCTGAGTCAGTCGCGCAACCGAGATACATAATGTGTTACCGGAAGTCAGATAATTAATTTCTGAAGAACTGAAAATAATTAGGCAGATCGAATCGCTCGGTTTACTCGTAGATCTTTAAAGGTCGTTCCACAGTTTTTAAGGGAATTACTTATATTTAGTACAATTTCCCAATCCCAAAAGGTGTCATTGTTATTTTTATTAGTCACTGTCCCCCTTTCTCTTATTTTGATGAAAGTTCGTAAGTAGGTTCCTTGGACATTGGATCATTCAGTTGCCACAAGTTCATTTTTCTTCTTTTTTCTAACCTTGACCAATTTTTCAACGGCAAGTGGTTATAAAATTGTAGGACTTTTTGTCCAGATCAGAGTAACTGTGGCGCTTCAAGGTCTGTGTCTTTAACGCTCGACATTGCTTCGAAGATAACGTTATGAATGTTTCTCACTTGGACTTGCTTTTCAGTTTAAAAGTCAACATTGTATTTTCCTCTAGTTTTCATGGAATTTGGTAAGTATGCTGTTATCTCTAAATTAAATGAAAATCTGGTACGTAGACATCTTTTGGGAAGTGATTCATCCACATGGCTATATATACTGTATATATATATATATATATATATATATATATATATATATATATATATATATATATATATATGTATATGTATATATATATATATATATATATATATATATATATATATATATATATATATATATATATATATATATACATACATATACATACATTTTTCCACTTTGGAGGTCAGGTTATTACTATCCACATTATTTCGCCAATTTTTATAAAACTTGGGTATGAACATTCGGAACTGGTTGTTACTTTCCTCGAATCTTTTTCACCTTGGCCTATTTTTCAAGGTCACGGGAGAACTTAAAGGCAGAATTTTATTGTCCTTGGATTTGACAAAGTTGGTAGGTAGCCCCCATATCTCAGAAACTTTGACAGAGGTATCTGATCTTATGAGTTCCTGTCAGGTCGTATAGTGATTGAGATCCTCCGATGAAAAACGTTTACCTCGTTAATGCTTCCGAACCTTTTACTGGCTCCGTCAGCTATGATACCTTTCACTATTATTTTGACAACAAATGTCCCGTGTATGACTTCAAGAAGTTGGCAATCATCAAAGCATACGCTGTAATGATTGCACTTAAATGCAACAGTTACACTGTGTAAAGTTTGTGTTGAATGAACGGTATCTGCTCGCCAGACGAGGTGCAGTTGAAATCTAGTTTTTTATCGTTTTTATTATTATTTTTTTTTATCCCAGATCCTTGCAAAAGCCGACGAGGAGGAGCTACGTTACTGTCGTTATCTAACCCAAGCTCTCGGAGAAAAGGAAGGCTAAAAGAACATATTAGGGTGTAAATCTGGATTCGGGAGACATCAGTGAACAAATTTTTCATTATAAAACGTATTTTTAAGGACTGTTCTGTCCTTATTATCAACCAGCAACTGTTTAAACAAATTAAAATGGTTAGAGAACATTGTCAATCTACACACCAAAGTTTGGAAAGAAACAATTCTTTGTATAAAGGAAGCGATTCATAGTGCAAGCGAATAGCTGTTGTTTGTTTAAAAAATTTCTTTATAAAAATCGGTCCGTTTCAGTGCATGGTGAGGAAATCATCTCAGTTTTTCCTTCTAAAATGACCGTCTCTTGTAACAAGTGATTAAAAAGAATAGATGAAAATAAGATCTGTGGTCAATTAAATAAAAGCTCAAAAAAGATGTAGCGATTTTTTTCAGCAATTTAGTATAATTTTGTACCTTGACGACGCTTTTATTTTTATTCGAGTTTAGAGGCTCAGATTAAGTAAAGTAAGTTACCGCCAACTCGCCCTTTACTTAAAAATAGCTCTCCTTTTTAATGTTTCACTTCTGTAAATGGCAAGTCCAAATGTATCGTGATAGCGAGAGAGCATGAAAAATGCCGTTCAGCGCGGATCAGCGCATGTGGAAGTGTAGTACAGTACAGTGGCGGAAATGTGGCAAAGAATTTCAGCAGTCATAAAATGTGACGTTTCATTAAAATATTGCGTTGAATTTGGTCAGGAATTTACGTTTTTTTGCTGAGATGTGCTAAACGAATATTAATTTGGTCTTACCTTCAGAGAGTACATCAGTGTAAAGTGATCGTCACAAGAGTAACCCTATGTTTAATGATTTTTCTTCGATAAAAGGGGTATTGCTTTATTCCTGGCTTGTGTCATGCTGTAAAAAAAGGATCTTAGACTCAATATCGCTCCATTAATACTGGAAGCATCTATAGAAAATTTGCGTCAAAATTCATTCCAGTTAGATATTTGGTGAAGATTTTTGTCTATGTGACTGTTAACACATTTTTACGATTATATATTTTTTCAAGTAACCCACCTTTCTCCTCAGAAGAGGTCGCTGTAGAAGATCTTCATCCTTTAGTTGTCAGCAATTTTTGTGAGATGGAATACTAGACGCTAGGGCGATGCTCTTTTTGTCACCATGCTTGCGATCCACCGAAATTGACAAACTGCCAGGTACATGATTTACTTCTAAGGCCAATGGAGTTGTATTCGTGGGATTGAAATCCTTATTTTGATATGAAAATATGGCTTGTACCAAAATCAGTATATACCCGTGTACATATATATATATATATATATATATATATATATATATATATATATATATATATATATGATGTTTTTAACCTATACGCACGTGATTTTTCACACTCGCAAATATGAGGCCACTAATATCATTTATACTGAATTACTTTTACCCGAGAGAATAACTTCCAACTTAGGAGAGTTATGAGTATGGGGGCATCTGCCCCAGCCAGGATTCGAACCTATGTCACAGGTTTGAATCGTGGGCGATGTTGATGCACTTTTTTTTTTTTAGATTATTCCTAAGGTGAAGTAGATTCGATTTTATGTAGCATTTGTGGCGTAATCATATATATATATATATATATATATATATATATATATATATATATACACACACTGTATATATATATGTATATATTATATATGTATATATATATATATACATATATATAATATATATATATGTGTGTGTGTGTATGTATGTGGAGGGGCGGGGGAAGGGCCAAATTTGTGGTTAGATGTCGCGCGAGACGGTTACAAATGCAAAGACAATTCTTTACATACTGTTGTAAGTCGCAAGTTATTAGAGTGAACGACTCCAAAGCAACTAAAGCTGCATCAGAGGAAACTAAAATTTCACCCGACCTAAGTTTTAGATCCATGAGAATGGTCTAGGTTTTTTACTGTATTTGTGGTTTGCAATTATTATTATTATTATTATTATTATTATTATTATTATTATTATTATTATTATTATTATTATATCCGTCTGTCTATCAGCAAGACTAGTAAAAACGTGGAAGTATTTTTTTTATATAAAACTTCTTAGAAAAGTCGTTCAAGGGCCAGAGACCATCGCCTAAATTTTGTCTACAATCCGATGAGGATCAGCATTCAGACAGGGCCACTGACCGTGAAGTTGCTGTTGTTATTTTTTTCTTCGGAGGTCACCTGATGGCAAAGACCCATTTCACTTGATTGTAATCTGATCAGGAACGTCGCTAGGGCACAGGAAGCTTTGAAAGGTCTGGTATGGGGCAAAGGCCCGTCCAATAGATTTAGTGACAATCTGGATCCCTCGAGAAGATTGTTACCGTGTTTTTGTGGAACAAAGGACCGTTGGTGGTGATCCAGATCCATTTTATAAATTCATGAAATGTTCAGCAAATGTTGCCCATGTGGAAAGGGCTCTTTATAGGTTTTTGTGATCGAATTTTGATCCGCATTTGGAAAGGAATGGGCTTTACATGCCTGTGACAGTGTGTGCTGTGCTAAAGGAGCTCTGGTTATCTTTATTTTTGTTTATTTGCATCGCTAAAATTGATATGATAACTATTATTGTCATTGTTAATACTTTAAATGGAACTTAAAATCATTGTAAGTGTAGAAATATCTTAGCTTAGCGTAAAGGAAAATATAAAGGCCTTTCAAAATCAAGGAAATAAAGACTGAGAGTTGGCGCAGAGCAGTCGGATTATTTCTTTGAACATTCTCGTGTATTCAGATGTAAAATACGCGCCATTTGCTTTGGTCGTGTCCAATCCCTCTCCCCCCCCTCCCCCAACCTATTTTTCCCCCTAGCCTCTTCCTCCGTCTCTCAGTTTCTTCCTCCTGCCTCTCTTACTTCCCGCGGTTAAATGCTCACCTCGCGACCCGAGAACCTGGCGAGTGCCAAACTTTTGGAGGCTGATGTGGCGCTGTGGTCGAAGTGGCGAATAATAAATTGCGGTGGAGGAGCTTTGCTTGTCTCGTGAGGAGGACAGCGGGAATCGCCGCGGAATGCCAACCGGCTGAGATGCAAATGCCCTTCCTGCTAAATGTTTTCCTGGATTTACTCCGTCGGCATATAATTTAGGTCTGTGAAAGGCGGGGGCAGCGGCATGCGGCCAGGATGCCAAGCATTGTAGCTGGTGATGATTATTGCCTGGGAGGTTTGGGATCTTTGTTAAGGAAAGCTTGTGGCTGGGGGAGGGAGAGAGGGAGGATATGGCGGTAATAGCGCCAGCTTCCTTTTCGTTAGATGGGGGAATGCTTTTAAGTAGCTTTTGTTTCTGTTTATTTCTTGAAAGGAATAGCTTGAAATGATCTTTTTTTTTTTTCATGAAGCTTGTCGAATGTGAATAAGGGATTTTTACATTGCCTAGGAAATAATGATAACGTATTTAATACCATCATTTGATGAAGAATATTGTTTTGTGAATGAAGTATTGAACACGATTACTTGCATAATTGAGTAGATTATATTTGTTAAATATCTTTCAGTAATCGTTTAAGGACGCAGTGGTCTATTTTATACTTGATGTTCTTTGCATTATTTAAGAAAAATAAATATGATAGATTGCTTTTTGAAAATATAAATTATAACACGTTTTTTCAACAACGCATTATTATAGATGACGTATTTAAAATCTAAACTTACTCATTACTTTTAGTAATTAAGAGAATCTATTCCTGTGAATGACGGCCGTCCTTAAATCACGTTTTTCAGATCCAGTCTATTTAACTTGTGTTCGAATTTCAATGACGGTGTACTCAGATCCGCGAGTAATTTGTGGACAATACCTGGCCCCTTTGCTCTAATGCTCGGGATTAGAGGATGGATAATCGAACAGCAGTTTGACAACATCCCGCAGTGGTCGCTGTCTTTGTACCTCATTAACTAGGATTGAAGAAGAAGAAGAGGAGAAGGAAGAAATAATGGAGGAGAACGGTGATTTTAGATGTGTAGCTCTTTGCTGCTCTTTGTTCCTTGTTAGTGATTGATTGAGTATTGAATGTTTGGTCAGACAACGAGGAGAGGTATGATATTATTTGTATTCCAGCTTGTGTTTTGAATGAAGTTTGAAGCGTTTCTTCCGTAAACACACACATATTATGTACTATATATATATATATATATATATATATATATATATATATATATATATATATATATATATAAAAACAGAAGAATCGTAGGGGAAACAGACCCGACAAACATCTCAGGTTGAAGAGGTAAAGGCATGCATGTCTCTTACAAGAACAAGTTTATTCTGCCAACGTTTCACATCACATGATGCATCCTCAAGGCTGAAAATTACAGACAATAAATACTTAAAATGTCACTTCCACAATGGGAAAAACTTCTTTAAAAATTTAAAAATTTTAAACATTTACAACTACAAAAAATTAAAACAAGAACTTGAAAGGAACACCTACCAAGGCAAGAGCTAAAAAGTGACTAGAAAGACAGGGAGGAAATAAACAAACGAAAGAAACCTATAACGAATGTGGAGAGTAAACAAACAGGCAGTTATGCTATAAACAGTTGTCTGGACGACGATTGGGTGTTTAGTGTTGGTACATTAGTTTTTATGAAAAGCGACTCCAACACCATCAACTCGTCGTCCTTACGGGCAGATCCATTAATTTTAAAATCATTAATATTCAAGCGGGTACCACAAATCTTGGAATGATTCCGAACATTGGATAATTCGGGATTGGACAATGTGCAATCCGTCCTGAAGCTGACGAACATTTTTTTCTTCTTTTTAGAATAGGGAGGAACTGCAAAGATCAGCTACTTGGGTTACGATTTATTGTGCAGTAATGTATGGCTTTTGTTAATTACGAAAAGGCATTCTGATGGATTTTGTTGCTTAAGAGAAGGCATTTGAGAGTATCCACAGACCAGTCAGTATTATGGAATGTCTTTCACTACTGTGGTATTCCGACCCGTTAAATAAGTAGAGGCAGTAAAGGTATCCATGAACGAAGTAGATGCAAAGTTAATGTTGATGGAGTCTTGTCAAGGGAGTTTGCAGTGAATTGTGAGGAGCCACAAGACAGTGCTATTTCACCTTTGCTGTTTGCCCTTCTCATAGATTCTATGATAAAAACGAAAAATGGCTGGAAATGGAGGGCGTTTTAGAATGGAGCTGAGGAAACTTGACAGACATAGGATATACAGATGACGCTGTTTCGCTCACAAGGTGTAAAACCCGTGGCGTTGCGCTGATCGACAGTGTGCTTGATAGAATGTGTCATATGTCTAGAGGGATGAGACTTGATATTGATATAAGAAAAACTGAAATAATGAGGTCAGTATGCGTGAAGGGATGAAATGACACTACGGAGAAAGATTAATGAAGACAAGTGTCAAATATATAGGAACAATGATCTCCAGTAGAGGGAGAATAGGACGTGATAGTGTCAACTGGACTCCTGTAGGAACCGGAAGATTTGGAAACCCATACCGACTCGGATTAGATTATAGGTGGAAAGCTGGAGGAGAGCAGAGAATTGCAGAAATGAAAGCACAAAAACGATACGAGTGAGGGATTTTCAGAGGCACTGTGCACAAAAAGTAAATTTCAGCTGCCTACTGTTTTTCACTTATTCTGGTTCCACATGTCTCTCTCTCTCTCTCTCTCTCTCTCTCTCTCTCTCTCTCTCTCTCTCTCTCTCTCTCTATATATATATATATATATATATATATATATGTGTGTGTGTGTGTATGTGTGTGTGGAAATAAACACATAGGAATATAGGAATGTATGAAGCTGTGTTAAGCCAACTTTCCTGTATGGAAGTAAAGTAGGGATATCAAATTCGAATGAAAGAAAAAAGTAGAAGCTTTGAGGAAGGAATGTTTGCTAGTGGATGTGGCGAAAGAGGAATTAGAGATACGTGTTAGAGGTGTGGTTTGGTCATCCAAAAGGATTGAGGGACGATGGTTTGTTGAATATACTGTCTGCTTCGAAATTAAATGTTACGGTGGGAGGAGGGAGGGAAGACCTTGAAAGGGCTGGACAGGTGATTGAAAGAAATAATGGACAAGCAGGGCCTTAATATTCAGGAAGCGTGAAGGTGTATGCAGGATAACAGTGAATGATGCAGTATTTGTGAGGAGGTTGAGCATAATGCTGATGATTCAGCTGTATGGAGTAGTTCCTCGTTGGACGAGTCGTTATAGTTCTCGGCTAGCACTCTGCTGGGCCCGTGTTCGAGTCTCCGGCCGGCCAGTGAAGAAGTAGAGGAGTTTATTTCTGGTGATAGAAATTCATTTCTCGATATAATGTGGTTCGGATTCCACAGTAAGCTGTAGGTCCCGTTGCTAGGTAACCGGTTGGTCCTTAGCCACGTAAAGTAAGTCTAATCCTTCGGGCCAGCCCTAGGAGAGCTGTTAATCAGCTCTGTGGTCTGGTTAAACTAAGGTATACTTAACCTTAGCTGTATGGAGTGGTTATGTTACGGAAGACTCTTCCACTGTTTCAGCAGTTAAAGTATGAATGTGGCAGTAATATTTGTTTGTTAAGTTTGATACTATGATTTATTTTTGTGAACTATTTTGTTTGGTCATTTTTTGTTGTTGTTGGCTACAAATTGTCTCTGGGATTAAAGTAAAACAGTGTAAGATCTGTATTAATTGTGTTATTATTAAAATGGGCGATTTGGCGTTTAAACACTTTCATTTGATACTTTTGAGAGGTAAGGGGTCGTTGATTTTTTTTTATCGCACTGCTTGACGTGTGAATAAGTATTGGACTAGGAAAAGGCAGTTCAGATATTGCCTTTTTATTAATGAGTTGTGTTGCTTTCTTATGGGCCCTTCTTTCATTCCTTTCATTTATTAGTGTGCAGGAGGTAACGCGTATTATACAGGTATGTTAGTATTATACTAACATACGCGTATTATACGCGTATGTTAGTAGGAA
>NC_089783.1:14099281-14101781 GCF_040412425.1 Macrobrachium rosenbergii | reverse complement strand
TATATATATATATATATACATACATACATACATACATACATACATACATACATACATACATACATACATATATCAATCACACCTCCTTTTACCTGAAGTGTGGTTTATGATAAAGAAGTTTGTGTGCATGGTTCATGTTTTTGTTATGAACATATACTGTACAGTATATGAGAAGTTTGAAGTACAGGGACAAACTTTTCATTGGCCTGCAGAGAGCTTGGGTAGAATTGCGAGGCAATGTGAAAGGGGTGGAGGATGTATGTTATGGAGGACCAGTTACAAGTGAAGCAGCTGTTAGGCTAATTAGAAAGGAGAGCGACTTGTTTGGTGCATTGAGCAATTTCAACCAAACTGGGTATACGTATGACTTACTATCTGGAAAAAATACTGTGGGGGTAAGACATCACTAGCACCAAAGGGCAGCAAGGCGGGGAAGGGCTTCCCTGAAACGGGGCTGGTTCTGCCTGTGAAATGGGGCAGGTTATGCCTGTAGACTTAGTAACTTTACGAATTTATCATACCTAATTTCAGTATACATATGACTTACTATCTGGAAAAGAATACTGTGAAGGTAAGGCATCAATGGCACCAAAGGGGTCGGGGTTGGGAGAGAGAGAGAGAGAGAGAGAGAGAGAGAGAGAGAGAGAGAGAGAGAGAGAGAGAGAGAGAGAGAGAGAGAACGGAGTGGGTGTTAGAGAGAGAGAGAGCAGAGGTCGTGTAAGGGAGGAGAAAGAGGGGAAAAGTGAATGAGAGAGAGAGAGAGAGAGAGAGAGAGAGTTTATCGGTTGTCATTCAGAGTTATCTTCAGAGTTATCCCAGGCAGCGCCAGGTTGGTCAGCTAGTATATATATATATATATAATCAGAAAGCTACAAACGTCCTTTAATATCCAATTCACTCTACCTCGGAAATAATATATTTTCATATATGTTACCGAAGGGAATTTTAGTTGATAATAAGTCCGTCGTCCCGTGGGATCGAACCAGCGACGGACGAGGAATCAGGACTACAGTGACACACTAACCAGTCGGCCACAAGAGAGGTATAAGTGAATAACATCTCCCATCATCTCACCCGTCGAACTCAGGTGTTTTTGCGTTTGGAGACGATATCCACCCACCTCTACCATGTTGACCGTGTAGTGCGTTTATGCGACATTCACCACCTCTACCATGTTGACCGTAGCCATATTATGACTATTTATCACATCACCGTGATTCATATACAATCAGAAAGCTACAAACGTCCTTTAATATCCAATTCACTCTACCTCGGAAATAATATATTTTCATATATGTTACCGAAGGGGAATTTTTAGTTGATAATAAGTCCGTCGTCCGTAGGATCGAACCAGCGACGGACGAGGAATCAGGACTACAGTGACACACTAACCAGTCGGCCACAAAGAGAGGTATAAGTGAATAACATCTCCCATCATCTCACCCGTCGAACTCAGGTGTTTTGCGTTTTGGAGTTTGCGATATCCACCCACCTCTACCATGTTGACCGTGTAGTGCGTTTGTCGCACGAGCCATATTATGACTATTTATCACATCACCGTGATTCATATACAATCAACATGGTCAACATGGTAGAATATCGTCCAAACTTTAATACACCTGAGTTCACGGGTGAGATGATGGGAGATGTTATTAATATATTTTCTTATGGCCGACTGGTTAGTGTGTCACTTTAGTTGATAATAAGTCCGTCGTCGCTGGATCGAACCCACGGACGAGGAATCGGACTTATTATCAACTAAAAGTCCTTCGGTAACATATATGAAAATCTATTATCTCACCCGTCGAACTAGTGTTTTGCGTTTGATATTATCCAGGACCTCTACCATTTGACCGTGTGATTGTATATGAATCACGTGATGTGATAAATAGTCATATTTATCACATCGCGTGATTCAAACGCAATCAACACGGTCAACATGGTAGAGGTGGTGGATATCGTCTCCAAACGCAAAACACCTGAGTTCGACGGGTGAGATGATGGGAGATGTTATTCACTTATACCTCTCTTGTGGCCGACTGGTTAGTGTGTCACTGTAGTCCTGATTCCTCGTCCGTCGCTGGTTCGATCCCACGGACGACGGACTTATTATCAACTAAAAATTCTTCTTCGTAACATATATGAAAATATATTATTTCCGAGGTAGAGTGAATTGATATTAAAGGACGTTTGTAGCTTTCTGATTGTATATGAATCACGGTGATGTGATAAATAGTCATAATATGGCTACGCGCGACAAACGCACTACACGGTCAACATGGTAGAGGTGGGTGGATATCGCCTCCAAACGCAAAACACCTGAGTTCGACGGGTGAGATGATGGGAGATGTTATTCACTTATACCTCTTGTGGCCGACTGGTTAGTGTGTCACTGTAGTCCTGATTCCTCGTCCGTCGCTGGTTCGATCCCACGGGACGACGGACTTATTATCAACTAAAAATTCCCTTCGTAACATATATGAAAAAATATATTATTTCC
>NC_089783.1:14089281-14094281 GCF_040412425.1 Macrobrachium rosenbergii | reverse complement strand
TTGTTTCATTTCTAACTGGAATTAAAAAATTTGTCATTCTGCTTTCAGAAACCGTTCGTGTGGTCCCCCCCCCCTCTCTCTCTCTCTCTCTCTCTCTCTCTTCAAAAGAGAGAAATTATTAACGTAAAATATGTGTGTGGCCACTGGTATTAATTTACTCTCTCTCTCTCTCTCTCTCTCTCTCTCTCTCTCTCTCTCTCTCTCTCTCTCTCTCTCTCTTCAAAAGAGAGAAATTATTAACATAAAATATGTGTGGTCACTGGTATTAATTTAGCTTCTGAGATCTGAATGCATGAAAAGTGTGTAACGGCACCTATCAGAAGTGTGTTTTGTGAATCTTGAGCAGCTGCATTTCGAGTAGATTTTGTGTAAGTTTTCACAAGCTTGTGAATTTTACTTATTATTACCATGGTATAATAAGGTATATTAGGGAAATTTTGCCTTAGTGACATTATCATTGGTAAATCTTTTGCGTATTTTTGTGTTATTGTGTTTGCAATCTCTTGTTTTTTCACATTTTGTATATTGGTGATTTAACATTTATGTACTTGGCATTTTACATATTTCTTGATAATTTAACATTGATGATTTAATTTTCATTTACTAAGATTTTCTTTTAAAATTTTGAGCAGTTCTTAATAGTTTAAATTTTGCTTGATTGATTTAATTTCTTGATAAATTAACCTTTGTAATTTGACTCAAGAATTAATTAAATTTTGTGTTGTTTTCAAGTAATAGTAAATTTTTTTGGATTGTGAATTCTAGTTATAAATTTTGAATATAAATATAAATTTTTTATATTTAAAGTTTTTAAAAAACAGTTTCATTTTGTGACCGCCAGTGAATAGGATTAATTGCGTGCATAAGGCAAAGTGATAAACATGTTATGTTCCTTTAGTTCTGCTGAAGTGAATTAAGACCAAGGAAACAGTTAAAGTTGTTTGATGGAGTAATGCCCTTTTGCTCTAGTATATTTCTTGTTTAATTGTTGATACCTCACACTTGTTTTGATCAACTTAGTCTGATTTTTCACGTGATTAATAAGCATGTTAAGGAATCAAGGTCACCTTTACAGTACTCAATCGCAATTTTTATTGTTATGAGAGTTCAGGTATCTGGCTGAAGTAAGGTAAAATTTTGAATTCTCTGATTAGTTGTGTAATTACCAGTATATATATATATATATATATATATATATATATATATATATATATATATATATATATATACATACATACATACATACATACATACATGCATACATACATACATACATACATACATACATACATACATACACACGCATATATACATATAGCCTACATATATATATATATATATATATATATATATATATATATATATATATATATATATATATATATATATATTGTGTGTGCTCGCTCTTTCGTTCCTTCGCAGTCCTTATTGTGACCCATTATCACTCTCATCAAACTCCAAATGTCTTATGAATTCGGTATGTCAACAACGCTTGCATTTATTAGGGACCATCCATTCAAATGGTGGCCTGCTCCAGTTAAGTATATATATATATATATATATATATATATATATATATATATATATATATACACATATATATACATATATGTATATATATATTATATGTACAGATGTACAATATATACATACATATACATGTTTTGTACACATGTATGCAATCCACCACAGTCGACTAACTACTTGTGTTAGTGTGTATGTATATATGAATAATCATATTTCATTGCTTTCAGTTACACACACACACACACGCACACAGTGAGAGAGAGAGAGAGAGAGAGAGAGAGAGAGAGAGAGAGAGAGAGAGAGAGAGAGAGAGAGAGGAATCATGATGCCTCTTAATAACATCCAGAGTCTTTCTCCAAGTTCATCAGATAATGACGTCAGAGGTGAAAGGTTTCACGCAGCTATTAAAGTTTGTTAAATGAAACGCGATAATTACTATCATTTGTCTGGGAATATTTGCTTGGTCTTTGTCATTATTACACGTTCTATAATTCAAAATGTCTTTGGCTTGTTATCATCGGAGTTTTAATACGACGAAGTTCGAGTGGATGTTGTTTTCAGGTACTGGATAATAATAATAATAATAATAATAATAATAATAATAATAATAATAATAATAATAATAATAATGTTTTTAGGTACAGTGTAATATAATAATAATAATAATAATAATAATAATAATAATAATAATAATGATGATGATGATGATGATGATGATGATGATGATGATAAGGGGGTAGACCCTCTCTTAAGCAAGTCCTGTTAAATAGGATGGCTGCATCACTTAATTTTATATCGAGTCTTCACAATTTTCCTACTAATTTTTTGCTACGTTATTATTGGATTTTCCAGTATTAACGAAGAAAAGAAAAAGAATTATAAGAAAAATTAAGAAGACAGTGTAAAATAATAATAATAATAATAATAATAATAATAATAATAATAATAATAATAATAATAATTTCAACTTCAGTCTTTAGTGTCGATAATAATAGCAGTTATTATCGTTTTTATTATTGACTAATAATAGCAGTGCCCTTGAAAGTACTCCTCCAAATCAGCAGAGGAGGCGTGAATAATACTCTGTTCGTGTAGGACGACTTGCGAAATCGTTTTTCGACGGCGTGCAAAACCATTGTTTGGAAATCGTCGTGAGCAACAAGGAACTTTCTGCTCTCCGTCTGATCGACTTCAGGCTTACGATGGTTCTTGAACTTCTGGTAATTATTCTCTCTCTCTCTCCCTCTCTCTCTCTCTCTCTCTCTCTCTCTCTCTCTCTCTCGTAGTAAATACTATGACAATATTTTATTTGTATTATTATCATACACGTAAGATGATTTTTAATTTTGTACCAATAAAACAAAGTCTAGACTGTTCTCTCTCTCTCTCTCTCTCTCTCTCTCTCTCTCTCTCTCTCTCTCTCTCTCTCTCTCTCTCTCTCTCTTATAGAGGGGGAGAGAGAGAGAGATCGGTAGGTAGATATGTATATATATATATATATATATATATATATATATATATATATATATATATGTGTGTGTGTGTGTGTGTGTGTGTGTGTGTGTGTGTGTGTGTGTGTGTATGTGTGTTTTATACACATTGTAGATTATATTTATAGCTGTATGTGTACAAATGTACATATATATTTACACATTTTCCCTTTAGACTGAGGTTGTGGATCTGAATGTTACTTCCTCCGGTTCTAAACAATAATTTAAGGCCTCGAATACCA
This sequence comes from Macrobrachium rosenbergii, assembly GCF_040412425.1. NCBI lineage: Eukaryota > Metazoa > Arthropoda > Malacostraca > Decapoda > Palaemonidae > Macrobrachium > Macrobrachium rosenbergii. The sequence goes on along the minus strand of NC_089783.1, from coordinate 14,091,022 downwards.
CCGCTTACTAACTACCAAGTACACGATTCACTGCTTAGATCAACAAAGTCGCAATGGCATCCAACACACCATGCCCATCACAAATCCTTACTTTATATCCTGTATTTCCCAGTACGACATGAATGACATAGTAACATAAGTAAATCTTGCAAGTGTACGTATTTTTCGAGAAAAACACGAAGGGTTTTCGTTTTTTACGTGACAAAGATAAGTTTGTCCACATACAATCTTTATTCGTGGCTCGAATGCAGAGATGAAAGTCAGCTACGTTTCGTAACTCGAGTCAACCATAGCTCATAACGGTCCGTTTTCTTTTGAAAAGATAAAGCTTAATTGTCAAGATGTGCCCTTATGCCGTGAGAAACTTTGGCGACCTTTCGTTACAGGTTGTACCAGCTCTCTCTCTCTCTCTCTCTCTCTCTCTCTCTCTCTCTCTCTCTCTCTCTCTCATGCTCGCCAACTTGGGTGCTGGGGATACGTCTGACAGCATACTCTTACCGCTCGGGCATGCACGTGCACAAAATATGTAATTTACATTACTATCACTATCATTATCATTATTAGGCTTTATTGGTTCAGCTATGACGTTGTCTGTCCTTAATTACCTTACCTGGCTTCTGTTCGTTTGACACCTTTGGCTCAGAATATATCAGTTTTCATCTCCCCACCTGCAGAGAATCGACACTTAATAGTCGAATTGTTTATTTAGTCTTTGATTAAATGCTTATTTATTGCGATATCACAAGGGAATGATGATTGTAACAGCTTTCTCTGTCTCTATATCTCTCCCACTTTCAAAGTGTTTTTTACATATTGTTTACCTACGAATGGATATTTAAAATATGCAAATTTAACACTGTTAAAACGTGAAAGCTGCAAGAAGCTGTTACGCGCTTTTGTATAAAAGTTGTTTGCACAGCCAAGCACCACCAAAGTGAACCCGCCCAGTGCTAACCGGGAAAGGAAATCATGTATTGTGTGATGTTCATAGCGCACGATGTGCATAGTGCACGATCAGGGGAATGAAATATTGTTGTGGTTTATTACCTTCAAACGAGATGGCATGTCATCACAAAGTCACTTTTCTTGGATGTGTAATGGAATCTTCAAAGAATCTTAAAAGAACAAAGAACAAACATACAGGGTCTCATTATTGGGTTGATAGAAATCGGAAATTCAAAACTAATGGTGATAAAATACAAATGTTTATATGTAGTAGCATTTTAGCGTATCGCTGATATCATGTTGTTATTGGTAAGGTTTAAGATACGAAAGAGTGATAAAGACTTGCAAACAACTGACTTGGTAAATTGTATTTAAAAGGCGAGCTGAAAGGAGCACCCCGTTCGTGTGCCAACATGTCGAGGGGGCAGGGACAAGCATTGCTACGTTATCCAGTTGCTTAGAGCTCAGCTGCTATCATCAAGCTACTTTGATTTAAAGCAATGTTAGACTAAATAATTGGAGCAATAGCATTTTATTACGACTCAGGAATACGGCATGAAGAAAGGAAAAGAACGCTTATATAGATAGACACATACCATGTGGCCTATTTATCATACTAGCCCCATCTTGACGTAATCTAATGCTGCCCAGTTATTTTAGTTCCGGGTATGCACACTGGGACTAGGCCAGTACATAAAAATTATTTACTTCTTAATGAATAGCAGTCTTACATTAGCTCATCCTGAGCGTTACAAACACGAGAATAAACCAGGTATTCTTATCTGGGGCAGTAATG
>NC_089783.1:14064281-14084281 GCF_040412425.1 Macrobrachium rosenbergii | reverse complement strand
GAAAAACAGAGAAAAATTACTGAAGAGATACAACAAACCAGTTGGGAAGATTTACTGCAAGAAATGGAAAATTACTCTAAGCATAGAGAAACAGCAAATGGAAATATACTTCAGATTATAAAAAAATAATGTGAAAAAAACAGCTCGTAAGAAAAGTATGATATATAAAAAAAAAACAATGGAGGAAGCAAAGCAATACTGTATGAGTAAAATTTTAAATGGTTAAGAAAGACACCACTCCCAAGAAGTAGACAAAAGACAAGAGAGACTGGAAATCTGATCTGGTCGTGCAGTTCTTCATGTAGAGAAATTATTCTTTAAGGACAAAACTGTACGGGAGTCATCAAGTCAAGAGAGCCATATTAGGAAGTAAGAGAAAAACTTGCAGTTTGATAAATAAATAGCATTGTACTCGAAGAAGACGTAGTCTGTAACATGAGCACAAACTTCTGTATCAAAGGTTTAAGCAGGATTAACTGAGCACTTCTGTGTTGAAACAATTAACTTTTATTCGTTTTCACTTTTTCGTTATAAGTCAAAATATGTATGTTTGTGTCTATTTGTTTGTGTTACTGGGGGAAGGACAAGTCCCTAATGTAGTTTAACGTATGTTTGTGTTGAGGGAAATTATATTCGCTGATTGTCAAACCAAGTTCTTTGTACAATCCTTTCTTAGATCACTGAAAACTGCAAATTGTAATACCGTTAAAGGTCCAGTTGTTTCCTCATCACTGTACATCACTGATGTATTACAGCTTTTCACGCTGTTAAGAAATGTTTACGAAGGCTGTGCTAATTTCGAAATGTATGATAGGAATTCTATTTTTTTAATGTATCACTTTAAATGATAAGTATCTGCTTATAACGATATTGTTGCTCTTAGTATTAATGTCTTACTTTTGAGCTACCACACCAACATGCCTTATTTATAATGCTGCCATTTAAACTTGAAATGTTCAGCTTTTGAATATTTGATATCCCTGCTATGAATATGTTTCTTATTTTAATGTTTTCATTAAAATATCTGAGGTGTTTCCAATGTTTGATTTTTAAAAAATATGTATTGTAAAAGTTAAACATTTGAGATGCCCTTTCAAAATACCACTTTTGTCACATCTGATTTTTTTATTATTATTATTGTAGCAATTATTATCATTTAGTTTGAGTCCTTCATACTGCTTTGCAATTCCATTCCTAAACATCTGCTAAAAAGATAAATAAATATAGTAATGGTCAGCTTTCCTTATACTTACCCTTTTGTTAAGGTAGTTTTTGATTACTCAACGACTTTGTTTTAGTTCTCGAACTTCGAATAGTGACCATGTGACCAATATTCTCACTCCTTGGTGTTAATCAGTGCATTTGTGTGTTTTGCGCGTTAGAAGACAGTAATGTGCATCCTCTGTCATTTGGTGTTATTTTTAACGGGTAGTTATTTGATTTTTTTAAAATTAAAACTAGGTGTAATTCAATGCCTACTTTGTTTCTGATATTTTTATCCACATGTAAATATACTCTGCATAGTCATTCTAGTAATGTTCGTGGCCATTTTGCGAACCCATAAGAATTAATAGTTAGCTATACTGCATATAAGTCTCTGTATGTATGTTAATCTCTTCCGAAAGTGTATTTTTAAGTAGGAAAATAAGACGTTTGAACTGTCACGAGACGAGGATTATAGTAGTAAACTTTTTAACTTTATTCGTTCTCTTTGCTTTAATGGGACCAAAAAATTCATGTCAGTAGTGTTTATGACTCACAAGAGGTGAAAAGTTTAATGTTATTTCTGTAGATTTTTCTTGCGAATCACGTGGGTTTTCATTTGGATGGGTGTCATGGAAGCAGGGTTCTTATTATTTTGTACTGAATATCTACCCTGTGGACGGCTTTACCTTAATCAAATTACCATTTTTCTCTGAAGAAGCAAGTTGGTCTTATCCATCTGGGTTAGTCACATATTTTTAACTTTTCCTACTGAGCTGCAGTAGGAGATGGCTTCTGGTACATTTTCATTCCTTCTTTGTAGCTAATTAAAGCTTATAAGTAAAGACGGGAGCAGATATAGATTAATCGCCTTTGAAGATTTTTTTAGTGCATGTAATTGTGATGTTCCATTAAAGTTTTCTCAGAAAGCTCTGGAATTAATCAACGGGATTACCGACGTTTAAGTATGAGTTAATTGGCCTTACAAATATTTGTCTGGTTTTTCATATAAAAATGTTCTTATCACCAATGCCCAATAAAGGGAATCATCTTGAATTTTACTCCTGTCCTTAGTTCCTCATTGGACGAGTTGGCATCGTTCTCGGATATCACTGTTGGGCCCGCGTTCGATTCTCCCACCGGTCAATGAAGAATTAGAGAAATTTATTTCCGGTGATAGAAATTCATTTCTCGTTATAATGTGGTTCGGATTCCACAATAAGCTGTAGGTCCCGTAGCTAGGTAACCAATTGGTTCTTAGGCACGTAAAATAAATCTAACCCTTCGGGCCAACCCTAGGAGAGCTGTTAATCAGCTCAGTGGTCTGGTTAAATTAAGGTATACTTTTGACTCCGGTCCGAATTCTTCTCTCGACTTTGAACACAGGAGTACCTTGCTGAAGTGAAAGTAGGGGAAAAAGTTACGTTAATGTAAATATTGTGATTTGTCTGAAGCCACCCACATTTGGTTGTGACAACTATCTGGTTCATATTAGATAGTACGAAATATTTACTACTTAAGTGGACGACCCGTTATGAATGAATTAAATTTCGGCCCCAAAATATGTACGTAGACACGTGTTTAAGTCAAGTTTTGAGCTAATGATATACTTAGCCTAGCGTTTGATGCAGTCCTTATTTTAAATGACGCTTTAAGGGGGAATTTTTTATTGTCGAATAATTGTAATTACAGTAGTACTGAAATAGAGAGTAGCAACATTAGTGGCAAACGCTATCTGTACACATACACATATATATATGATATATATATATATATATATATATATATATATATATATATATATATATATATATATATATATATATATATACACACGATTATCTACTCTTATTATGAATACTACTACTACTGTTGATGCTAATAAAAATAAAAATGAAAATTATTCTTATTACCGTATGCGGTAATTTCCTTAGGCCATTACGTTATGGAAATTCCTTATCTCCGAAAAAAATTTCTAAGAAGACTATACCCTTAATAGAAATTTTATAACAATATAGAAATAATAAAACATCTGTACTGTAATGGCGTTCAGAAGAATGCTGTACAGAACAACCCATAGGAAGACGTCAACACTGGATGTCTGGACCGTAAAGAACGACCTATTTACAAACAACATTGTTTGCCCACCCCTCCGTAACTTCGAGCAGTAGTCGTCTCGCAGACATCCAGTACATTAGGGTTCAGTGTTGCAGTGTAGAATGGCTGACATTGTTTCAAGGCAGTGCAGAAAAGCTAGATTGTTACGGTTATAGGACTTTGTCGTAGGTTATAGTGTAAAACGAGTTAAGTGCCCATCCCTCATCTCAGCAGTTACTCAAGAGGCTCTCGTAAGAATGGTGTACTTCGAGGAGGATCTCCACTTGGTAATCAAGGTAAGGGAACTAACTGATTCGTATAATTATATTGTGCACATAATTATTCTGTTATGACCGCTTAGTAATACTCGTATAAATCAAGTCTCGGGAGACACTTGTATCACACCTTGTGTCTAATGCTTAATTTTAGGAAAAAATCGTATTACCAAGCACTCGTTTTTGCTTTCCCCAGAACTTTATTCAGCATTCACTGGGATCGCACTTTGAGATCGGTTTTATGGATGAGTGAATACCAAACAATTGTGCGTTGCAACAGCATCAATGTGCATTGTAAAATCGGTCTTAAATATGCAAAAAAGCTTGAAAGAAGAGTGTGGAAAAATATTCATATGTTTTTAATCAGTGACGGGCTCAAATATGTACGGAAACATTAAATTTTGGCCAAGGCTATTATAGTGAGACGATCTAAGATAAGCTAACCCACGATGCAGGGTCCTACTGAGGTGAATTTTTTTCCCCTGGAACGCCCTTAACTTTAGTCGAAGTTGTTACTGTGGTTTACACAAGAGAAGGTAGTGCGCTAAATACTTCTCAGGCCTACTGTTTTAGGTGAAATAATAATAGTTTTATTGAGAAAAGAAAGAGGTGACGGGTTAAGTTAGGTTAAGCAGAGTATTTAAGAGTTAGCTAAAAGAGGAGACGAATTACTTATTTTTTAGTTTGAGGCTAATCTGTCTTTATATTCCTTTCTTAAGAAGGGATCTCTCATATCTCACCTACGGCTTTTTATCGACATTGGGCCATTGTCCCTAACAGGCTTTAGCTCAAGAAGAAAACTGTCACTCCCATAATATTTTAGCAGCGTGTCAGACACCATTACACACATCGCATCGTAAATGCCTCCTTGATATTAAGGCCCGTCCTTAACAAAATTTGGTAATTCTAAGCCGACTGTCCGCGGTGAGCTAGACTATGGCAGTTGACGTTTTCCTATGTTCTTTTACTTGCTTTACAAGAATTTAAAGTAATATTTTGTCGGCCGGCTGTAATTAAGCTGTCATTGACCTTTGAAGACTACGCGGCTTGAATTGCCTAACGCAGGGTAGGTCTAAGCCAGCATTCCGCCCCCCACCCCTCCATAGCTCATACAGCAAAATTGTAACCAGTAAACACCCCTAAAAATACCAACATAACGTACCCTAGAGGTGTTTACTGGTTACAGTTTTGCCGTATTAGCTATAGAGGTAGGGGGGCGGGCTTGCCGCGGAATGCCGGCTTAGACCTACCCTGCGTTAGGTAATTCAAGTTGTGTAGTCTTCAAAGGTCAATCACAGTTTAGTTACAACCGGCCGACAAAATATTACTTAAATTCTTGTAAAGCAAGTAAAATAACACAGAAAAACGTCAATTGCCACAGTCTAGCTCACCGCGGACAGCCGGCTTTGAATTACCCAAAATTTCTTCATGTCATCAATATAACCCTGTATAGGCCTACCATTCCTCTGTATTCCTCACTTTTCAATAGGATTCATGTTTCCTATCGTCGTCCATTCTTTCTACTAAACCAAACTCTCTCGAAATACTTTGATTTGTCCTTTCACCTACACAAATCATTCTACCAATTCCACATATTTCGATATTTCTTTCTCACTTTCCATTCTTCTTGTGCTGCACTTGCAAGACAAACAGTTCATCTTAACAGGTTCAACGCTTTTTCTTTCAGTCGCTTTCAACATCCACACTACAGTTCCATAAAGAAACATTGACTCATAATTCCATCAAACATTCCAACTCAGTTTACGTAGACAATTCAAGCTTCTTCCCAACCTGCTGCTTTTCTGTTTCGAGTCGGCAGAGACCTGATGCAAACTGTCTCTTCTGTGATTCATCACTTTCTCGTCCAGCCATTCGACTTTTTTTACGAAATCAACCGCCTCCTTTCTTTCGCCATCCATTTAAAATTTTATTTGTTTCATATGACATGCCGTCATTTGTCGTCGCTCTGTCCAAGAATTGCGTCAGCTTTCATATGTAACCGCTTAAGAGCCTGGGAAGATGGGAAAATGGCTAAATGCCCTACTGGGCTAGTTGGCATCACCTATATATATAATATATATATATATATATATATATATATATATATATATATATATATATATATATATTATATATATACATTATGCAAATGTCGTTAAATATGACAGCGAAATTGCAGTTTATTAGTTCTTACTAATATTCTCAATTTCCCTCATTATCTTCCTCTGTTCCTGAGGCAATTGATGGAGTAAAGCATCAAAGTTCATTCTGATGGGAGTTTTATTGATTAGGACATTTCGCCTCTTCTAGAGACATCTTAGGCTACAAATGAGAGTTTGCAAAAAATTCATTTGAAGGAATACTTGTAAAAAATATAATTACTTAATGGTTAAAAACCTATATTCAGCAGTTAGCCTTTCTAAATTAACAGTTAATTTAGAAACTTGTTTACTACTATCTTGTTAACAATTACCAAGAATTAATATTCCGGTACTTTCACACTTAGAAACAGCCAGACGAAAGGTAAAGTTGAAAATAGTAGATCAATAAGAGTCGTAAAAGAGACATTCAAACAGTGTATGTAAAATGAATAAATATAGATTTTACACACGTAAAAAGTATAAGTGAAATATAAAATACTAAAATATCAGTATCAGGATAGAACAAGATAAGATATAATAAAGAGATAACTAAAATATTTTCTAAGTCCAACATTTTTAGTCTGCCGTATTTCTTGTCCTTTCACGATCGGAAGGTAGAATTGCTGCTTTGATTCCTTGCACGTTTAGGGGAGGCTCATGAATATTTATGGATGTGGCCCCAAGGTATTTTAGCCTTTTAGCATCGGAAACACTGTCAATAATTTCGGTGTTGGCCTCAAGCAATATCCCTTGTTAGAGCCGAATCGTTTGCATCTCTCGTGTGATTTTTAACACTACCATTTTGCAAATGCATAGTAAGCCGTCTTGATAGTGAAGTTGTAGAATTTCCAATATAATTAATGTTTCGCGGCTTGCAGTTCGCAATTTGACATGTATATTACGTTGCACCTATCGAGAGAGCGCTTCTTATTGTGAGACTTATTCTTTATGATTAAGTTGGTAGTTCTAAAGTTCTTATAGTATATCTTCAGGTCAATTTTAGTATTTTCCTCTTTCGGTATTATTCCACGTCCTACAATATCTCGAAGTGCCTTCTCGTTTAATGCCCATATAGTTCCTGTAATATAATTTAAGAACATTCTTTCTTTCTCCATTTGCCTTCGGGTGCAAAAATCTGTCCATTTTCTTCCTAATGACTTCGTGAATACCGTTATTTGAGTTCCCTTTGTTTTCAAGAACCTGAGTGCATCTTTCCAGTTTGGTGCGTAATGAAGCCCACGAACTGCAATGAGTAAATGCTCGATGGATATAAGCATTATTTCACTTTTTATGTATTTTGCTGGAGCCTCACTATTTGCATTGAGACACATGTCTCGTATTAGTTTTCTTTGTGTAGACGGTCGTCTGAAATTCGTTTAAGGCAGCTGTAACCACCGCAGCTAGGAATGACAGGGAGCCGTTGTCATTTATCTCTGTTGTAAATCGAAGGCAGGAAATGTGTTGGAAGGCAATTTGAAGGTCCGAGAGTTCTTGCTTGTTCCTTACGTCAACGAAAATGTCGTCTATGTAGCGTCCGTATATGTGCGGTCGGAAGTCACTGTTTAATAAGCACGCGTTGCTCTATCGTCCCCAAGTAAAAATCCGCAAAGCGAACACCTAGAAGTGATCCCATAGCGACCCCGTCGATTTGATGATAAAGTCTCCCATCAGGTGCTCGAAAAGTTGTTTCTTTAGTGCAAAACCTCAGCAGTTGCCTTAAAAGATTTTCAGGTACGTCTAAAGGTGCTTTTTCACCATGGTAAACTTCGTCAATAATCATATCAATTGTTTCCTCTACGGGCACGTTTGTGAACAGTGATTCAACGTCTAATGAAGCAATAAGTCTCTGGCTTGATTTGTGCTGCAAAAGATCGATAAATTCCTTTGAAGATCGGAGGCTAAATTCTGTGGGGGCATCGGCTGATAATCGGTCGCAAGGGATTGCTATTTTTATGGGATTTAACATTACCGTACATGTATCTGGGTGAATATTCTCCTATGATCTTTGGAAAATGAACTCCATCCAACTTGGTGTTGAGGGTATCTATCATTTTGTTAAACATAACTTTATTGCACACGTGGTGTCTCTAGAGATCTTGGGAAATTTGTTAGAATCACTCAAGATTTGATCTACTTTCTTCAAGTAGTCAGTCTTATCCGTTATCACATATATTGCTGTTTTATCCGCTTTTCGAGTAACAATGTCCTTATTCTCCTTGAGCTCTTGAGCAGCAATTATCAGTTCTTTACTGAGTATTCTACTTTTTGCAGACCCACGATTCGCTGACTTTCACAAATAAGCCCTGGAGTTATAATTGGAGAGATTAATTTTTTGGTGTTTTTCTAGTTCCTGTATATCCTCTCAGATTTTTTTTTATCTCCATTCTTTTATGATGAGGGTTTACTCTCCTTTGTACCTGGCAGTTTAAACCGAAGTTTAACAGATGTTTTTGATTTGGCTATAGTTCGATGTCAGTCAAGTTGATACACATATATATTATATATATACATGCATTTATATAATATATTTATCATTTTATAATATATATATACACATACAGTATATATATTTTCTATATATATATCGTATATATTTTAAATAATATATATATATATATATATATATATATATATATATATATATATATATATACACACACACACATACTGTATACATATATATAGTTTTATTTATATTTATATACAGTCTATGTATACGTGCAGTTTACTTACACGATTAATCCAGATTTTCTGAAAAGATTTTTTTCGTATTGAGTGTTTATATCCGATGTTCGTAACCCATTCACGACTGTTAGAACTCGACGTTCCCTCTTCAAAATGCAAGCAAGCGCAGGACAAACACGGCCACTTCTCATCGACAAACACACACGTGGCTGTGGGATTCATAGCTGGCACCACTAGACAGTACACAGCCATGATCGATAAAATGTAATTATATTGAATCATATACATTAATAAATTCTTCTTGTTTCTTATGTTTTCCTCTCTCTCTCTCTCTCTTGTATTTGCAGTATTTGGACCTTGGATTTATTGTTTGTTTATCGTTAATGTTAAAAAATAATCAGAAAACATTCGTAAGTTATTCACTTAACAGAGGATGTTAGAGTAAAACGCGACAGTGGTGACACTGAATTTCCACGACATTAATTGCAACTTACACCTTCATAGAACGCTCATCAGCAGTGCATCAGACGGCCATATTTTCCTTGCACCATTCACCTCATGTTGCACATTCTTCAGCACACTGTTGTCTTTCATTCTTTCTTCATGAGCAAACCGTCTAAAACGCTGACATATAATTTCTCTTACGTTTTTTTTTTTTGTATCAGCTTAGTGCCACTTCTAGGCATATCTGCGCATTTTGCCGATTCAGTCCTTACACCAAATATGCAAGTATTTAAATTAACTTTTTTTTTTTCTTTTTGCATTCGGCTTTCACATTTCACATCCATACAGGAGAGTCGCTCGTCTTGCATTGAAGCTTTGGCTTCCATTGACACACTAACTCTTCCGGATTTTTAGCACAAACCCTACTAGCTTTCTAGCTTTACCTTTCTATGACAAGCCTTTTCCTCTCATCCCACATTATCACTGCGTTTACTCCCGAAATCGTGTAGAATAGAACTATTGATTGGGGCTCCTGTGGATAACAGAGGAGTTGGAAGACCCAGATCTACCTGGGTGGGAACTCTGAGAAGGGAAGCTGGGGATGAGAGGAGATCTGTGGAAGACAAAGCACAAGAAAGACATGAGTAGTAGAGTTTCACAGAGGCCCTTTGTACCATGCGGAGTTGGAGGCGATGATAGTGGTGATAGTATATATATAGAGATAGTGTATATGTTTTTATATATATATGTGTATACATATACGTATAGATATATATATATATATATATATATATATATATATATATATATATATATATATATATATATATATATATATATAAATTTCTGACTCACACAAGTCATGACCTAGTGGGCAGCGCCCTTGCCTTTCAATTGAAAGACATGGGTTCGATCCTGATGTGAGTCAGAAACTTATTTCTGTTCTACACGTGATTGTGTGTTGATTATATATATATATATATATATATATATATATATATATATATATATATATATTATATATATATATATATATATATATATATATATATATATATATATATATATATATATATATATATATATATATATATATATATATATATATATATATATATAGTAAAGTAATAAAATATTACGGTTCTCATACTGAAGCGATGAACATGAAAAGGTTTACTGAGAAACTTAGGCTGATAGTTTAAACCAAGAGTGTGGTGAGGAGGTTAGCCTAGGACAGGGCAATGATCACAGAACCATATGTTCAAATAGCCTTAGTTTCTGTATATATATATATATATATATATATATATATATATATATATATATATACAGTATATATATATATTATATATACTGTATATATATATGTATGTATATATACATATATATATATATATATATATATATATATATATATATATATATATATATATATTATGTATGTAAGGGTAAGATCTGCAATGAAATACATGCTATAAAACTTCTTGTGCATTAAAAATATATATGTAGAAACTCTTAGAGCTTTCTTCCAACTACTGTAGACTTGTTCACTTCTGAGAAGTACTTCTATATTTCATATATATACATGTATAATGTATGTATATATTAAAAATACATAAACATATATATTATATATATAGTATGTATAATGTATGTATATATTAAATATAAATATACATATATATATTATAAATAGTATATACTGTATATATTATACATATATATTTATACATATATTTATGTATATCTTATATATAAAAGTATGTTTGTGTGTATGTATGTTTGTGCGCTATTGAAATCCGAACCACTTGACTGACCTAGACAAACTTGGCACGTGGACATCATTTGACCCAACTTGGATAATAGCGTAGGTTTCAAACCTGTACCCCATTCCCATCCCCCCTTCCTCCTTCCCTTTGTGACTTACGTGGCAACTGCTTGACCGAACTAGACAAAATTTGGCACGTGGCCATCATTTGACCAACTTAGATAATAGGGTAGGTTTCAATCCTGTACCCCTTTCCACTTCCCCTTTCCCCTCCCCTCTTCCCCCTTCCCTTTGTAACTTATGTGGTAACTGCTGGACCGATCTAGACAAAATTTGGCTTGTGGCCATCATTTGACCCAACTTAAATAATAGGGTAGGTTTCAAACCCATACCCCCTTCCCCATCCCCTTCCAACTTCTCTTTCTAGCTTATGTAGTAACCCCTTGACCGATCTAGAGAAAATTTGGGCATGTGGCCATCATTTGACCCAACTTAGATAGTAGGGAAGGTTTCAAACCCATACCCCCTTCCCCTTTCCCCTTCCCTTTGTAACTTGCGGTAACCGCTTGATCGATCTAGACAAAATATGGCATGTGGGCATCAGTTGACCCAACTTAGCTAATAGGGTAGGTTTCAAATCTGTACCCCCATCCCCTTCCCCTTTCCTTTGAAGCTTACGTGGTAACCGCTTCGCCGATCTAGACAAAATTTTGCAAATGGCCATTATTTAACCCAACTTGATAATAGGGTAGGTTTGAAACCAGTACCCCCATCCCCCTTCCCCTTCCCCATCCCCTTCCCTATCCCCTTCCCATCCCCTTCCCCTCCCTTTGTAAGTTACGTAGTAACTGCTTGACCAATCTAGAAAAATTTGGCACATGGCCATCATTTGACCCTACTTAGATAATACAGTAGGTTTCAAACCCGTACCCCCTTACCCTTACCTTTTCCCCTTCCCTTTTCCCCTTCCCTTTTCCCCTTCCCTTTGTAACTTGTGGTAACCTCTTGATCGATCTAGACAAAATATGGCGTGTGGGCATCATTTGACCAAACTTGGATAATAGGTTAGGTTTCAAATCTGTACCCTCTTCTCCCTTTCCTTTGTTACTTATGTGGTAAGCACTTGACCGATCTAGAGAAAATTTGGCACGTGGCCATCATTTGACCCAAATTAGATAATAGGGTAGGTTTTAAACCCATACCCCCTTCCCCTTACCCTTTCCCCCTCCCCCTCCCCCTCCCCCTTCCCCTTCCCCATTCCCCCTTACCTTTGTAGCTTATGCGGTAACTGCTTGACCGATCCAGAAAAAATGAGGTACATGGCCATCATTTGACCCAAATTAGATAATACGGTAGGTTTCAAATCCGTCCCCTTCCCCTTCCCCTTCCCTTTGTAACTTATGTTGTAACCGCTTGACCGAGCTCGACAAAATCTGGCACGTGGCTATCATTTGACCCAACTTAGATAATAGGGTATGTGTCAAACCCATACCCCATTCCCCTTCCCCATCCCATTTCCCCCCATCCCACTTCCCTGTTCCCTTAGTAACTTAAGTAGTGAATGCTTGACCGATTTAGTGAATGCTTGACCGATCTAGAGAAAATTTGGCACTTTGCCATCATTTGACCCAACTTAGATAATAGAGTAGGTTTCAAATCCGTACCCCCTTCTGCTTCTCCTTCCCCCATCCCCCTGACCCCTTCCCTTTGTAACTTATGTGGTAAATAAACCGTACAGGTTTATCATACCTCATTTCATAGAAATATATTATTGAAAATGCTTTTCTTTCCTGTGATTAATAATTCTACATCAAGGTTTGTGTTTAGGTTTAGCAGGGGGTGTGTTTAGCAGTGGGTGTGTTTATGTTTAGTGGTGGGGTGTGCTTAGGTTTAGTGGGGGGCAAATAGGACAGTCACCACACCAATATCCGGATAAAATGGACAGTCAGCACAATGACCCTTGGATAAAAGGGTCAGTCAACACAGTAGTATTTGGGGGAGCAGTCACCACAGGAATGTCTGGATAAAATAGACAGTTACCATAGTAATACCTGGATAAAAGGGACAGCCACGACAGCAATACTTGGATAAAAGGGACAGTTACCACAGTAATACCTGGATAAAAGGGACAGTCAGCACAGTAATACCTGGGTAAAAGGGACGGTCACCACAGTAATACCTGGATAAAAGGGACTGTCAGCACTGTAATACCTGGATATAAGGGACAGTCACCATAGCAATACCTGGATAAAAGAGACAGTCACCATAGCAATACCTGGATAAAAGGGACAGTCAGCACAGTAATACTTGGATAAAAGGGACAGTCAGCACAGTAATACCTGGATAAAAGGGACAGTCAGCACAGTAATACCTGGATAAAAGGGATGGTCACCACAGTAATACCTGGATAAAAGGGACAGTCAGCACAGTAATACCTGGATAAAAGGGACAGTCAGCACAGTAATACCTGGATAAAAGGGACAGTCAGCACAGTAATACCTGGATAAAAGGGACAGTCACCATAGCAATACCTGGATAAAAGGGACAGTCAGCACAGTAATACCTGGATAAAAGGGACAGTCAGCACAGTAATACCTGGATAAAAGGGACTGTCAGCACAGTAATACCTGGATAAAAGGGACAGTCAGCACAGTAATACCTGGATAAAAGGGACAGTCAGCACAGTAATGCCTGGATAAAAGGGACGGTCACCACAGTAATACTTGGATAAAAGGGACTCTCACCACAGTAATACCTGGATAAAAGGGACTGTCAGCACAGTAATACCTGGGTAATAGGGACAGTCAGCACAGTAATACCTGTATAAAAGGGACAGTCAGCACAGTAATACCTGGATAAAAAGGACACTCACCACAGTAATACTTGGATAAAAGGGACAGTCAGCACAGTAATACCTGGATAAAAGGGACGGTCACCACAGTAATACCTGGATAAAAGGGACAGTCAGCACAGTAATACCTGGATAAAAGGGACAGTCAGCACAGTAATACCTGGATAAAAGGGACAGTCAGCACAGTAATACCTGGATAGAAGGGACGGTCACCACAGTAATACCTGGATAAAAGGGACTGTCAGCACTGTAATACCTGGATAAAAGGGACTGTCAGCACAGTAATACCTGGATAAAAGAGATGGTCACCACAGTAATACTTGGATAAAAGGGACGGTCACCACAGTAATACTTGGATAAAAGGGACAGTCAGCACAGTAATACCTGGATAAAAGGGACTTTCACCACAGTAATACCTGGATAAAAGGGACAGTCAGCACAGTAATACCTGGATAAAAGGGACGGTCACCACAGTAATACCTGGATAAAAGGGACTGTCAGCACTGTAATACCTGGATATAAAGGACAGTCACTATAGCAATACCTGGATAAAAGAGACAGTCACCATAGCAATACCTGGATAAAAGGGACAGTCAGCACAGTAATACTTTGATAAAATGGACAGTCAGCACAGTAATACCTGTATAAAAAGGACAGTCAGCACAGTAATACCTGGATAAAAGGGATAGTCAGCACAGTAATACCTGGATAAAAGGGACATTCAGCACAGTAATACCTGGATAAAAGGGACAGTCAGCACAGTAATACCTTGATAAAAGGGACAGTCAGCACAGTAATACCTGGATAAAAGGGACAGTCACCATAGCAATACCTGGATAAAAGGGACAGTCAGAACAGTAATACCTGGATAAAAGGGACAGTCAGCACAGTAATACCTGGATAAAAGGGACTGTCACCACAGTAATACCTGGAGAAAAGGGACAGTCAGCACAGTAATACCTGGATAAAAGGGACAGTCAGCACAGTAATGCCTGGATAAAAGGGACAGTCACCACAGTAATACTTGGATAAAAGGGACTCTCACCACAGTAATACCTGGATAAAAGGGACAGTTAGCACAGTAATACCTGGGTAATAGGGACAGTCAGCACAGTAATACCTGTATAAAAGGGACAGTCAACACAGTAATACCTGGATAAAAAGGACACTCACCACAGTAATACTTGGATAAAAGGGACAGTCAGCACAGTAATACCTGGATAAAAGGGACGGTCACCACAGTAATACCTGGATAAAAGGGACAGTCAGCACAGTAATACCTGGATAAAAGGGACTCTCACCACAGTAATACCTGGATAAAAGGGACAGTCAGCACAGTAATACCTGGATAGAAGGGACGGTCACCACAGTAATACCTGGATAAAAGGGACTGTCAGCACTGTAATACCTGGATAAAAGGGACTGTCAGCACAGTAATACCTGGATAAAAGGGATGGTCACCACAGTAATACTTGGATAAAAGGGACGGTCACCACAGTAATACTTGGATAAAAGGGACAGTCAGCACAGTAATACCTGGATAAAATGGACTCTCACCACAGTAATACCTGGATAAAAGGGACAGTCAGCACAGTAATACCTGGATAAAAGGGACGGTCACCACAGTAATACCTGGATAAAAGGGACTGTCAGCACTGTAATACCTGGATATAAAGGACAGTCACCATAGCAATACCTGGATAAAAGAGACAGTCACCATAGCAATACCTGGATAAAAGGGACAGTCAGCACAGTAATACTTGGATAAAAGGGACAGTCAGCACAGTAATACCTGGATAAAAGGGACAGTCAGCACAGTAATACCTGGATAAAAGGGACAGTCAGCACAGTAATACCTGGATAAAAGGGACAGTCAGCACAGTAATACCTGGATAAAAGGGACAGTCAGCACAGTAATACCTTGATAAAAGGGACAGTCAGCACAGTAATACCTGTATAAAAGGGACAGTCACCATAGCAATACCTGGATAAAAGGGACAGTCAGCACAGTAATATCTGGATAAAAGGGACAGTCAGCACAGTAATACCTGGATAAAAGGGACAGTCAGCACAGTAATACCTGGATAAAAGGGACAGTCAGCACAGTAATACCTGGATAAAAGGGACAGTCAGCACAGTAATACCTTGATAAAGGGACAGTCAGCACAGTAATACCTGGATAAAAGGGACAGTCAGCACAGTAATACCTGGATAAAAGGGACAGTCAGCTCAGTAATGCCTGGATAAAAGGGACTGTCACCACAGTAATACTTGGATAAAAGGGACTGTCACCACAGTAATACCTGGATAAAAGGGACTGTCACCACAGTAATACCTGGATAAAAAGGACAGTTGCCACAGTAACACCTGGATAAAAGGGACAGTCAGCACAGTAATACCTGAATAAAAGGGACACACAGTAATACCTGGATAAATGGGACCGTTAGCGCAGTAATATCTAGATAAATGGGAAGGTCACCACAGTAATACCTGGATAAATGGGACCGTTAGCGCAGTAATACCTATATAAATGGGAAGGTCACCACAGTAATACCTGGATAAAAGGGACAGTCAGCAAAGTAATATTTTGATAAAAGGACAGTTAGTACAGTAATACCAGGATAAAAGGGAAAGTCTGCACATAATTCCTGGATAAAAGGGACAGTCAGTACAGTAATACCCGTATAAAAGGGACAGTCAGTACCGTAATACCTGGTTAAATGGAACAGTCAGTACAGTAATATCTGGCTAAATGGGACAGTCAGCAAAGTAATATTTGGATAAAAGGACAGTTAGTACAGTAATACCTGGATAAAAGGGACAGTCAACACAGTAATTCCTGGAAAACAGGGACAGTCAGTACAAGGAGGTGCAAGGAAATTTTTCTCAGTTCTTAATAGTTTTCCCGGTTGTTGTTGATTGAGCTGGCTTTATGCCAGCACGGGCTGGTCAGCTAGCTTATATATAAGTATATAATACTTAAATATGTATATACAGTATATATATATATATATATATATATATATATATATATATATATATATATATATATATATATATATTATATATATGTATGTATAAATGTGTACAGAATCATATGAAGGGGAACCGGGGAAGCATTTTGTGGAAGGGTTGTTTAAAAGAGAGAGAGAGAGAGAGAGAGAGAGAGAGAGAGAGAGAGAGAGAGAGAGAGAGAAGGGGGCGGGGTCGCCGGTGCAAAGGAATATGTGCGTATGTATTTATGTTTACAAGTATGTTCGCGTGCATCCATGTATGTGTATTATACAACGTTGGTACTGTACTGTGCTCTTCTAGCAGCTTTCTCTACTTATTTTTTTTTCACCTTCGTGAGCAGCGCAGATGTTAAATATTTTTCTGGGAAATGATGCAGGGAGGATCATTTCACCTTTCACGGTCTGATTATGGCCTTTTCAAGAACGGCATTCCAAACGACTTTTACGTGATTTGCATTCTGTGAAAACTTAATGACAGGGATATCACAGTACCGTTAATAATTATGTGTTATTTTAGCTACTCTCTCTCTCTCTCTCTCTCTCTCTCTCTCTCTCTCCATGTTTTCTAAGACATACATTTATTGTTTATTCAGTTTGACAAAGTGATATAAATTACCTTCTAGGTATTTTATTTCTGTGATGAGATTCATAATTAGCGATTAGATATACCTGATTCCTTAAACTTGAGATGAAACCTTATCATGTGAACGTTTTATGACCCGTTTGGACTCTCTAGATTACATCCCCTGGGATCCATGCTTCGATGGAAACTTATTTCCATGTACCACCAAGCTGTGGATTTCTGATTTTTTCCACTTTCTTTGGTACTATAACATTCCAAGTTCTTAGAGAGGTAAGTGTACACGGTGGCCCGGAAAAGTGAAATCCATTGCTGTAGAGTTCAAGATAACATTCTTAGTTCATCCTCAGCGTAATATATATACAATAATAAAATCCGAGTGGATCTTGTCTGTCCTCCCTCCGGTGACAGTAGGGGAGACATGACACAGCCACCCACCCCATACAAACCGGTTTGTCCGTCCCGGGTGGGGGCGGGGTAGGCAGGGAATCGGGAGGGTAGGGGAGACAGCAGCGCTGATTCCTGCGCGCCAATAAGCTCGCACAGAGTACTGCTAAAAAGCACCGCGCAGTACAACACAACTAAAGGAGTGGAGAGTGCAATCGTATAGGAGAGAGCAATTAAGTGCTCCACAGGCTGGGTGTTCTCGGAACCAAACATTACCTTGAGAGATTTCTTAAAGATGTTCATCACCGAAAGTTTTGCAAGTGACCGATCGATCATTTTCAGTAAAACATGACACGCTTCTCATTTGTTTTTGTGAAGATGTCGCACATTTCTCTTTCCGAGCATATGGCAGCTATTTGTTGGGAATACATACATATGTATAATTATATTTATGTATATATATACATATATACAAACACATACATATATATATATATATATATATATATATATATATATATATATATATATATATATATATATATATATATATATATATATATATATGAGTGTGTGTGTATCTGTTTTTGTTTTACTCTAGTATCATGTATGGAAGAGAAAGACTTGAGAAATATTTGTCACTGCTGTTTAGGCAAGTAAACAAGTTCCTCGCTGGGATAGTCGGTAGAGTTGTGGGCTAACATTCGCTAGGCCCGGGTTCGAGTCTCCGGCCGGCCAATGAGGAATTAGAGGAATTTATTTCTGGTGATAGAAATTTATTTCTCGCTATAATGTGGTTCGGATTCCACAATAAGCTGTAGGAGAGCTGTTAATCAGCTCAGTGGTCTGGTAAAACTAACGTATACTTAGGCAAGTAAACAAGAACATTTTCCTTACCTCTTATCGTCTATTGTAGTGTTAGGACAGTTGATGCAAATACTAAGCTTTCTTGGTAAAATGCTCGTTAAGTTTTTCATGCGTGAAGATTTTTCTGACATATGTTCGTATTCTTTAGGTTTTCATGAAAATTAATTTTCATAATTATAAAAGTGCACACTCGGAATATCTTTCCCCATTCTTTAACATTTATCACGAGAATAATCGCAATACACCAAATATATGTATATATATATGTGTGTGTGTAAAAAATATATATATATATAATATATATATATATATATATATATATATATATATATATATATATATATATATATATATATATATATATATATATATATATATATATACACACACCACACACACATAAACAGTATATACATATATTGTTTATGTATATATATATATATATATATATATATATATATATATATATATATATACACATATATTTTATTATATATATAAAAGTGAATGTTTTTATATTTGCTTGACAGACCCAGACAAAATTTTGCACACGACTTCTATGCCACCCCAAAAAGGTTTATAACTCAAAATTAAACCGCTACCCCGTGACAGACATACAAACACAGACAAAATAAATGAAAATTTCGTTTTTACGTCACCTTTTCCTTCAAATTTCTGGGTTAATTCTCATTTTCCACTGAAGTTCCACCTTTTATTCCAGGCACTGTCGGACGTATGATTTCATTACTCCTCCCACTGCAAAACCCATCATCAGTTTAGTACATCCAAACAATTAAATGTGTTTGACTGTATTAGAATTACTTTCATTCAGTCATAAAGCAATGTAATTCAAAATATAACTTCTACCACCACACCAGTCAGACCTTACTATTCATCTAAAACCAAACGTATCCTAATCATACCCTGCCAATAAAATACAAATTCTTAATTGCCGTGTGGTATTACCATCATCATATCTAAGCACAATCCACGAAAAAAAAAAGATTGTAGTTATGGGCATAACTTTGGAGATCAGAACTAATTCATTACCCTCCGCGCAAGCGTATTAGCTGACTAAATGCTCCTGTGACAAAACTAACCTTCATTAAAAAATTACTCGTGACGGAATCACCATATGTTTTCAGTATTATCTTAAGCCAAACGTATCTTAATTATACCTCCCAATAAAATACAAATCCTTAAGTACCTTGAGGTATCACCATCTTCATATCTAAGTACTTAAGCCACTAAAAAATCACCATATATATATCGACAATTTTTATCAGGCCCGGTTCTAGGAATTGCTGGGCCCAATTAGAAAATTCTAACTCAACGACATTCAATCTCTCTCTCTCTCTCTCTCTCTCTCTCTCTCTCTCTCTCTCTCTCTCTCTCTCTCTCTCTCTCTCTCTCTCTCTCAGAACTCCGTTTTCTTTAACCTGAGACGGCAACAGCTGCTATGGTATATTTGTCACTGTTGTTATTGTTATTATTATAGAAATTAAGACTTATTTTATGTCTAATATAAAATTATTATATATATATATATATATATATATATATATATATATATATATATATATATATATATATATATATATATATATATATGATAGTCTTACACTGCTCATTAGAAATGATGGTTCCAGTTGCTATTTCTCCTATCAGTATATTTAGGATGGGGCTGC
>NC_089783.1:14049281-14059281 GCF_040412425.1 Macrobrachium rosenbergii | reverse complement strand
AAATGACTGTTTTGTATGAAATTAAAAGCAAATGAACATACAGTATGACAATAACTCTCTCTTTGATAAAAAAAAAATATATCTTTTTCAAAACTAATATTTCTTTTCAATTCATTTGTTGTTGTGTGTTGAATTACATATTTTTCCATGTTATTCTTAATGATTACTAATCATTTTCTTTTCAAATCACGAGAATAATAATTTTCTGTAATGTCCGTTGAGAATATCTAACTGCGATATTTCCGTATTAATAGTTCAGAGAAATTTAGCGGTGCGATACAGGGTCGGATGTCCGTACACAGGTATTAATGCTTCTTAAAAATATATTTAGACACACACGCACACAAGATGATACTGTTTGTATGTCTGAATGCCGTAGGACAAAAATTCGGATATAGTAGTGATTAGCGCCTAATTATTTTGCATACTACGTGCCTAGGTCTTTCACACTTGAAAGGTAAAACCGGAAAAGTGACCGTAGGCCTATACACATACATACAGGCACACGTTTTATATATCTGATACAAAGTAAAAACACAAGTGATTATACCAAATCTAATTTTACTCGTACAGTTTGAAGTGTATTTGTTTTCTGTTTCAGTGAGAGAGAGAGAGAGAGAGAGAGAGAGAGAGAGAGAGAGAGAGAGAGAGAGAGAGTATACCTTAGTGTAACCAGACCACTGAGCTGATTAACAGCGCTCCTAGGGCTGGCCTGAAGGATTAGATTTATTTTACGTGGCTAAGAACCAATTGGTTACCTTGCAACGGGACCTACAGCTTATTGTGGAATCCGAACCACATTATACAGAGAGAGAGAGAGAGAGAGAGAGAGAGAGAGAGAGAGAGAGAGAGAGAGAGAGAGAGAGAGAGAGAGAGAGATTGTTAATATATAAATATTCTCAGGCTGATAAATTGTTTTAATAATCTTGCTTTCATGGAGAGAATGAGTAAATGAGTACAAAGCCCTTCGGGAAATGCATATACTTGAACGAATGCTGCAGGGTTATACAGTGATAAGTAACAAATGCCGAGAAAAATTTAAAGTAATAAAAAATACCGTTATCAATATTAAAGGAACATGTGCAATATTATCAGTGAAAATATTCGGTTGCTGCAGCGGAGAGCATCATAATTTTGTTTGTTTGTTATTGAATATATTTTTTTGTGTGTGTCTTCGGACTGAACGGGATTTGAAAAGTCGACAATTTTGACTCTGGAATTTTTTCCTCCTCTGAGTTTCCAGCATCACACCTTCTTCAAGAGGCTGTGTGGCGTCGCTTAAAAAGTTAGGTTCATGAATGCATTTTTTTTGTGGTGTTACTACGCTCATCTTGGTCTAAAAAATAAAAGTTCGGATATGAAAATATTTCATCTTATTCGACCCAGGTCAGATTGTTATGCGGTTGTTGGAAAGCGCCCTGTTCAGTGGTTTGTTAATAAATTGCTGTCAAAACGCGGCAACGAAACACAACTGTGCAATCCTTGCCAGCTTAAAATTTATCACCCGCCGTGCACGTGCTTGGAAAAGTGTATGTGTGGCATTATGTGATATTTCACTTGTTGATAGACCAACTGTATATAGAAGTTCGGTGTACTAAGGTAATGAGTATTTCGGTAGCTGAAGAATTTATTTTCGTTCATATGCTTTCAGTAAACATAACAGATTGTTTAGTTTGGGAAATGGAGCACTTTTCATCATAGTCGAGTCACTATACGCAGCACCATCTACCGGTATTCATTCATTCTCTTCATGGAATTCACTTAATGTATAACGATAACAACCAAAGCTCTACGATATATTTATAACATTTGTTTCGAGTGATGATAATGATTATACTCCATCGTCATTATGAATAATAAAATGTATCTAGATCATTATCATGACTTTGATAATGGCGTTAAATTAATGACACTACCGATAAGTCATTCCCCCATCACTAGAAAACTGACCTCCACCGTATTCATTAAATATTAGTAATATCTCAGAATTTATTTTTCATTACTCATCGTAATTACGTATATCTTCGATATTTTGGTGTTCTTTTAAAAAGTTTGTATACAAAAGTTATGGGGAATTTCGTTCTTGCATCTACTTCTTATCCGTTGCACAGCATTCTGAATAAATTTGGAATGCTGTAATTAAAGCTGTTTCTATCAGCAACACATTTTTTCATTCCTTTTTTAATTTTTTCTTGTGTTTTACCAACCTTGGTTTATCTCGTAATTATATTGTGATCATTCGATATGCGTAATACTGTAAGCGAAATCGCATTGAAATTCCAGTTTATTTGATGATGCTTGTAAGTGTATTAGAATTTAATTTTTGTAAATCATAAGTCTAAGTCAAATGCAAAGAATTGTTGAGTTTCATATTTCCTAAATCATTGGAGGGACCTTCCAAAGTTTTGCCTCTCAAGTTGAAAAGAAGTTTTCCCTCATTTCTTCAGCAAGGAAGCTTTTATCGTAATGCCTGGCACGTGAATCACTGTCCCGTAACAAAGTTAATGTAACTTACTTCAGGACTCAGCAGGCTCTAGGGCGCAACCATGCCCCAGATTTTGTACATGTGACCTCACAATTTCGTTGGATAAAAAAAATGAGGTCACCTGGAAGTGATAAGATGAAAAATAACTCGGTAAGTCAAATGGTAAGACAAAATTATAATTTTATTGCATGTTCAGTCATGAAATATTCCTTGATTGCTCATTTTGGGCAATGGGGTCAGCATTTGCGGCTTATTCAGATATCCCAGATGGCAGGGCAACCAAACGAAATGCTGCCACCCGCCTTCCCTCGCCCCGCCCTTTCTAACCTCCCGTCAGCCATCCTGTCCGGTATCCCCTTCTCCCCATACTTAAGTCCGCGCAAGTTCTTGCGTAAGTTCGTCTGTGCGTGCCTGCAATCATGAAATTGTGATAAGGGTAATGGGAGGGATTGTGTAAACGACCTCCGCTTGCGGTGGCGTAGCGGGGAGTCAGAGTACCCCGCCAGGTCTTGCTTACTTTTAGCGTGTTTTTCCTAACCCAGTTTCAATTACTGTAAAAAAAAAAAACCCGACTCGTGCTGGAAGAAACTGCTAAAACCCCTGAAATCTGGTCTCATTTTGCTCCTGATAACTGACATGTTAAAGGAAAAGGAATGTTGATTGGGAGACAGTTGCGTACTCTAACAAATGAAAAAAAAGAGGAAGAGAGTAAAACGAAAGAAAGCGGACAAAAAAAGTTGATTGCTTAATCGCCATATTGGTAAACCGGCGTAACGCTGCCTACGTAGAGT
This sequence comes from Macrobrachium rosenbergii, assembly GCF_040412425.1. Lineage (NCBI taxonomy): Eukaryota > Metazoa > Arthropoda > Malacostraca > Decapoda > Palaemonidae > Macrobrachium > Macrobrachium rosenbergii. Next base: position 14,056,005 of record NC_089783.1, on the reverse strand, counting down.
ACATCCAGCCATACCCCGAGCGACCTATATCTGGCCTACAGCAATCAAAACTTTCTCCACGTGGAACATTAAGATCTATTTCCACAAAATCCAGAAAGGAATGGGGGCTTTTCGTGGCAATCAAATGGGTGCGACTTGATTTATGGGGCAAAAGACTACCCATTTGTTGCACATCCTGATATCCACTGTTGCAGGGTTGCTGCAAGTCATGACCTTTCTCAGGGGGTTACACCCAACCTCGCAGGGACTTTCACCACGCAGGCGAGGACGATAGTAAGAAGAGGAGGAGGAGGAGGAGGAAGAAGAAGAAGAAGAAGAAAAGAAGAAGTCGATCACTAGGAAGTTCTGGTGAGAGAGCTAGTAGTGTTCGCTCGTTTGTACGCCGAAGCCTCAGCGTTCCTCTCTCAAGAGTGGTGTGACGACATTCTTCCTCGGCTTCCCCTCTCCTCCCTCCTCATCATGCTCTTCATGTTGACCTCCTGACCCAAGTGAAGGTATATCTCCTGAAGAGGAAAGGGAGGGAAACCCACCCGAACTGTGGTGCTCTTCCTTCGCACACGAGTCTCGTCTTCAACTGTGTTGCTGCCCGAAAGTCCCGAGGCAAGAGAGCGGATTGACGTTGGGCTGTCTTTGGAGAGAAAGACGGAATAGGTTGTTGTTAAGAGGAAAATGGTAAGCTAGCTTGTCATTTGGAAAAAGAGAATAGATTGGGCTGTGTAGAGAAAAATGGCAGGCTTGTCTCACGTGAAAGCAAGGGGTCATGGTCGAAAAAGATATAGGTTGATTTGACAATAAAAGACGACCGTTAATGAGGAAAAGGCTAGGCTGCTTGCCACTGGATGAAACGATAGTAGGACTATCAATGGAAGATAAGCAGTAGATTATGTTCTCATGTGTGAAGAAGGAAAGACAGGAATGACTCTTGTTTTGAAGGATAAATATAGACAGGTTGTCAGTGAGAGAAACGACTAACCTGGAACGCCTCTTGGAAGCAGGAGTAAGCAGGCTGCTCTGTCACGGGGGGATGGGGGTGGGTGAAAGAATAGGCAGGGGTATTACTAGGGAAGAAAGCGGCAGACTGGATTGTCATATTGTCGTTTTGGGGGAGAATGATAGCATGAGCTGTCATTAAGAGGAAAAGAATATAATTTTTCCACAAGTGGGAACTTTATTATGATAGCAGATTTCGTTAGTGTATGGGATCAGTACTTTAGTCATTGATGCTGTTAGAGAACATTTTATAAAAGATATATTTTGATAAGTTAAAAATGTTCTTTTTGGGTCAACCGAACTTCTCCTTCAAACTGAGTAAATTGCATTCCATCGCCAAGCAATTGACAGATATGCATGCAAACTGGTTTATATGGACATGTGCTGGCAATCCGACCATGTTGATAGCCCGGCAAAAAATGACCGAAAAGGCCTACGGGAAGGACATCCCCGCACCCTTGCTTAACCAAGACCTTAAGAAAATAAATTAAAAAAAAGTAGAGAGTTCGAGCTATCATAGGAAGTTTTTATTTTTAAAAGAGTGAGAAGGGTGTTGGGAATTAAGGAATACGGAATTGGAAAAAGAATTCTGTAGATTGGTGGGTGAAGAAACAAACTTTTACCGAACCTGACGTTAGGGCCCAAATGCAATTTTTGTTATTTTTTGTATTGGTTGTTTTTCAGTCACGTTATCCTCATTTTGATTGTTAGGTAAACAGTCAAAAATATTCTCACATAATGACTTGATCAAGGCTGTCAAAGGGAGATTATTTTGTTTTATTCTTGGAAGTTTTTTCTCCCTCGATTTATGTGTGTGCAAACTTGCACTAATTAACTGTAAATTTATGTATTTACTGGGAACATGTAGGAGCGTATATCATATATAATTACACAAAAACACACATTCATTTTTCCAATTAATTGTTTGTAGGGGCTGCAGGCACGCACGCAAGAAAATAAACGTGTCCTGATGTTCATATTTACCGGAATTGAACTTATGGAATGCCGTTACAACTCCTCGTAATTGATGAAAATTGCAGAAGCAGCAGCAGCAGCAGCAGCAGCAGCAGCAGCAGTAGTAGTAGTAGTAGTAGTAGTAGTAGTGGTGGTGGTGGTAGTGGTAATATTCGTAGTGGTAGTAAAATGATTTTTGTCCGCGGGAATTTGTAGATTCTCAAGCACTAGCCAGTAGAAATGTTGGAAGTGCAATTACAGTTCCTAAATTATAACTAAATTGTTTATTAGTTGTAACAATTTTTTATTCAAAACAGTGTTTTGTTTGATTAACGTCAACAGACACTATTAACGAAACCCATCATTTATTACATCGTTTTCCATTAGTGACAATGGTCTCCCTTTCATGTACAGCCAAACCTTTTCCTTATTTAACAGATTTTCTTATTCACTGCCATCAGATTCCTTATATTCATAGTATATTAACGACTGATGCAAGCAAATGATACACGAAAAATTAATGACCAGGTAAATTGGAAGTCTTTTAGCTCCATCCTTTCACTGTTGAATGGGTGGTGTACACCTGCTGACATTTAACGAAATTAAGAGGATTCCTTTTACGTTATGATTTTTTTAAAAGACTGGAAAAAGCTATTCCTTAATATAAATTTAAGAAGTATACAGTAATGTGTCTCGGATGACCGTTAGGCTTTGACATTATGGTAAACTGGTTCCTCGGTCCCTAACTGATTAAAATGCTCAAAAGGTTAGTTGATTGCGAGATAAATGACGTTAAATCCTACTTTCTTCTTCTAATGGTTTCATTGTTGCTCATGCTTTCCACTCTGCTCCTTTTTCGCTTTTCCTTTTTGGGCAGAAAAAAATCATAAAGTCGACAGTCTCGCCGGACTTAGATTAAATGAATGACTGGTGTTCATAAATGGCTATTCGTCCACCATGTGTGGTGGTCCTACGAAACAAACGGCCGTTTGTCATTTTCGTGTAGATATTTTAATTGGTTTGTCATTAATGAATATGGAACAGAAGTTTCCAGACAGAATTAATTATGGATGAAACATATAAAACCAAAGTTCGTGTAGCGTGAACAGTAAAGCATTAGTTGATAGGTAGTAGAGAAAGGAGGAGAGGTAAAATAGGAAGTTGGTTATTTATGAGAACTGTGCTGGTTATGGCAACATAGAAAAATTATACATCCTTTTCTTCAGATGTAATGAAAGGGTGACAGATCCTTTGATATATATTCAGAGAAATTCTGAGTTGTTTTGATTATTTGGAACGACGAAACTTAACTAATGAATTAAAGTACAGTCATTGTGATGTTAAGCCTTGTCGACAAATCGATTTGTTACAGCAAACAAACACATTTTTTATCCAAGCGTTCGGATCTAATTCCATAACGCCAACTTCGAACGAGCTTTAATCACCTAAAACAAGCAACGACAGATGTCAGAAAATCCCTAAAATTCGACATTTTCGTCCTTCGGAGTCCGAAGAAACTCTTAAGCAAGTTATGACAGCACACTTTCCGCCCATCTTCGATTATGATTCGTTATGAGTCACGTAGTTTATTTTCTTAAATGCCGTCATTGCCCTTCCTGAGTAGTTTACGTTCACCTGACACTAAAAATAATAAACAAAACGGAATATAAAAGCCTAATTCCTTGTAATATCTTTCTGGGCGTTTTAAGGTTGCCGAGTGAAATGGGTTCGAAAGTTTCAGGAGACTCTCTCTCTCTCTCTCTCTCTCTCTCTCTCTCTCTCTCTCTCTCTCTCTCTCTCTCCCCTTACCCTCCACTACCACCCTCCTCCGTCCCCATCCCCTTATCAACCGGGGTAAGGGGGAGGGGAAGGAGGGGAGGGAGGTTACGATGACGTATCGGTGCCCAGATCAAGTTTCAGTGTTAGACAGTCCCGTCACAGAGTCTCTCTTGTTTATCAGGTCACCTTAAGGTCAAGTGATATCAACAATTATATTTCATAGTTTATGTTTCTCTTTTTTTTCTTATTTTTATTTGGTTTCATAAGATTAGTAGGGTGGGATTCTAAAAAGTTGGTATAAACACATTATTGTTAGAATGTGACATTCTTTATATCCGCAATCCTATTTCTTTGAAGCTAAGTTGGTAAAATACAGTCGAGTCGCTAAAGTAAATTTTCTTACATTGTACATATTCATACATAAATTTTTTGCGATGCCTAAAACTGAGAGAAACGACGCTATACGAGAACTTATTCCATACAGCATTTTAGTACCCTCGTCGCCGTCTCGTGTGGATGATACACGAAGTCGTGCATATTATAAAAACTATCCTTGGCCGTTTTGTTTTGACACAGCTATCATGGTCACTAATTTAGTTGATTTATTGACTTGGTACATTCATAAAGAGAGTGAAAAATAATATAGCGACTAGAATCTTCATTTTGTTTATATATGTATACACATTATATATAATTGTATATTATGTATGTGTATATGTATATGTATATATATATATATATATATATATATATATATATATATATATATATATATATATATGTATACAGATAGATAGATAGATAGATAGATAGATAGATAGATAGATAGATAGATAGATAGATAGATAGACTGACTGACTTTGGAAGCGTATCTCTCGGCAGATGAGAGATCATTCATCAAAGTAATATACTTGAAGCTATTCTGTCAAGTCGTGTTGTTTTACTATAAGTAGGCTGAGCGATTATGAAATTAGATTGCAAATGGCAAATACCACAAGAAAAAAAATCCTAAATATACTTAGTATTTGTTCTATTTATATCTAGTTCGTAAGCAACTCATCTGCTAAATTTCTCTGAAGTTCATCAATTGTCTTGATATATTGCTGCCAGCGTCGAAAAAGAAAGCATCATCAATTCACACGTTCATCTAAATCCATCTCCAATTCTGTCTAACATTTCACAGGATTAAGCTCTTGTTATTCACAAAGTTACTTCGAAATCCACTCATAGCTTTTTGAGATCTGCCTTGGAGAGACTGACACAAAGTAATTACGCAGAACAAGCTCATCTGGTTATGGTTAAATAAGGAAGGCCCATATGTTTATTGATGAGCACTGAATGTTCGGTTGTGATGATGTGTTGATGTTGATAGCTTAATCTGACCTTGTGCCACAATCACTCTTGATCCTTTGGCGGCACAATCGCCATTTTTTTGTTTGGGAATTCTGATATTTGGAGGGTGATGGGTAGCGTTGATAGCCTCATTTCATCTTTTAGTCGCTGAACAGATGTAGAGAAATGAATTAGAAGTGAGGAATGACTGATCTTATAAAAGTCGGGAAGAATTTGAAAAAGCCTCTGTCGTCATAAATGGTCAGTGAGGTTCCTTTTCAGGTTAGTGATCAGTTCGAGTTTTATACTGGTTTTAAGGTCTATTCGGGCTGCGGGTCGGATTAGGGCTGATGGATGAATAGGAGGATATCAACAGCAGTTTCTAGGTCAAGGATGAAGTAGGATGTCAATTTTAGTTCAGTATGGACACTGGTCTGGCAAAGTAATGTACCACACGCTAGTATAGAGGCAATGATGTCAATGGTTTGTAAGAGGTTAGTCTGTTACTTGTTCACAGTTTCTTTCAATTGATTCTATTTTCCCCTTGCAGAGGTACCCAAGTTGTAGCTTCCCGTGAGCTTTAGCGATCGGTTTTGGTTAAAGACCAGAGGTCTCTGTGTAACTCTGTGAATCTTGAGCAAAGCATCTGGTGCTTCTGAACTCTCCTGTGTCTTGTCAGCAGTCGTTTAAGGTTTCTGGTAATTAACAACGAGAAAATGACTTTGAAGTTAACTGCTACACTGGAGTATGTTTTGTCAGGTCATGCTACACTGGAGTATGTTTTGTCAGGTCCTCACAACCTTGTGCAGGTGGGAATCCATTATTGTGAAACTTTGCTAGAATGACGCCAAACCTTGTATTTTTTGTTATTAATTGTTAATTCCCACCTCAGCTTGTGAATAAGTATGATCCTGCTTTATCTCTCTTTGTTAACGAGGAAGTTATGTCAGGTCTGAATTGGGAAGACATTGTCTGATAGTCTTAAACTGTAACCTATCCTCCCACTTCTCGCCCCATCCCTTTCACCCCCCAAAAAAAATCCGAGGATAAAAAAAAAACATTTGCCGAAGAGACAGTCAGATCAACTGAGATTTGGTGGCCCTAAGACCCACTTTTGTAAAGTGCAATCATGGTCAAGAAAGAGCGTGGGTGCAGTCAACCAGTGTAGCACCATGGCTGAGTGGGTGCAGTGCTTAGCTCACGTTTGGTAGGTCAGTGAATCATTGCCATCTACCACCCAGCTGTAAATGGGTACTAACGCATGCCTTAGACAAGGAAAAGGGCGTTTGCTAGCAACCTACCTGAAACCTTGAGAAACGAGGAGGCTATATCATTACACACACACACACATACATACATACATACATATATATATATATATATATATATATATATATATATATATATATATATATATATATATATATATATATATATATATATGTGTGTGTGTGTGTGTGTGCATGAGGAGTAATCTGATTGCTCGATGAAAGCTAAGAAGTTGACGTGTAAGACAGTTCCCATGATTCTGGGAGCTTGCGCAGTTAGTAAGAATTTGCTGCAAGTGAAGCTGCTATGGGTTCTGCGTATCTTGTAGTCATATTAAGCTTAACTTTACGTGGAACCGTAGACTGATAGAACGAGTGTAGGGCAATGCAATCCTTCAGGC
>NC_089783.1:14041781-14044281 GCF_040412425.1 Macrobrachium rosenbergii | reverse complement strand
CATAAAAATATATATATATATATATATATATATATATATATATATATATATATATATATATATATATATATATATATATATATATATATATATATATATATATATATATATATATATATATATATATATATATATATATACATACATATATACATACATGTTCTCCACAAGGAGACAGATTCATCATCTAAGTAGGAAAATTTAGATTTGACTCAGCCTTGTTCTCGGTCTCGCTAACATGGAATTAATTTGCGCAGCCAAGCATGTCTCGATCTCGCCACTATAAAACGATCGTCACCGAGTTCTTGTGAATTCAGCAAGTGACCTTCTCCGTTATTGTTGTGTGGAGAGAGAGAGAGAGAGAGAGAGAGAGAGAGAGAGAGAGAGAGAGAGAGAGAGAGAGAGAGAGAGAGTTGTCTTGGCAACAGAGGTGTTATTCTTTGCATCCATTTTATATTGAAACACATATGCATATCCTTTCTTTAAACCCCTCAATGTGTGTGTCTGTTTGTATGTGCGATTCAGAAATCTTCGTCCTCTGTCTGCATGTTTATCAATTCTCCGCTTAGCTCCACATCATGGAAGGAAGGGTAAAGCTGCCTTTTTAGAATTCCCAAAAATAAATAATGAAGACTCTCGGGTAAAATATTGCATGAAGCCCAGAAAAAAAGTATCTACTGTCTCTTAACCTTGATATAGGCGTGAACATTGTTTTAAACACGCTTTCCATGTTTTTACCTTAACGTTTGACTTACAGATTTCAATAGCAATCGACTCATTGCGCAATACCTCGCCGAAGCTGAATCAGAGGTCCTTTTATTCCTCACACCACTGGACTGCAGAACAGTCTCCCTGAGGATGTGCAGTTGGAACCTAAAAAAATCATGCGAAGATGCAATGCATTGCTACCAGTTCTCCTTTTGTTTTACTTATATTTTTATCTGTTTATTTATTAATTTATTATTTTTTTCTTGTCTAATAACAGATGTCTTCTTTCTATATTTGTTACCTTCTGTTGCTTCTTTTTAACGAACACCATAATCTTTGGAAGCTTGAATTTCAAGTTAATGGCCCATGCGGGCTTGTTCCGTACGAATAGGGATCATCCTCTGAATAATAATAATAATAATAATAATAATAATAATAATAATAATAATAATAATAATAATAATAATAATTGTCGCTAAAGATTTTTATTAATTATGAGAAAACCTTCGCCTCCCTCACGTCCTTCGACAACTTCATCTCTGAAGGAAAACACTGTATCACTCCTCAGGGCACCTCCAAGACAGAGAAAAATACCGTCTTTTTCCTGGGTAACTTGCTTTAGAAAAATAGCGTCCCACTTCCGTGCAGTTTCATCTGAAGAGAAAATCTGTCCATGTTCTTTATCCTTATACACTACGCATTTCCTTCTAAATTTTTCACTCCACAACTAAAGTTATCCAGCTATTGCATGAAAGCATTTCCCACGGTCAACGGAAGGTAATTATCAACCTCCGACCGGTCGCGTTATAGATCTAATTTCGGACTCTGCCTGCGTCCATAAGACACCAATTGATATTGGCATCATGTCTGATCCATTATTTTCAAAGTCTAATTATCCAGTGGTGGCAGACTCGCATCCTGGACCTACCACGCTATAAATATTTGCAAGAGGAGGTTTCAGGCAATGAATATTCAACACAGATGTTGAGAGAAACGATTCATCGACTTTTCGATGCAGCATCCCGCTGAGGGACTTGCGACTGGTTCTCTTTGCTTTGTCTTATTTTACATGCACTGTTGACACGCAGAGAATTTTTCACCACGAAAACATGAACAGTTACGCAAGAAAGGGTATTTGTAATATCCTGGATTTGGCTTACTGTATCGGGCAACACGCAAAGCTTCGTTTCAAATCCGATTGTGCTAATAATCAGGCGTTTCTCTGTTGTTTTAATCTTTGAACTTATCGAATACATATCATTTGACAAACTGTTGCTTTCTTCTGTTCGGAAAAATATTGCTTTACCCTTTTTCCATGGTGGGTTAGAGCTGGACAGCTACTTTTTCTGGGCACAGGCTCGTATCCTGGCGTGATTTCCTTCGTTCCATTCCCAAAAATAGGAATAAAGTCTTTTAGTGTGAAAAAGTATCCAAAAAATATCAACAGCTGGAGTCGCCCCGCCTTAGGAGACAACGCGGTTTGGTCGACTTAGCCGAGTACCGGTACCAGTGGCAGCTGGAAACCAAGAAAAATGGCTTGGGGCTAGTGTTCACGCTTAAGGACTTACTGAGAATTGGAAGGGCTTGTGCTTTTGGTACCATCTCCAACAAGGGGAAAACACATTTGGCAATATATATATGTTTTATATCTCCTATACACATAAATACATATATACATATAATATGTATATATATATATATATATATATATATATATATATATATATATATATATATATATATATATATATATATATATATATATATATATATATATAGGCTAGTGTGTGTG
>NC_089783.1:14024281-14036781 GCF_040412425.1 Macrobrachium rosenbergii | reverse complement strand
TTCAGGTGTTATTTCTGTCTCGTGCTAATGTATTAAATATAAGTGGTTTTTCCTCGGTGTTTATTTGTCCCCCTTGATTAGTCTTGCATATTTATTGATTGTTTTAGCATATGATTCCACCCATTGTGGACTTCATAGCTGTTAGCGAATACTGTGTATTTTAATAACAGTATAGAGTGCGTGGTGGTCGAAGTAGGCCATTACATTTGGCCACCGTGACAGGATTATTCGATCCTTGGTATTCGCTGGAGTGTGCAAGATTGATTCTTAGGGTTTTGTTAGGCAGCATACTTTCACCTCCTCGGATTTTGTTTAGGGTAATTTGTTGTGTGTTATTTTTGGATGTAATTTTTTTGGGTGTAATGTTTATGTGTAGTTTTTGTGTATCTTTGCCATGATGGTTGGTGCCAAGTTTAATGTAATGGAACTCCTTAGTGGAGAGGAGTGGCAAGATAGGCTTGCAGAACTGAATAAGCAAGAGTTAGAGGTAGTAGCTGAGTTTTTTGAAATCGAACACCCAGTTTCTATAAGGAAGGGTTTGCTGTTGTTACAAAATTTAATATATGAATACATAAATGTGTTGAAGGCAGAAGGTAAATCAGAGTTAAAGCATTTTAAAGCGGATTTGTCGGTAGAGGTATTGGATAGGCAGTTAAAGTTAAAGCAGATGGAGATTGATCTGCATAAGTTAAAAGCAGAGGAGAGAGAAATAGAGACAGCATGAAATTACGCTGCAAACCTTGAGAATTACAGGTTCTTCTCCATCTTCCTCTCACCATAATAGGTCTGCAGTGCCCGGGATTAATTTGGTTGAGGCGTTAAAATTTGTCCCTAATTTTGAGGAAAGTAATATGGCTGAATTTTTTTGTCCTTTGAAAGGATAGCTGCCAGGTTGGGCTGGTCCCCGAGTATTGGACCGCTCTTATCCAAAGTAAATTATGAGGTAGGGCACAGAAAGTATATGTCACCCTCGATGAAGAGTTGTCGTCTGATTACGACAGTGTTTAGGCTATCGTGTTAAAAGTGTGTGAACTTGTTCCTGAGGCGTACAGGCAACGGATCAGGAATTTACAGAAAAATAGGGATCAGACCTTTGTAGAGTTTGCCAGGTGTAAAAAGTATAGTGTGTGTGGTGGTCGAAGCAGGCCATTACAATATATAATGGTATTTTCAATTTTTTTTCAAGTTTATAATTAACATCTACTTCACCTTAACCCTTTTTGATGTCCATGACTAGTTTTTCATTTCTTTTAGGTCCATGGCTACTCATTTCTTTTTCCATGTCTATTATGGTTTCTCAGCCCTTATCATAACTATTATATTACAGGGCTTTAATTTCCAGTCCTGGATAGTCTTATCATTAACATTACTTACATTTATTTTTCATATAGTTAATGTAATATTGATTTTTATCCCATTTCATGCTCACCATTAACTTTTTACTCTTATTTTCATGTCAATAATTCACATTTTAGTCCCAGCCTGTTTCATGTTCATAGCAAAATTCATCGTAACATTACTTTCTCCTGCCCATAATCAGTATTAATATTTATCCAATTTCTCGTCCACTGCGAATCTTTAATATAATTCTTTTTTTCATGTCCATAACTAAAATTGTTTTTATCTCATTTCGGTTAACTCCTTTTATCTAGGCTCTATCACTTCTGTTATTATATTTCCATTTTATTTTCATAATTTTATTTTTTATTCCTTGTTCATGTCCAAATTAAATGTCTGTGTTTCCTTAGTGTTCATAATTCATCTTATTTTAATTCCGTTTCTTGTTGATTCATTTGTTTTAATCCCTTCATTTTGAGGACACATTTTTCACATTTGAATCTATTATTGAACTTTCCGTGTCCTTTAACTAATTTTGAATTCCTTTCTGGCCGAAATCCTTTTCATTTTCCGTAATTCATTTTGAAATCTTTTATGGCTGCAATCCCTTTCATTTTCATTCATTTTTCTTGTCCATTTAATTTCATTTTCATTCCTTAGTGTAAAATTCTATTTTCATTCATGTTTATATCCACAGGTAATTTTGGTTTCATTTACTTCATGTTCATTATTCATTTTATCTTTTTTGTCTTGTCCATGACTTGATCATGTAGTCAGTCCTTTATTTTTCAGTTTCCCTTGCTTTCCTTCCCGTTTTATGTCTATTATTCACTTTCTATTTCTTTTTGGTGTCCTTGATTCATTTAATGAATCTTTTACGCTAACGCACCCATTTTAATTTTCATGCTTTTTCAAAGTCCACCTTTCATTAAACGTGGTGCACTTTCTTACGAATTTTCTTAAAGTCCATATTTGATATTTTTCATATTACATGCCCATAATCTGTATTTGACGTTGCTTTCAGTTGTCACAACTTTTTTCTCTTATTAATTAATTTTCAGTGTTCATAATTTATTTTTGATGCCCTTTACCTTAATCATGACTTTTCATTTTCATCCCTCATGACAAAACGATTTAAATTTCCTTCTTTTTTAGTCCGTAATTCCTTTTATTTAAATAAATTTCCATATCCACATGTCATTGTGTTATTTTCATATTTTATCAACACAAATCAATTCTGGATATTTTCGTGAATTTCTCGTGTACTTTAATAATATCATCTTAATTTTTCACGTTCATGATTAAGGAAAGAAATGTGCCGTAATTAATTTAATTCTCTCAATAATCAGCATAAAAATATTTATACATTTTTATTCGTATAATGATTTATATATCACAGACTTCATTCACGTTTTATGCAAGGCTATTTTACTCTGATCCCTCTTGCTATCGATGGTATTTGTACCAGTGCTTTCGAGCTCATATTCTCTTTTATAGTCCTGCTGATTGACTGAAAATTTCATCAGATCATCAGACCAATTTTGATTTGTTACACGACAAATGATTTCCTATAATGATTATTTCAAAATCTTTGAACTTTTTAATAATCCTGTCGCCCTGGTTGGTTCTGTGACCGTGATTTCTCCTTCCTGCCTCTCTGTGGAATTGCTCCTCCTCCTCCTCCTCCTCCTTCGTTCTCTGGAGAGTTGGGTCTTTCTCCTCCTCCTCCTCCACCCCACTTTTTCCTCTGTCCTTTCATGTTACTGTTTTTCTAGGCTTTGGTATCTCTCTTGTATGGTCCTCTCATAAAAATGGTTTTGTGACCGTTTCATGTTAAGCTGTAACATATAACGAAGTATATATATATATATATATATATATATATATTATTATATATATATATATATATATATATATATATATATATATATATATATATATATATATATATATATATATATATATATATGTAATGAAGGTGAATATACCTTAACTTTTTAAATTTTATAATTTTAACTTTTAAATTTTATATATATATATATATATATATATATATATATATATATATATATATATATATATATATATATATATATATATATATAATAATATATATGTATGTGTATATGTGTATGTGTATATATATGCATGTATATATATACGTGTGTATATGTATATATATATATATTATATATATATACAGTATATATATATATATATATATATATATATATGTATATATATATATATATATATATATATATATATATATATATATATATATATATATATATAATTACAAATATTTATAGATTTGTTATTTATTCTTCATGTAATTTTTTCTGGACTCGCCACTGAACACAGAAGTGTTCAGGTGGACTTAATTAATTAACCATCTTGTACTTTACTAACGTAAAAAGACGGCAGATTTTGGTTTTCCCTTCAAAAACGTGTATTTCATCTGCATATCCCCCGTAGAGGGGTAGTGCCGTCAGTGCACCTCACGTGGTGCACTGTAGGCATTACTTGAGTTTCTTTGCAGCGTACCTTCGGCCAGCTGCACTCTCTTTCATTCCTAACACTGTACCTCCGTTCATATTCTCTGTCTTCCATCTGACTTTCCACCCTCTCGAACAATTGTTTCATAGTGCAATTGCGAGGTTTTCCTCCCGTTATACCTTTCAAACCTTCTTACTGTCAATTTACCTTTTAGCGCTGAATGACCTCACAGATCAAAGCACTTGGCCTTTGGACTAAGTTCTACATTCTGATTCATCTACATTTTTCCTTCCCTTACCAAGAAATTAATGTCATCATCATAAATATACATGAATAACCTTACATTTTTTTCTTGACATTATCTTTTGTCAGCAAAAAAAAAAAAAAAAAAAAAAATAAAACCCCTCTTATAATAAAATGGAATGGACAAAGAAACCAAAAATTTACAACAGAGTTTTTTGAGATCATTTATTCAAGAGAAAACATACTGTTTGTGTCTACGACACTTGTGTAGGCTAAGGTACAAACAACATGAATGACGTCACGGTTGTTACACACCTAGGACGCTTACACGGGCGGCGCTGCTGTTTTCGGGGTGGGGGCTGCTACGGGCTCGGCCCTCCTGAAGGGGCCACAGGCCGGGCCCGTCCACACCGCACAGCTCGGCCCGCGCCTCTTTGTACACTTGTTGGCGGCACCTGTACGTACACACACACACAGTGACCTTGGTGTACACCCGGGCAGGTGTACTACACTCCCACATCTCCACGGCTTCTAGACTTTACAAACAAAACAACATACAGTACACAATTGGTGGGAGTGAAGAGCTTGTGGAGGGTGTGGGGTGTGGGGTGAGGAGGAGGAGGAGGAGGAGGAGGAGGAGGAGGAGGAGGAGGAGGAGGAGGAGGAGGAGGAGGAGGAGGGGGTCAGAAAGAAAGTAGGAAGAGGGAGGAAATAAGAAGGGATGAGGAGGAGGAGGAGGAAGAGGAGGAGGAAGAGGAGGAGGAAGAGGCCTGGGCGAATGCACCATGACTGCGTGTTATTACTTTCAGACCTCAATCACTTACAGGATTTCAACTGAATTTTTTGGACTACCTGCATCCGACAAATCAATATTACCTGACCACACACCAACTCTGTCATTGCATTATATACAAAAGTGAAATTTACTTGGAAAATGAATTGAAAGGGAGAGAGAATGTCTTTTCTTTACAGTAGGTTAAGTACATTTGCTTTCAGTTAGTTCGTGGTTTAATTTCAGTGAAAAGACCCACTGGTAAATTTTGTCTAATGATTGGTGATGGAACTCCAGAGTTTGTACGTGTCAGAAAAAACATAGATGTCTTGAAGGAACCAGGTAGCTTAGGACTTTACCGAAGGATATTCTTGTAGGGATCTTCTTTGGAAAACAACAGGAACCACCTTCACACAACAGGTGAACTGGTCGGCAGCTATTCTGCCCAACGCATCCTAATGCTGTACTGTGCGAATTTAGGGATGTCCAGAGTTCATTATTATTTCCTTACATTTTTTTTGATTCTCGATATGTCGTCATAGAATTTATAGCATTTTGTATATATAAGGTTCTATACAGATACTATGTATCATGAAGCGTCAATGGATTAATTTTAGACAAGAATAATGAACAAAATAATGATCTGGGTTTCTCAAGATAAAGATGGGTTGGTCATTTTCAAAATAAGCGACAGTCCCACACCCCGTGAACAGGGTGGGGTGGATCTCTCAAACCGGGACAATAGGCTAGAATCATCTCTGGGCCCGAAGCACACTCCCCGCCTCTCCCCTGTCCTCATCCACGCCACTCACAACCAGCAGTTTCGGAGGCTAACCCTCTCAAATCTCCTTAACCTGACATTCCATTACAAAAAAGGGGCACAAACAAAAAACGAAAAAAATATGGGCGAACATAATCGGCGGGTCTCAGTAAATTTGTTGAAAATTGCAACATGAGTTTGGGCGTGGCAAGAGGAAAAGAGGGTCAGCCTACTTGGGGGTGGGGGTTGAAGTGTGGGCACACTGCAAGCAGATCTCAAGACTGCTTCTTCTTCTTCTCCATTTTGTTTTCTGTACAAGTGGGGGGCGCCGCCACCACCCAGCCGCCCCAACCCGAGTAAAAAACTTACAGGCTAATATATACAAAATATACACGGCTACAACTACAGCCTTTTGGAGTGGTGGTTGCACCCCAGGGTCTATAGTTATCACATATACAAGAACAGGTAGCGAAAAATGTATTACTTCTGTACACACACGTTTATAAAGTCATCACTGGCGCAGTGTCATCATCCCTCCACGGCAGATTATTATTATTCATCTTCTCTTGACGTCTTCGTTTTCCTCGAGGCATTCGAGACTTTGAAAGAGTCATTCTCCAGTTACTGTCAGCTTCTCTCTTCATTGTGTTTCTTTCAGTACTTACCGAGCAAACTAGATACTGCCAGACTGTCTCTCAAAATTTTTAGCAACAGATATTTCAGATTTTCCTCTATTTGGTGCAACGTCACGTATCACTTGTCTTAAACACAAATACTTCTTTATATATTAAACTCTCTAGTGTACCGTCCAGTCCGTTTTAATCTTGCATTTTATCACCTACCAAAGAAAGTCATCAGTCCCCCCAACACTTTCACCAGCACTGTCATCCGCTTTCTTTTAAAGGTTATGACAAAGGATGTAGTCTTGGGTGTCAGTGTGTAACCACTAGTTATCATCATCATCATCATCATCATCTTTATTATTACTAATGAAAAGATTTCTACTGGTGTGAGCTCCCGTAGCGGACCCGTCGGCCGAATATCTCTTTAGCCAGGCTCCACTTGAGGCCTCCTCCTCCAGGTGTCCCACAGCCGGGGTAGTCCTGCCACGCCGTCCATACTCTCGCTGCGATGATGCTCGTGTAGTATGGCTGGGAGGAACCCTGACGACGACGCTGCCGCTGCTGCTGCTGCTGCTGCTGACGAAGGCACCGCCGCGTTCTTGCCACGCATCGTTGTGGGGATAAGGTGAGCTCTGGCACTGTGTGTAGGGGTGCGTAGTGTGATGGGTGGTAGTGGAGGTGGTTGTGGTGATGTGGGCGGTGGGGGTGGGTGGTTGGTAATGGAGGGCGTTGATTGTGCGGTTCATCACCGGAATGCGCCGCTCAGCGTCGGCATCTGGAAAGAGGTGACAGGCGGAGTGTGATTATGCGCGGGGGACTGGCCGTGCCCGACGTTCGAGAGGGCGTGGCCAGGTGAAGAGAGGGTATGGGCGGCGGAAGTGAGGACATGTGAGGCCCCTGTGGTGGGCACGTTCCCTGCGGTTAGGGAGGGATTCGCGCCCATAGCCGCCTGTCACATGCTGCCCATGTAGGGCCAGTTAAAGGTAGACCCAGACAGCAACATGTCCCTGTGGAAGAAGAGGAGAGGTTGTCGGTTAGAAATAGTAGCTACAACAAAAATGGCTTCGAGAGGAGCCACAACAACAAAACCAGTGATAGTCCTTACTATAGCAATATCAACCAGAACATGTGTTTAATTTTAACAAAATTAAGTGACAAATGCCACACTCTACGGGTAACGAGTATCATATTTCACTTACAGAGAATCATTTCACGAAAAATGTAGAGCATATAAATGCAGTGGCAATGGAAAATATATAATGAAAATGTTTGATGTCTCGTTTTAAAAACTGCCACTCTCATTCAGAAGGGAACATAATCCTTTCACACCTGAATGACTGGACTACTTGGTGCAAACTAGGGACGCAACTGACTCAAGTATTACTTATTGACAGTACGTATTAACAGCGTCAATGATCCCATACGTAAAGAAGGATAAAAGTCAAGCGCCTTGAATTCTTCTTCACTTCCCTAACTGGATTCGAAACACTCTCGGGGGACTTGCCTGATAAGAGTCTCTATCGGCGTCTTCCCAACGAGTCTGACGAAGAAGAGCTGCTCGATGACGGAGGAAGAGACGGTGCGGAGCGACGGCAGGCGCAGGAGCAGCTTTCCGAACCTGGTGGGTTGGTTGGGATACTGGGTCCTGCAATACTCCTCCAGCGCACACTGCGACTTCTCCTGCAGTCCCTCTATGTGAGCGAGGTCGCTCAGGCCGCACGCATCTGCAACACAAAGGATGGAAATCAGTCTTTGAAGAATTTCAGAAAATTTAGCTGTCAAAATAAGTGAGATAAAAAAGAAAATCACCTTTAATAGTTATTTCAGCAAGTGGTGCAGATCTGTATATTCTGCAGACAGGAAAACGTAAAATTAAAACTGTAACAAGTACTAAGAGTAACTTTAAGGAGATTAAACTTAATGAAAACACAATCCAAAAAATTCTAAATAAATAACAATAATGATGTAAATGCAGATGTAACCATAGACAACATAGCCATGGCATACCACAGAAATCCAAAGAAACAATAACAGAGATCTGTCTCCCTCTCTCTCCCCCAGATGTTTTTTGGCCAGACCAAATGGCTACGAAAATGTAACGGAAAAGACAAAGACAAAGGGAACAGAGAAGGAGAAAAAGACAGACGAACGGAGAGCATTTGCGGCCATCCGTCTTTCAGTCTCATCACGAGCAGACGACACCTCCGGAAGTCCTCTCTCGGTCCACAATACTGAGCGCTAAGAGTTTCTGCCTCCCCTTTATTAACTTCTTGTGTCTCTCCCTCACGCACAGACCGGAGATGAAGCAGTAGAAGGCATGTGATGCTCAAACATATAAAAACGCGCAGTCTGAGGCAGAAACAGTGTAACAGACGCAAACGCGCGCACATACATGGTCCCGCATGTACACGGTATTGGATGCTGTAAAGTCTGTTCTTGCACAAATACGCACAGAGCCAAGCAAGCGCACGTTATACAAAAATAACTAGTATTCTACGCCATGTAATATACAATGGATACGCCACACACAATGAATGCCGAACAATAAGGAAAATAAGTACATTTCTAAAATAATCTAAATCTCACCAGTTTTTTTATCTACATAACTTTGGATTATTTAGAGTCGTATTCGGTGTGTTGGACGACCCGACTTCCCACGCGTCGACGCGTCCCCCTGCACCACAGTGTCCTTGCGGTCTTTCGTAGCCATTTACAAAAGAGTAGCGGAGACGTGAGCACACCACCGCCTCTCAGGTCATCTTGAACGCGTGACGTGTTTAAAACAACTCCCGTAAATATGGCGAGCGCGAAATGCTGGTATTTTATCGGTCGCCTGTAAAACATGGCCAGGGGAAAGAGCGTAAGATTCGAGATTGGAAATTCTGATACGGAGGTTCTTCTGTCAAGATAACGGAAAAGAAAAAGAAATTACATACGCGAGTGTTTGCGGTAGTGGCCACGAACAAGATGGAGAAATGTTGTTCCAAAAGTGTCACAGAGTACAGCGAGCTCCACTTAGCATCTCGAGTATGAGCGTTGTTTGTTGACAGCATGAAAAGGATTTTTTTTTACCGTGTCCATTTATTTCACAATATTTTCTTTGGTGGAAAAATGCTCCTACGCCGTCATCAGTTTAGTAAAATCGTGTCGAACATTTCCTTTTGGATGACATTCATATTTTCTCAGGACATTTCACATTTCAAGTGTGGCTTAAATTTCAACCATAAGAAACTTGACACGTCAGAAAAGTTTTTGAAATGCTGCTCTGTCTTGCTTGATGGTTGTTTAAGCTTAAGCTTAAGTCCATTAATCGACTCCTTTCTGTTTACAAGGATAACTTCCAGGCATCTCTGCTTATTTTCCTCTCTCGGATGCAGAGACTAGAAACAGCTCTTTCAAGAACATTCACGTAGTTTTTCGCTTTAATTTTATTTGGATACACGTACAAATCACTTTAAATCTTTAATAGAGGTTACTCATAGACCAGACCTGAAGGACGTCACAACCTTGTCTGAACAATTCACCTACTGCATTCGTCAATCATGTTTTTATTAGTTTTCCTATTAATATTTTACTGGGTATTTATCAATAAATGTTGAAATAACTTGTATCATATCCCATTAATAACTTTCTCAACCTCGACAAACCCAAATTTGGAAACTTGGATGATGCAAATAATTACTCGAGGGGAAATTTCAACTTATTCACAAAATCCTCCGTTAATAAGTGTTCATCTTACCCGCTTTCTCATTTTTTATTCGATAAATAAACGTAAATTTTTCAACCAAAAGATTGAACACATAAAGAGACACCGAGGGTATTATTATTATTATTATTATTATTATTATTATTATTATTATTATTATTATTATTATTATTATTACTGAAACAGGTAATATATATGAATTTTTCATTTATTTCCCTTTTGGATTCTAAGTTTACTTGAGTAAACTTGGCCAAAATCGTGAAGAAGCTGATAAGTTGCGAGGTCTTCGGTAACTTAAGAAAATAAAACACAATGACAGCTCCAATCCTTGCTCAATCTCGGTTCCCTGTTTCTTTTGTACTACTTCATTTACGCATATTTGTTCTCACTGCTTTAGCTCAAGCATGTCGTTACTGCAAATATTATTTACTGTGGCGAATATGGAAGACTCTTTCTTTAATTTGCCATGGTTAATTTATTTTTATTCTGACCATCATTACATTTACTTCAGTTGTCTGCCTTTTCACACAAACTTCACAATGATTTAAGTTATGCCATATGTGGAAGTCCTTTTCTTTGTCGTGTCATCGACTTTCGTAAAAATAACTGGAACATCTGTCAAAGGCCTCTGAGGTTGACGTCTGTTCTTTTCATCTCACACCATTGATTTTCACTCTTAATTGCCCTCTGGAAGTAGGTTCCACCACGGCTCGAGACTTCTCGAAAAATGGCAATCATAATTGGCCACAGCGCCATTTAAACGATCTCCTTCGTGTGCTAACAAGTACAGTAACTCTAAACCGACCGTCAGTCACCTAGACCAAACCAACTGGCACTGTCGTCTCAACATTTTTTTTATCCTTCATCATCGGTGAGGGAACTTTCCTTTGGTCTCTTCTTACAACTTCTTGTTCTTCTTTTGATGAAGGAGAGAAGAAGTGGGACGAGGAGGAAAACCTCTCCTTCCTTTCTACCTCTCAGGAACCGGGGACGCACCTCCGGCTCAACCTCGTCATCTTCATTTCCATTCCATCCCCCCGCCCTTCTTCTCAACCCCGATCCTATCATCCTTGTCCTATTCCCTCCCTCCTTATTCTTTACCTCTTCCCCACCCCCCTCCTCCTCCCCTCTACCTTCCAGACCATCTCGAGAGTGCCACATAAAAAGAGTGACACGCCAGGGAATTAAAGCGTGAGGGCTGGGCGGCACCAAATGAAGACTGAGAGAGAGAGAGCCGCATAAAGGAGTCGGCCGACGGAGTACCATTGACTCACGTACCTTCTTTTCCTTTTCTTCTTCTTGTCAGTGGGTATGATGAATCACTCACTGCTCTGAGGACCATCTAACACTTCCCTCATTTAGACAATTTCTCTCTCTCTCTCTCTCTCTCTCTCTCTCTCTCTCTCTCTCTCTCTCTCTCTCTCTCTCTCGTATCGGTCTAATTCATCTTGATAGAGAAGCTACAAGGTATGATTAACCGGCCGCCGCTAAATTCCGTCGATGTTCAAATGGAAGACAAATTTGAATAATCAAAAGGAACCAAAGTTGAATAAAAGGAATTATTTCCACCATTATCAGATTGGCGTCGGTAAGGTCCACCTTAAATTTACCTCGGACATAACAAAAGGCTCCGATAACGATACGAGATAACGCACTTGGGAAATGCGACGTCAGTTCGCAACTCAGGAATCCCGATGGTCAATGCTGTTATGGCTCTTACTTTGCCTGCACTTGCGCGCGTGAGCGCACGCCTGCGTACATGCAAAAAGAGAGATAAGGGTGGTTATAAAGTACACATACCGTTCAAGTTCTTCGCTTTGCGTGTGTTGTGTGGAGTTCGTAAGAGCGCGCGCCTCTGCGTTTAAGGCCGACCCCTCTGCCCATTATAATATGCCAACAGATTCCTATGCTCCTTTGAAGACAAACGAGCTCATATCTAAATTGTAGCGCGTAATTTTCCTCTTCATGAATATTCAGTCCGAGACGCGGCTCCGTTGCCTCTAAAGCAAGGAAGGAGGGAGAGAAGAATATCTCTCTCTCTCTCTCTCTCTCTCTCTCTCTCTCTCTCTCTCTCTCTCTCTCTCTCAGGATATTCTAGTTTATAAATCCAAGGAGCAGCTTAAAAGTCTCTCTCTCTCTCTCTCTCTCTCTCTCTCTCTCTCTCTCTTTAAATTTGAATCCCAAAACTGCAATTGGAAAGATCTTTTATTTTTTTGATGACCCTAAAGCACATAATCTCCCACGGCTTTACTCCCGATTTCGCTTTTATCACGAATACCTTTTTAACAGCAGAGGAAAATTATCGAATCCAATAAGTATTTTTACCATTTCTCCAGTTTCTCTGGCTTTTTTGAAACCGAGATGCAAGGCCCTCTTTTATGGTGGCTAAACTTTTACCAGTTTCTTTCTCAGTATCCCTAGATTCGTGTGACTTTCCCCCTTCTTGTTGCGAAGCCATTAGAGTGTCGTTAAATATTCCTTAATGCTAGTTGGGGTCATTAGTGTTGGGTGATTAAATAGCTCGGGAGATGTCCCTCTCGCTCCCTTCTTTAATATCTC